>NW_027094092.1:37070655-37090655 GCF_029207755.1 Chamaea fasciata | reverse complement strand
TTGTTACAGAGTGTAAATCAGAATTCATAAATGATCAGTTTGTATCCTTTGGGAGGGAGGGATTACATGTAAATAATCCCTTTAATGTACGCATTGCCTCTAAGCATTTCACACAGCAATAAATTGGTAAACTGAATTTGAGCAATTAAGAAATTAAATGAAACTAATAGAATGTGTATTTTAATATTTCTTGGTGTTTATTTGGGGATTAGTGAATATGAAAACAGTCACTCTCCTTCTGTATGAAGGTAAACTGCAGCACTTTGATAAACTCTATCTGTCAGCTTTTCACTACTGTGTTTCAGTCACAACTCCTCTTTTGAAATTCTTCAATATATCTTTCACTCCACAGTTGTATTATTAACTGCATTAAACTATGAAGTCTAAGTACTCATTTCAGTAGAAGTAATCACAGATCCCATAGTGAATGGAAACAAGACAAACTACCCCAGAACATGCTACTTATAAAATGATTAACACAAAATGTTTGAGGCAGGAAAGGAACCATGACAACCAGAGTTTTGCTTCAGTCCTTCCCACTCCACAGGCACCTGCTCCCACCTCCCCAGAAATCAGCTGTGGTTCAAGGGCAGCCTGGACAGAAGCGAAATGAGAATGCAAATGCACAGGAAAATGCTCCAATAGAAGAAACACAGAAAATTATGGGTTTTATAGGGCAAGACATTTATCAGACACAGACCTTGGCTATCTCTCCTTGCCTTCAGGAAGCAAGTGACTCTGATCAGAGAAGTTAATGCTGAAGGAATGTAAGGGAAATTCCAGAATACCATCTGTTACAAGTATGTCATAAGAAGCAATGGCTAGGTTTTGACCACTGTTACCAAGCCATGCAAACAGAATTCTAGGTGTTCAATTTGGAATTTTACATACATTCTATAAAAGTAATCTAAAGAGAGGATTCCTTTTTCTGAATAGCAATATCATTATTCATTAATCCATCGCTGTTACAAGATACTGCAGATAAATCTGTATGTTGTCAGGTTATGGACAGGTTAACTACAGCAGTGCTGTGAACATGAAAGATCAAAAAGAAAGCAATTATATTTCCCTTCTCTGCATAAGGTTTTAAGAAGAGCTGTGATCTAATTTATTCTTTTTTCCAATCTTAGCTGAAATCAAGAACATTCAAAATTATACTATGACCTAGTTATACTATGGACTAGTGTGGCAACAAAACCAGAAATCCCTAGGAAAATAAATTCAACCTCAGATGACAAAAATCAAGAGAAACCATGAACAACTTATTACTCAGAAGAAGCAGTTTAATAGCATACTTCATTTCAGCCTGTAGCCTAAAAAATACAGACTCTGAAAGGAAATACTAAACTTTCAGAAGAGTCTATATAATTGCACAGTTCAGGTCCTCTCATTAGCCAGTTTACTTCTCCTCAGATTTACAGCTCTGAATGTAACAAAATCTTTGTCACATGGTGCACTTAGGATTTTCACCCTTCAAATTAATTTATTTTTCTCACTGGAAAATAATTCAAGAACATCCACCAAGTTTTAGGCTTCCATTTGCTGCTGGGAGAGCTGCCTTTACAGGGCCTTACAGCCCAACACAACATTAAGTATGTGTCTGATGTTAAACCTGTGCTGAACTTTCCTCAAGGTAAATGGGATGCAAATGAATGTTAGGTTGTTTTGTTTAATATGGATGATCTCATGCACCTTTGAACTGTTCTACTGCCAGCTGCCATTTACCACTAACAGAGAAGTAAATTTTATAGGATATGCATTGAGTCATTTTAAACTAATCTCCACAAAAAGAAAATAGTTCACTGGGAGTAAAAAAAAAGTGTCTGATAATGCAACCTCTGCAAGTTGTTTTGATGGGTGTAAGAAAGTGGGAAAAAAGCCCAAGGTAGCTGGTAGTGTAGCCACACAGCTTATACTTCCATAATCATTTATAAAAACACAGCAAAATGAACAGCACTGAGCAGCTTATGCTCCTATAATGTACAGCCTCTCAGTGCCTCATGTACAATAATACCTCCATGAAATTCAAGCTGTATTGCTTCTGCTGCTCTGTACAACACTTTGCGTGACTAAGAGCAGCAAGTGACAACGTTCTCCAGTTAACTGAGATTGATTATTGGTGCTTCAGCACATCCATAATCATGATGCATGCAGCATGGAGAGACAGAATTATTTTCATACACTGCTCTGATTGGTAGAAAAAGCCTGCTTTTCTAACTGAACAGAATATGTATAGGATGCATGCAATATGCTCTAGAGGAATGGGTACTGTGCTGGCTGCCAAAAGGTCTCTAGCTATGCTCATGCCATGCAGGCCTCTGAGCAAGATGAGTCATGCACACTGACTGCATTTGCTCCTCTTTAGCCACAGTGGTCACCACTATAAAGGACATACATTTACCAGTGGTTAGCATTCTGCAGTATCTGAGATACTACTGTTTTACTATGAACAATAGTGAGAATGTGAAAGAAGCATAAGAAATGACTGTGGTACATGGTGGAAAGTATGGCAATTGTAGGTCTGGATTTTATTTCAGTAACATTGGTTTTACAGCTGGTTGACTGTACTGACTTCCAAAGAAACGCTGCAGATTGTTACTAATGAAGTGACTATAGAGTGTGAACCTCTGTATCTGCTTTCAGCAACAGGAAATTGAAGATTCTTTAGCAGAAAAACAGGTTAGCAAATATTTTTCTTTTCTTTTACAGCCTATTTTTTAAAAGCTATTTCCAAAAATCTCAGAGGACTTAATATTTTAAAGAAGTCAGTTATGCCATAAAATCCTGGCAGTTATAAAAATATCTAAGATGTTGGTACTTCACATTTTGTAACTTCACCGTTTGGTGAATAGCAGAACTATTCCGAAGATCAGGTGACTTTTCTAAATCAGAACCATCACATCTTTTTGGAGGATGTGATTCCTGGGAAACAAGGAAAATTTTGCCTTTTTCAACAGACACGTCAATAACCTTTGCTATTCTTCCTTACTCCTTACTGAGCAATGCTGTCTAACTGTGGTATTATCGCAACAGCAAAAGTTAGTGCTACAGTAAATCTCATTTGATCAAAAGGATTAAATAGTACTTTGTGGTTGTGGAAATGGACAATGCACTGCAAACTCCTTAATGATTAAGGAGTGATTAATTAAACACATTTTAAGGTGAAATATGGTTACAAATAGCTCAGTAATAGAAAAAGCAGTAATATATCTATGCCATAATGAATTTTCTATATTAGGATTAACACACCAAACTGCAGATAGTTAAATAAGCATTTAAATTATTAACTTTCTCATTATTCCATGTCTCTCTTGATACTAGGCTCCATGTAACCCAACACGAAAGATTAGAGATGAAATATGAAACACAATATAAAAATCACCACACTGTACTACAATTCATAAAATAATACGTCAAGAAGAAAGTGAAGTACAATGTAATGTGGGATCAACATTAGAATTGGTTTTCCTCTGGACTAATGGGTATGATACCTCCCTCTTCATAACTTTTACAGATCACAGGACTTCTGAATATTGAACTGCTTGGGCAGAAATGCTATGTTCTTTCCCAATCCATCTTACTTTCAATTTTAATTCACATATTTCAAGGACAGACACAGAAACTGGAAAACCTTCTGAAAAAAGTTTTGTATATGCTAGTAGAAAGAGGAGAAAGAAATACTAATCTTCAGTATTGAATCAGATAGAATAAAAAAGACTTTCAATTACCGTACACACATGGATATACACACAGCAGTATGTAACTCATTTAGCATAGGTTACCAAAAAAAAAAAAGAAAATCCATGAAATTACAGCAATTTTCATTAAACTGTTGACATCAGTGGAGGCACTTTCAATTTAATCCAATGTGGGACTATAGAATGAGATTCAAATTACACTTTCAGGAAACGAGAAAAGTCTTTGCAGTGTCTCCCCAAAGGCCAGGGTCAACTTTTCAAAAGCAGCCTTTGATTCCGGATGTTCAGCCTGAGACAGCTCTTTGGAAAATTTTGCCAGGGATATAAAATCCCTAATACCTTTATGTTAGGCAGCTATCAGCTGGGGAGTTTTCTTATTGGGTCAGGGTGGGGGCTTGTAACCTTCTGCAGCTGATATCAGGTGGTACCTAGTTGGTCAGGAGTAAGTATATTCAAGGCAGCTAACACTAGCAATGGGTATTAAACAGATATCTTTGGACACCTGCTTTTGCTCAACTCAGCTCCCATTTTCTCTCATACCTTTGGTTTTATTTTCTCTACATCTTGTACAGAGACTGCCCATGGCAGTTCTCTGTATCGCTATATAACCTAAAAATGAAGGAATTAAAGGTCTTCGTACAAGCCTCTATGACCCTGTGCCAGTCTGGGAAGGGAGCCCTTCCAAGGTTCTAAGAAACTTGCAGTCTAAATCCTGACCAAGACCATGGTAGTGTGGGAGGGAGCCTCTAAATTAAGTCACTCCTATCACTTCTGCCTTTAAGACTGTACCAGAATGGATTTGACAAGATACATAGTAGGAAATTGGGGTAGTGGCTAAAAGACCAAATCTCTCAACTTTCTCAAACTATTTTCTAAAACATATTTGCATTTTACAAAATTAAGTAACTGAAGAAAAGATTCTGTTTCTTTGGAAAAGAGGAGAGATTTCTCATTCACTTCTCTTTAAAGACTATGGAAAATATCCCTAGAACCTCTCTTTTGTTTAAATGACTATTCTTGTTGCATTTCAAGCCAGCCCATCCCCTTCTCAAGGCAGTCATAGGTCTTCTCTACTTCCATCTAAAATTCTCTCCCTTTACTTTATTCTCTTTTTGTGTCCCTCTGGAAAATTCCATCTGTTTTTATTGCCACTCAGAACTGGAGGTCATTCCAAACTTGAAAGATACAAAAGCCTTTCATTACTACACTCAGATGTAAGAGCTGAAAGGTGAGAGCAAAACATAGCAGCCAAGATATTTAGCTTCACTTTGATAAGACAGGAAAATAGGAGCACACAGAAAAACAAAGCATGAAGTTGCAGGGAAAGGCAAGAGTTACACATGATGCAGAAAGATACTGTCTTCAAATAATTGCCTTCCTCTTAAAAGTGATTAGTCATATTGACTACTTAGAGTAATACTTCCCAGAGTCAGACTAGTTCAGGATTCAGAAATATGTTGATGGAGGGGGAGATGCTGATGGTTTTGGTGTCTTTACAGCTGATTTTGTGCTATTCCTTCTAAGTTAAATTAGCCATTAGCCACAGATTTAGAGCCTGAACACAGCATATTGCATAAATATGTTTAGTTGTGTCTTTTTAAACCTTTTGATTGGTTTACATTTGTCCTGGGTCTGAAAAATTCCATTCTGTGAGTACTTGTATGCTATATAACTAATGGAACAGAGACAGATGATTCAGCATGTTGGGGTGTCCTCTGGGTATCCCAAATTCTCCCACACTAAGGATGAGCCTCACAACTTGTATGCCACTCCTTTCAATCACAATATCATGAGAATTGACATTAAGATTTAATGACCCCCGATTTGGCACTTCATTTTGGCAAAGCACGCTGATATTATGACAGATTTCAAACTCGATACCAGACTTACTACAGTATTAGCCCATTGTCAGCAGTCATTGAGCCTTTTGAAAACTTCCTGGAGTATCCTTTTCTCATCCTATCTCTTGTCCTCAGCTACAGTCACAGTATTTGGTAGTGGAAATCACCTGTTAACTTCTGCTGTGGAACAAATTTCCGTCCTCCTGCACAAAAAATCCATTATTCTTGAAGAAGGTGTAAATCTACCTTAGTACTCCATTTGTTTTCCAGCAGCAAAAAGAATGACCTTGTTTCAATTACATTTACAGTAAAAAATATAGCATTTACAGTATTTGAGTACAGTCACTTTGGCTGTTTTATTTATGAATATCGATTTCTGCATAAGGGTACCATTTCTGCTTTACTCGTACTTTTTTTGGTGAATGAGCACACTAATATTGGCTCCTAGGTGAGTCACAGCAGGTACTGCATATAATACTGCTGAGACTGTAAGAAAGCTCTCGCCATACTATTTAGCAACACAATGCCAACATGGATGAGAATAGAATATTTCTCTCTGAGGGTTAGTTCTTACATACATTAATGTCTATAAAAGTTTTATTATCAGAAATCAGCAGCTTTCAATCAGACCTTTTAGCAGTAAACGTTGGAGTTCTAAACTACTATATGCATCGAGAAAGTGGGTTCTTTGCATTTCTTCAAATATTAAAACAACAAAAATGGCTACAGAGTATCAGTATATCAGGTACCCTGACACTATACCTGAAAGAGGCATTCCTAGGGTAAATCTAATGTTTCTCTCCTGTGGTTTGCAGCTGCCAGCGAGATGCTAGTAAGTACTATATGGACAGTCTTCTCTCTATTGTCCACATCTGTCCACTAGAGACAGAGTGGAAATCACTGTTCACACTTTAGATACCTCCTTGACCTCCAGCAGCCACAGCCACAAATTTCCCTCAAAAAACCCAAACTAAACCAGAAACCCAAACAAAAAGCCACAACAAACAAAACAAATAAACCCACCCACAAACTTGTGGGAATTTTAATTTGATCAGTTTTAAACATTTTAAGAAAAATGTTGCACTTACTACTTTTTCAAATTGAATAGGATCAAGGTTAAATATGGAGATGAATAAAGTTACTTTTTTGGGGGGGGGGGGGGGAAATGCTCAAGGGGTAAAGTAGCCCAAAATCCCAAACTTAAAATACATAAATCAAGTAGAGATACAGATAGTCCAAGGTATGCAGATGGCTTTGACTCTAATAGAACAAAATAGAGATCTTTTCATATTCGAAGCAGTCTGTAGACTAACTGGACTAATTGTATTCAAATGTGACATCTATTAGTCATTCATAAATAACCCATACATCACAGTGGATAGTGGGTCTTCATAATGGGATAGACTTTGCAGGGAATTAACTATTTAATTATTTTATTCATTTTATTTTCATGTAATAATAGATCAAAATTCCCTGGGAAAAAAAAATATCAAGATAAAAGTTAAATACATGGGCCTCAGTTTTGTCTTTTCTAGCATTGTAGTTTGAACTGTCTCACTGGTTTACCATGTATTTATGTATGTAACAACACAGAGTAAGAATTATCCACGAGCATATATATCCCCTTCTATTGAGTGTGTGATTTCTGAAGCCAATTTAAGATTTAGCCTCATCATCAATGTAAATAAAGAGAGAAATTAACTGGATTTTCCAAACTTTTGGAAAAAGTTTTATCAAGTACTTTACAAATTGTGATAGCTTGGTTTGGTTGGATAAGAAAACAGTAGACCCATATTCTGGGTCATCAATTAAAGAATGGATATCTGCAAATATGATGCAGTTGATCGCTTTCTATTAAATGCTCAACTTTTAGAGATTCACACAATGGCTTGGGAGCATGTATATTCTCCCAAGTCTGACATTTCTACTTGGCAGCCATGTTATTTTATTAGCATAGTGTCAGCAAACTGGATGTGTGGCTTCAAATTCCATCCATTATCCACTCTACTATGTGTGCAGTATCTCACAGACCATTTAGAGAACTGACTTGGCCTAGTTAGAGAAAAGCAAGGAAAACTAAAAGCAACAAAGCATTAGTAAATGTCCACAGAAAGTCTAGGGGTGTTAGAAACGGCCCAGTCCACACAGAGTTGATGTGAGGCACACCCCTGATAGTTACAGGGCTTCACTTAATTAATCTAGGTCAATATCTCATTTTCTAATTTCTATCAGCAAATATATGGTGACAACTAGTAACTTACCACACCCTTTCACTTAGCTTGAAAAATCTACATCAAATCAAACTTACTACTAAGGAAAGATGAAAACTTATCAAATGTAAAATTAGATTAAGAGTCAATCAAAATCCAACTGTGAATTTATCATTTCAATGAATTTCAATGAATGGTTTAAAATCTGTTCAAAATCTATTTGAAAATGAATATGTAATAATACAGGTATATCTCTTTTTCAAAGCTAGTATTGTCAGATGTATTCTGTGCATTATAATTCATGAACAGGGTAGATGACTATTTGAGAAGTATTAAAATGAGCTGACTTTTCAATACAAGTGTCTGGACAATAAGTTTTTCTATTCTTGGCAATTCAGAAATGTAGACAATTGTGCTAGAAAAATAATGTGTATTGTAATATTCATTGTACAGTAGTAGTATAGTAAGTGGCAATTCTGGACATTACAAGAGACACAAGGATTATTTTCTGTGATTGCACAGAGAATACTTGGATTTCTTGTGAAGCTTTTGCATTGGAAATGAGATTCATCAGTCTGAACAGGGCAGGGTTAGAGCCCTTAGCAACATGCTTATTTTGTAGAAGGTCACTCAATAATAACTTCCTCTGCCCTCCAAGCTTATTAAGACTGACTGGCATATATTAATGAAAACACCTGATTCTCCAACCATAAAACCCAGACAAAGACTTTATTTTAATATTAAGGAAGGAACCCTTAATTAGCAGGGTTTCAAAAATGTCAGCTTCTTCTATTAGCTGTTCTGGTCCATCAAAGCCATAATCCCTACTGTCAAATTTCATCACATGATAGACAGTTTGCTAGCTATCTTTTTTTTTTCCCCCCTAACTGATCATACTGACTGAAGCTTTTTATTTTGCCATCACATTTAACAAGTTTGTATGCATTTCATTGTTACATTGCTGATTTTACTTCTTTCAAAGTCTGTGTCAGCTAAAAGAAGAAAAAAATGGGGAAAAAGTATTACATATTGATACACAGACATATAATTAAAGACTTTTGGGGAGAGTTCTCATTCATAATATTGATTCTTTTCTAGGGCATGCAAATGTGCTTCTGTGAAAACACGAATAAAAACCACCATTCACAGTTGAATTTCCATTTCAGTCATGTTAAGAGAAAAAAAAGAACAAATGCTCGAAATATTGCGAAGACCTTTAGAGAAGCATGTTCTTTAGAATTAACCCACAACACATCTTCATGCTGCATAAAATTTGTTCAAGTAGATGTTGCTTGCGCTGCCGTCCAAATGAGAGATTGTGACAAATTTTACTGAAATAAACAGACCAATTTAAAGTGATTTATATTCTAGCTTCATTCAGCATTTCTGTGTTTGTTAAACATTCACAGGAATCTATTTCTTTGACTTAAAATAAAGCAATACAAGATTATAGTCCTGTCATAGACTTCTAAACATCCCATCTAAACTTTCTCGAACATGATCTGCGGATTTGATAAAGCTGTATTTTCAAAGCCAGCACATACCTATGTAGGTTTTCTCTTCTCTAACAAGAAAAGGAAAATTTATATAGAATTTGTAGCATGACGTTGTATTTAGATGAAGTATACTACTATGGTCTTTCCATGCCGGTTTTTTTCTCCAAATATTTCCTCTAAAAATTTTAGATTTATTTATCAATAATTTATTCAATGCTGCACATACAATAAACAATACAGTAAAAAGGAGTCTTAGTATTGAAGTTACAACTGAATCCAGATAAGAAAAAAAAATTCCCAATATTCAAGAAAAAGAAAGAACTTTTTGAGTGGAAGAGTATGGGTAACATTTGTATTTTAATGTAGGAGATAAGCAGTCTGAAAAAAAGGGCAAGTATGCTAGAGTTAACAAATGAGATGTACAGGCTTCTGCCAAGAACTGGAGGCAGCACGAGAAGCACCAGTAAGCCAAAATCAGTAAAAGAAATTGAAGCAATCTGAGAGATTACAATCTGAGAGTAGTGAAGCAGAGTTGTCAGAAAAATAAAAATGTTGGGATGCTTAGAGGCTTGTAAGAAAAAAATCATAACTGTCACAGTTTACTCAGACTGAAGCAAAAAGTGAGACTGAGGTTGGATGAAGAGGGGAAGATTACAGAAATGCAGGTAACCAAATGATTAAGAAAAGGATAGAGATAAATCAACAAACTTTGGATGGTTTTTTTACAGGGTATTATGGAAGGCATGGAGAGGAAAACGATAGTGAACCTGGATAACGGGATGACAGTCAATTTTAAGTTGAAACAGAGAAAGAAGAATGGTTAATATATGTTTATAGGTGTATTTTTGCAGTATTTGGCACTACTGAAGAGAAGATAGGAGGGAGAAGGTTCTGTGGCCTGAGAGATGCACACAGATTGTGAAGAGCCATGAGTTCTGAAGACAAAAGAGCTTCAGAGAAGACCTTTAGAGCTTGGTGATATTTTTTTTGTGTCATAAATGTTACAACACCTAATACAGGTTAGAAAACAGTAGACCAAAAGTTCACTTCTGCTAAGACTGAGATATGAGCAAGAAATGAAGGAGGTGTTCGAAATACAACTGCAAGTGTCAGTAACAACAATACTCACAGAAGCAGAAGAAAAAATCTAAGACTCAAAATTATGGAGGCCAATGAAAATTTTTGACAGAAACGAGAGGTAAATGGTGAAAATGGAGCTGAAGTCAGAGAAACATCAGCAGAACAAAGGGAACCTGAGAGCTAATAAAGGAAATAGAGAGGGAGGCATCAGAGATATGACCACTGAGAAGTGCAAAAACCAAGGAAGGAATTGGCACTTATGAAGGAGAATGACAAATATAATGCAGAGAATAATTCCAATAAAGGAAGAAAAGCAAAAGATACTCTTTGCTAAAATAAGGTCTGTAAACTGACTCACCAGCTACGCCTTGGCCACATAACTCAGACATTTAGTAAAAATATATCCTTTCTACCCCAGGAAAATAATTCCAGCTCTTCACACTGTGGAATTGTTTCCACAGCTAATAATTGCATAAAGCTATATGTGTTAATTGAAGATCCTTGTACCACTGTCTTTTCGAATGTTCTGATTAGACTTTACTGCTTCATGAGTGGCTATATCTATCACAAGTGACCAACTATGTTCCTGAGGTGAACTTACACCTAGACAATGCAGTTGTTTTAATGGGTTTAAGTTAACTGTGAAAATTTACTCATATGGTTTCTCTGTAATTTAATTAATTTAGTAATGAAACTCACTATTTAGAATAGAAGAGTTCCTTGACTTTTGAATGATACATCTAAGGAGTGGAGCAAAAGTGGATGGCAGCAAGATAATGAGGCCAACACACGAAGTTCAGTTCTCCCTCCAGCATCCCTTACAATTCCTACTAACTAAAAACCAGTTAAACAGGAAAGCTATATTCATTTTAGACTCAGAGCAATCTTTATCTTGAGAGGTATATGACAACTAACCTTAGTTTTGAAAACAGTTTTTCCTATAAATACATCCATATCCATTCCCATAAATACATCCATGTTTGTAAAAATATCTGTGGCCAAGTAACTGTTTGGATTCCACTGTAGAGTAAAATACATAAAACATGGCCCCTTCTATGAAGAAAGAATATATTTTTTGACTCTTACATTTCTCTTATTCATTATATTTCTTTATATTAGACGGTTCCCTAGTTTTCATTTTTATTTATCTCACACTCTCTCTCCAGCTAATGCATGCTAGCATCTGTCTTACATAACACAATGAGGGTTTTTTTGTTACTTCTTTAAACATTCCTGCTGTTCTGCCAGCAGGCAGAACAGCCTCTGTCAGGGTTCAGTGTCTACCTTGTACTGCTTTCATTCTCAATACGCAGTTGATTCCATGGGTATCAGATAGGCACATAGAACAAAGAAAGGAAGAAGGAAAAGAGCAAGAGAGGCTTTTACGATTGGCAGGATTCAGATTTTATGTTTCTGGCTAAGGCGATGATCTGGGAATGTTCAAGATCTGGTATGTCTTGCTAGCCATCATCATGCAGACCTATAAAAATTGCACAGGAAGGAAAGGCTCCAGGTACCTAACATACCAATAATTAAGAAATTCTCCAACACTTCTCTTTATAGTTGCCTGGGCAAAGAAATACTGCCAGGCCTTAATTGCACTTTTTGTTCATGATATCCTCAAAACCCTTTCTCATGACATCCAACTTTTGGGCTACTTTTGTGTGGTTATCGAGATGGCCATGACACCTGGAGTGCTTCTGTAATACTTCAGAAAGCTTCAGGTATCAGCACCTTATTATCTAGAAGTCTCCATAGCTTTTCTCTGTAGCCTCCCAAGGGCAGCTCCCCACAGCTCTGGCTCTTTCTCTCCTTCTTCTCTCTTCCTTCTGCAGTTCCAGCTCACTCTGTCCTGTCCCTAGCACAGCCACCTAACCCTGCCTGTCCCTCGCATGATGTCTGACCTTTTCTGTCCCTCACACAGCCTCCTGTCCCTTCCTCCTCACAGCACAGCCAGCAGACTCCAACTGAGTCCCTACCAGCTCACTCACTCTTTATCATACCCATAGCTGGGAGGGCAAGGCTGTTCCCACTCTTTGGTAATTAACACAGCTGCAACTGGGGGCAAGATTGCCTTTAGCACTATATCTTCCCACACTTCTGCACATTCAGTTGACAATTTCAGAGAACAATCCATAGTGACTCCAAGACCTTTTTCCTGGGGTATAACTAATGCTCTAGTTGAACATGTTAATAGTAGTCTCTGCTATCCATGGAACCTTCTCATCTAAATGGCAGAACGACATCAAAAATGGTTTGTCACATTTTAGGTATGACAACATCTTAAACCTCAGATGTTCTGTTGTCATGCTTGTTATACCTGCTTGGGAAACTTTGTGGTGCTGCCTTGCTGCGGGAATCCAGGGGGTGTACCACGACATGGCACCTTCTAGGCTTGACTGGCACTTTCTAAGCCTCTATTCAGCAGATTGATAGCATTTTATTGTAAGTTGTTTTAAATCATACATGGGCGTAAAACATGTGTGTTTTATATCAGATGCAGCCAGAATGGTATATTATGGACTGATGGCCCCTGGATACAGCAAGGGATAATGAGGCTTATGTGAGAAACAGAAGGCAGAAAAAGGTAAAAGAGTAGAAGAATAGCACAAGGAGGCAGGCAAATGAATAGAACCAATTTTTTCAGTCGCTACAATTTTGGGTGAGAAATTCTGGGTTGCCTTCTTTATAGCAATGCCACTTTTGTGGATCAGAATGGTCAGTTTTTCACTGACAGGCAGGAATATTCAGAACTCTTCAGTTGGAAAAGAGTATTATAATCACTGACTGGAAAGTCTGCCTGCTGGCAATATAAGCTATTATTTTTGTATATAGTGTGCACAATTAATACTAGTGTATTTGGACCAATTTGTGCTGCAAATAAAGCTGTGGCCTTTCCTTGCCAAAAAGAGTGTAATTTCAAGCCATCAGGATTTGCATCTTGGGAAAGGATGGAAAATGAATATGCCAAAGATAAAAGGAAAAATATACTGCTTTAAAGAAATGGTAAATCACTGAATGTAAGAAAAAGGGAATTAGGTTCAATGATAGTTCAGTATGACATTTTGTTTTTGTCTTTTCTTTTACCGTAGGAAAGAACTAAAGGAAGATAAATTAGATCTCAATATAAATATCTAGACTTCTGCAGTCCAAAAATTGCCATAAACCACATTTTCCTATGTCTACAGTTCTCTACTCGAAATGTAACAAAATTCTTACATTCCAGACTTTATAGGAGTTTAGACGTACAGATTGCATTGACTGGAGTGCATGGTATATAGCCCGAAAGAATAAATACATTGGTAAGGATATACAAAATTTCAATTTCCTTTTTCAAAGTTGGTTTACATTTTTATGCTTCTCCGTGAAATGCTTTTCACTAAATTCTCCTGTAAGTATTTTTAGACATTGAACTGTCTTTTCAAAAGAAAGTAGAAGCTTGGTGACAGAAGCTGTGCAACACCTGTGCATGCCTATGTATTACTTAATTCTCTTTCCTACACATAAGACTCTCAGTGGATTTTTTAAAGCATTTGGAAGGATACAGACACAAATACTCAGAGTCTGCTTTGGAGATGGGTTTGAACATGAAAGAATCATCTGCATTGTTATCAATTAAATTGCTTTCAGTACTGCAGGCACCTCTGGCAGGGTTCCAGGCTCCAGAGAGTTGGATTCACTCACAGTACTAGGAATAAGGGTCAAACTGACTCTCACCTTTGCAGGACTGATAGAAGCCCTATATAAATCATTTGATATATGAACATTTATTTATCAACATTTAGCTAGTCAACAGCATGGTGTGGTCTGCATATATTTCATAAAGATGATGGTTTACATTTTCTGAACTCAAAGTAGAAGTCAGCACTACCTGATGCTCACTAGTTAACAGGATTTTTTGACTACTAATACATCATACCTGCCAGGGTTTACACAAATCAAACAGATTAACTCCTAACTATATAGGGACTGGTCTTACATTCCTGAATGCTAAAGAAAAATATGAACTCCTGAAATGGACTGCACAACAGCTCACCATACTGACATATTGTGATCTGTCCCAAATCCAAGAGAACATTCTTAGCATATTATCTGTGTCAGCTTCACAAAACTATTACAGCTTCACTTGTTCTTTGTGTCTGTAATGGTTCCCCATCAGTCTGATAAGTGGGCAGTCATTTCTCCCTGCATAGATAGAGCTGTGAAGAAGAATTAGATTTCAACACTTATGTAACAGAGATTAATTGATTGATTAGATTATTAATTAAAGTTTCCATTAAATTCTCTTTTTAAAAAGCACGGGATCATGCATCCCCAGGGTTTTTTCTAACCCTTGAAATCATAAACAAGAGAATGCATAACTAAACATTGTACCTTATCTTGTGAAGAATAATTAAGCCAGTGGATGCATTTCTATGAAGGAAAATATTTTTTCTTCCAAAATATTCCCCCCCCCCCCCCCAAACCTTAGGAAAAAGAAAGCAGGTTTTGAGTTTCCCCTACTGCAATAGAGGAACAGACACCAAAAGAAATGTTTTAAGCACAGATGTACACATATGTATGCCTGCTTGTGTGCACTCTGGGGTTTATATGCTATATATTTTTAAGAAAAGATAAAGAAGTGAAAACATGACTTATGTTGTTTTTGATTTGAACTGATGTGGTCTACCTAGAAGTTTCAGACATACAATATTTGAGAGATTGTAGAAAAATAAAAACAGCAAGTGGCCTTTTAGGTAACCCATAATTAAAAGCAATTTTGAGCTGTCTTTTCAGGGAAGATACCCAGGGGAAGTATTTGCTACCTGTTTGACCTTCACAATTGTGAGTCCTTGGCAGTGTCAGCGACCCTCTGAACTGAATTCAAAACTAATCTCTAACAGAAAAAGAGAAACAGAATTCATGCAAATCATATTAATTCCAACATTTCCCCAGTGAGCTGGGTATAAACTACAGCCTAATTAAATATTTTTTAACGATGTGAGTAATTTTTGCCAAGGGGCGGATTCAGGCGAAAATTTAATATGAGATCACAAAAGCTGTTCCCAGCGTTGATTCTGTAAATTAATGACTATCTGCCTTATGATAAAAACATGCTGCCAAGAATGAAAATGAAGTCAGCAAAGCCTGCTCTATTTGTCTAACAACCAAATATACAGAATGTAAAACTTTAAAGGATATGGGAAATTTCCATTGTCTGTATGATGTATTCCTGATAAAGATGCATGACACTGACAGCATAAAGCTGCTTTATGCTATACAAAACTATCAATTTTTATTAGTTATCACTAATAGAGCATTAGCTATTGTTAGCTATGAACTTTAGTGAGGCAGTGCCAAACACCAAGGTCAAGATCCTGAGAGGTACTCATTTATGTGTGGGTAGGATAATGTGCTATTGACCATTTCATGAACTGGGCATCTCTAAGACACACTGAACGTGTCACAATTTCTCAGATTTGCTTACAAAAATTCAAGCCTCTTACCTAACTTAAAAAGACCTTATCATTTTGGTATCTGGGCACCAATCTTAAGTGCTTGTCAGAAAGAAAATCTCATTAAACCAATGTTATTGGTGTTTTCAAATAATTCACAAAAATCTAAACAATGATCAAGAGAAGTTGTATAAAGGAACAGGAATTATTCATGCATCATTCTGTCCAGATTTTTATCATGATTTGGAAATTAAACAGTAAGCCTTATGTGACTAAAAGGCTGCTTTAAAAAGTATAGTATTAGATCAGATATTGAAGGTATTGAAATGCAAAATCCTCTGCTTAACCAATAAAAGACCCCATGCTCTTTGTTCTTCTCATGCTAACTTAACTTGTAACAAGACAGCCAGTTAACACCAAGGAATTACAAA
Source organism: Chamaea fasciata (assembly GCF_029207755.1). NCBI lineage: Eukaryota > Metazoa > Chordata > Aves > Passeriformes > Sylviidae > Chamaea > Chamaea fasciata. The sequence goes on along the minus strand of NW_027094092.1, from coordinate 37,074,464 downwards.
GCATCACCAGATGACAGGTGACCAGGACTTTGGTAGCACCCTGGTCAAGAGGCCAGCCCATTGTAAGGGCTTTGCAGCCTTATTTATTTAAATTTCTGCCAGTGTTGGCCACTGAGACTGAATTTACAGCTTTTCAATTAAAAGGTCATTCTGTGCTAACTAGCATGCCATTGCCTCATTATAATCATAAAATTAGTGAGAAAAGACTAGCATGAATAATATGACGGAGCCAATCTGAAAGGTGAAGAGGTGCGATTTTCTTGCTTCGTCAGAGATGGGAATAAAGCTTGCTGTTTAGAAACAAATATTTGGCTTATAGTGCATGAAAGAAACACTTTACCATTTCTTTCTACTTCAGAACAAATAAATTGGTCATTTTCTGTAAATTAAGCTTGACAGATGAAAGGATGGTTTATGACTGCTGAACAGTGTAAGCTAGAGCATAGCTTCATATGATATGAAATGTCTATGTGAGATTTCAAGTTTCAAAGCATTGCAATAGGACTTCTATATTTCTTAACTCGAGCATAGTCACATTATGCCTTTTTGTAAGTGTAATTCTTTAAAGTTTTTAAATAAAAACAATAATGCAGAGAAACAGTTAAAATCAAATATATCTTAGAATATTAGTTATTTTACTGTTGAAAACTGAGAATGTAATCTAAAATTCAATGTGCCTGTGAACATGCTAGAAATTGTAAGTCATAGAGTAGAGAAACAAACTACACAAAGGATGAGGACTTTTGCAATTCCCCTAAAAATACTGGGAGAAACAACTCAATCTATCATACATAAGCTACAGAATGTGTAGTCTTCCAAGCAGCCATGAAGCTCTACAATATGCACAAATACAACCAAAAAACCAACACAGAAACACGATACACTTTAGAATAACAAACATGTTTCAAACTCACAATTTTAAATATTTTTTACTTAATGAAAACCTGGAAGTCATCCTAGTTTCAGTCTGAAAGCACAGATCATCATGAAGGGAAAATTACTAATTTTTGCTCAACACTGTAAACCACTAGAACAGGAAAAGTAAGCTAGAGAACATGAAATAATTTTCAGGAAGAGCACTTAGAGATTACAGCCAAACATTTAATGCCCTCTATTCTCTGTAGCAACCTGCTCTACGTTCAGACCATGACCCACTCTCCAAGAACTTTGTTCTCTTCTAGAGGAACCATCCTGTCCTCAGCAGCCACTGATGAACACACACAGACAGCCAGTCAGTGGCAGCCCTGACCTGCTGCTTTGGATAACCTGATTGAGTAGCTCAGAGAGACACACTGTTGCCCAATTTGAGAGGCTGAGGTCCTCTGCTTAACAAAGTCTGGCTAAACACCTTTTTTTAAATTACGCCCTCACTTGTTTTATCTTCCAGAAATGGAGACAGTCTTCAAGGGGATTTCTTGCACACGTGAAATAGTCAGAAACTTGCCCACAGATTTTCGCACATTACACACACTCACACACACACACACACACACACACACACACACACACACACACACACACACACACAAAAAAAAAAAAAAAACACAACCAAAAAAGCAAAAAAAAACCCCCAAAAAAACCCCAAACAAAAAACAGGCAGGGAACATACAAATCAAGTTTCCAAGGCCCCCACTGCTGAATCTCCCCCTCTGGAGAAAACAACTGTGCAGAAGGTAAACAAAAAGAAAGTCTAGTAATTTATTTCCTATATTGCACAGGATCTTATGGAGACCTTCAGTCTATAATAGCACCTGGAATGAGAGTTGATGAGGTAATGTATAGAGAGAAAGGAAGAAATCTCATGTCTATCTACAGTTTTTACTTTATGCAGCTGTAGCTGAGAGCTCTTGTGATAAAACGTGACAAAATTTACTGCTCTGTGCATCACAAATCCCCAAATATATGATTAAATAGAAGTAAATTTGATAAAAACAATAAAAATATTCGAAAGACTGGTGTAAGTTAGGTTTCTACAGACCTCTGAGAATTAATCAGCTGATTTTAAAGCCCTGTGTAACTAAAGATACACAGCAGATAATTTCAGTTGTGCAGTTCAATTTAGGGGTAGAAAAATACAGATGCATAATTTCAAAAAAGAAATATAAATCAGGCCTAAGTCCTTTGGGAGTACTAACGCTAGACTAAATAGCTTGGCCAAATAACAACAGAAAATAATGCATGAGGAGTAGGGGAGAAAATAACGTTTTGTACAGAGGGAACAAAAAATTGAACAACTGTGCTTAAAGTCTTGTTTCTTGATTCTCATAAAACCTAGGAATTTTGAAAAGAGTTTGCCTAAATAACCCTTTTGTATCTTTAATTTTTGGATGTTTATTATTTTTTACATAGGCATTCTTAATTGTGCAAACCACTGGCCTCCTTTGCAGGGTTGGCAACTTGCATAATCTAACTGTGAGACTTGCTGTTACTTTCTGTTTTCCTAACATTCCCAGACTCTAGAATCATGCAAATAGCACAGAATTTTAGCTTTCCTCTAAAGATGGAAAAAGTTGCTAGCCCATAATACAAAAGACTTCAAAAACTTCAAAATCCACAAAGTTAAAAACATGTTTATGTTTCTGATGCTTAAGACAAGACTTTGGTTTTCCGTCTAACTGGTTATCCTTTAATGCTTCAAGTTATTGACAACACTTTGGCGACAGCTCTGTTTTGTTTGGATCTTAAAGGGCCCGAGTGGATCATGGCACTCACTGATGCTAGCAGATGCCATTTTTTTATTTACTTAGAACGTTAATTACACCCACAGACCACAATGAGGGTGATAATAAAAAGTATGGAGATTACATATTTTTTACTTGAATTTTGTTCCATAATAAACTGTGTACAAGGTAGAATATTTCTATGAAGGGTCTGGACCCCTTCACGTTCAGTTTGTTTATGGACTGGGATTTTTAAACATTACCAGCAGATTTCTTGATAAACCAGCATATAATGCTGCAGGAAGCAAAAACGCCTTTCCAAAGATTCAGAACTGAGCTCTGCACTATTGTTTTGAGGTTGTAGATTTCACTCTCAGTTCTAGACACCAACCTCTTTTCCCCTTTCTGTTTTTTATTTGACAGAATTTGACTTCTGAATGGGTGGGTGAAATCTGCAGCAGCTGTAGTAAACAAGCAGTCTCAAACCTTAAATATTTAAACAGGGTTTTGCACATACTACTAAATGCAGCCATTTATTATGGTTGATAAAAGAGTCCATTGGTAACGTCTCAAAGTCCTCCAGGAAGAAGAAACTCCACTTCCCACAGTTTCAACAATCATTTCTCATGCCTTTACCTTAACTAGTAAGTTTAGTATCTGTTTTGGTAAACCTTATATAAAAAAGAATATACTCATATTTGCAGTAGCAAAAAAGACTATATTCATATTTGCAGAAACATCATCTAATGCATAAAAAACTAGTTCTAAATCTTTTAAACACATTTTTGAGAATTTTTTTGTCTGACCATAGTTTTAGCTGGCCTAAATTACATCAAAATAAACTCTAAATAAATTTAATTAAATTTTCCATCCACTGAGTCTCTTTGAAATAAACTGGAGTTTTCAAATCACATATGCTTGTATTTGTTCATTTTGAGAGTAACAATTTGTCAGAGATTTTTTTTTCTCCTGCACCCTCCCAAATCATAAATAACTTCTGGCGGCTTCTGAATCAGATTGCAGATCAAGATTTCCAAAGCTGTTCTATAAATCTGCTCCAGAAAGCCCAAATTCAATCAATTCAATTCAACAGCTTTCAGAACTGGTTGAATGCCCTCTTCAAGGGAACAGCATATAAATTCTCTGAAT
>NW_027094092.1:37018155-37065655 GCF_029207755.1 Chamaea fasciata | reverse complement strand
AGAAGTAGAGAAAACAAATTCATTTTTAAGCCAAATTTTAAGCCGAATTTAAGCCAAAAGGAAGAAAAAATTTGGTTGTTTCTCTTTTAGATTGTTAGGAGATATCTATATATAAACATCTATACCTGTATGCAAGGACATGCACTTTTCTTGAGGTCAGTAGTTGAGAAAACGAGTGAATTACAGGTCTTCTCCATGCAGATCTACTGATGAAGTGCAGAAGGTAAAATCTCTGTCACTTCCCCAGGGATTCACAGGGAGAGGGGAGCTTATGCACTCCGTGCCCTGCAATTGAAGTCTAGTTCAAATACATTTCCAGAATGCTATATGTTCTTTAAGATGTTTCTTTTCTGAAATTATTTCTGAAGGCTTCTGATGGATTTTGCCTTTCTCCATGCTGAAATCCTAGTTTTATATTAACAATGAAAAAGCCAGTAATTTAGAAGTCACAGTATACATAGATTTTATTAAAATGCTGACTTGCACATAGGCAAGTTGTGTCCATCACACACATGAGGCTCAATGTAATGAGCTGTGAGAATAAAATATAATCAAAAGATCTGAGATAGCTCATGAACCATAACAGCATAAGAGGGAAAGAGAGACTTTATCCACTCACCATGTGATGTTCTGTCTTGCAGTGGCAGGATGAGAAGAATCAGGTGGGAAAAGATGTCAAACTCAGAGTGTTAGAATAAAAACAGCCCATACTGACTAATGTTTATAGATCAGAACAAATAATTTAAGGTGCTGGACAAGTGTAAGTATCTCACATTTCAGAGACAATGAAGAGAGAAGATTTAGCCATTTCCTAAATGAGGCTAATAAAGCTCCTCCTATGCACTTCCTTGTTTCCACTCTGTAAGCCTCTGCTGATGGGGGGCTTACAGTTGCATGAAGTTACAGACATTGCTAACAGCCAGAGTCTGTTTGAGCGTGAGATTTGAAAGAATGAAATTCAGTCTACCAAGTTATTACATTGATTAGCAAGGTAATTAAGATGATTTTTTTAAGTTGAAAGTTTTAATAATTTACTGACAACAGATGAAAAGTTCTTATTTTCCCCTGCTGTTGAGCCAGTAAATAGAATCTGTGAAAAAATTTGCTTTTATGTTTGAACTCTAGGTAAAGATCAAACATGGCAAAATTTCAGACAAAATATGATATTTTAAAACCACATGAAGGCACTATGTAGAATACCTTGACTGATTTACCTAGGTATGTTAGATAAAGCTAAAAGACTTGCTACAATTTCCATTTACTCTTGACATGAGCATATGTCAAGCAGAAAAACATGGGTACAATTAAATCAGGAAAAGACATAGCCCAAAATCCTGGAGTTATAATCTTAGAGGCCTATCCACAGAAAATATTATGAGATACATATAAACTGCCTTTCGTGTATGTTTCAGTAATTTGTCTTTGCCTACATATCTGACTTTTTTCAGATACATCAAAGAATCACAGAATGTGTAAGGTTGGAAGATACCACAGTGGGTCACCTGGTCCAACCTCCCTGCTGAAGCAGGGTTGTCCCAGAGCACATGGCACAGGATTGTGTACAGACAGATCTTCAATACCTCCAGTGAGGGAGACTCCACCACTCTCTGGGCAATCTGCCACAGAGCGTGGTGACTCATGTAGTAGAGAGGTGGAACTTCCTGTGCATCAGTTTCTGCCAGTTGCCTCTTGTTCTGTTGCATGGTGCCACCAAGAAGAATCATCCTCTTTACGCTCTCCCTTTAGATATTCATGCCATAAATGAGGATCCCTCTTAGACCTCTTTTCTCAGGACTGAACAGGCACAACTCTCTCAGCCTGTCCTTGTAAGAGAGATGCTCCAGTCCCTCAGTCATTTTCATAGCCTCCAGTGGACCTGCTCCAGGAGCTCCATGTCTCTCTTGTCCTGAGGAGCCCAGAACTGGATGCAGCACTCCAGATGTGGCCTCACGAGGGCTGAAGTGAAGGGTAGGATCACTTTCCTTGACCTGCTGGCAGTGTTCTTCTCAATGCACCCCAGGATACCACTGGCCTTCTTGGCCCTAAGGGTACTGCTGGCTCATGGACAGCTTGGTGTGCACCAGGACCCCCAGGTCCTTCTCCTCAGAGCTGTTTTGCAGCAGCTCAGCCCCCAGCCTGTACTGGTGCCTGGGTTTGTACCTCCCCAGGTGCAGGACCCTGCATTTGCTTTTGACGAATTTCAGAGGGTTCCTCTCTGCCCATCTCTCCAACGCGTCCAGGTCCTTCTGAAGGGCTGCTCAGCACTTGAGGGTATTGGCCACTCCTTCCAGCTTCCTGTCACCAGTGAACTTGCTGAGGAGGCATCTCCCCTTTGTCCAAGTCATTCATGGATAAGTTAAACAATACTGGACCCAGCATTGTGCCTTGGGGGATGCCAGTAGTGACAGGCCTCAAACTAGACCGTGTGCCAGTGTTTATGACCCTCTGGGATCTGCCATTCAATCAATTCTCAATCCACATCATTGTCCACTCGTCCAGCCCTCACACCCTGAGTTTGCCTATGAAGATATTGTGAGAAACAGAGTCAGAAACCCTGCTGAAGTCAAAGTAGGCAAAATCCACTGATCTCCCCTCATCCATCCAGGTAGTTGGTTCATCATAGAAGTCAATAAGGTTGGTCAAACATTTACCCTTTAGTGGATCCATGCTAACTACTCCTGATGACCTTCTTGGCATCCGGGTGGATGTCTCCAGAGTGAGGCATTTCATAAGCTTTCCGGTGGTTGAGGTGAGGCTGACTGGCTGGTAGTTCCCTGGGTCCTTCTTCTTGCCCTTTTTTGAAGTCTGAAGTGACATTTGCTTTCTTTCAGTCTTCAGGTGCCTCTCCTGACCTCTGTGACCTCTCAAAGTTGATTGTGAGCAACCTTGCTATGGTGTCCGCCAGCTCCTTCAGTGCTTGTGGATGCTTCCTGCCAGGGCCCATGGACATGTGGATGTCCAATTCGTTTAGGTGTTCTCTGACCCAGACCTGCCTAACCAAAGGAAAATTTTCCTTCCAACATGCTTTTACTTTGGTGTCCTGGGTCAGAGATCAGGTATAACTTTAGCTGAACAACTAGAACTAAACCAAGTTTAAATGGTTATGATTGCCTTAAAAAAAAAAAAGTCAAATAACTATAAGAAATTAATTAAATATGGCTTTAGTGTAGGCAGTGTGGTAAAAAATAATACCAGTATTAATTGTATTCACTTACGTGGATTTAGGACAATTACACAACCGTAAGATAAATCTGTTTACGTGGCTTTGAGAAGAATCCTAACAAAACACATAGTTTGCCGTACCTATTACCAGAGTAAAGAATCACTTTGAAATGCCTGATCTCGCTGTCATACACCCTCTACTTCCTCAATTGAGTCTTGCACAGTCCTCCGTTTGTGCTGAAATGTCTTCATGCTGGTAGGAAAGACAGTGATACAGTGATTCCTAGTTACAAAGTTTAGTTAGAAGTTGGCCATGCAGTCACAAGTGTTTATGATTCTGGTAGAACAAGTTAAAATCCCATTTAGGTCTGAGAGTAGCTTATTTGTTTGTCAATGTTGACTAACTGAAATGGTGCTGGAGTTAATGCCCTGAATTGTAGTATACTAAGCATGCATGAAAAGATGGGTATAACTAAGTGAAAGAAATGGCATCTTGTAATAAAATAAATTACAGTAGAGCCATAGAGGTTTTTTGCTAAGTTAAATACAACCTTTCCCAGTATAACAAAAAGGCAACCTCCACCTAAATTTTCAGTAAATAGTTCTTGCAAAAAAAGAATCCTCCTTTTCACATTTAGGCACCTCTGACAAATAGCATCCAGCACATGAAAGCTACGTTTACTGCAGCGCTATTTACAGGATGGGCACATGTTTATTGTTGTGCACTTCAAATTATTCTCAACAGAAAACCACCCAGTTTAAGACTAAAAATTCTTTATATCCTGAGTAATTACAAATATTTTCTAAACTGCAATATTTTTACATGTTTTGGGGTATTTTGCTTCATTTCTCCGTTACACATTTCCTTATGAAAAATTACCTCATTACTTTCTTTCATACTATTTCTGTTTATTCCATTCAGATGGAATAAATCTCTCCATTCACAGGAGAGATTTTCAGTTAGAACACAACTATATATGGTGCCTGGCATGAAGATGTCCAAGACATTGGAGGCTGCTGGTGCTGCCGTAAAATAAACAAAAATCTAATAATAGAAAATACATTGTGTTGACCAAGGTAGGAGTCAGAAAGCTTGATTCCATTGTGCAGATTCTTTTAAGGCTTAAAACTTAAAACTCTTTTAAGTTTTGTTCATCCATGCACCTAGTCTTTTACAAAAAATTATGAGTACATCACATTTTTTGTGGTTTGTGTTACAATGGGAGGATAAAATTGTAGCAATTCATGGGCGGAAAAGCTATAAAGAAAATCAACAAACGGAAAAGGAAAGTCATTAGTTGTAAGAACCTACAAATAAATTAAACCTTGCCTAAGATGTATTGATTTTCTGTGGCCTTGCCTATAGAATAACGTCAGGCATGCCTAACAATCCATTAGATTCAGAAGGCAAAAACTACTTATAAATACTCTTTTGCTTCCATCTTAAGAAATATGCTGGTATCATACCTCATTCTGATTCTCATCTGCCATGGTGTAAGCCAGAAACAATCTCCCAAAACTCTTCAAAATGGAGTTATAAGCATAAGGATTAAAATCAAAGCACATTTTACTGTAAGGTATGAGTTAAATGAAAATGATCAAGCAGAGCTGTACTTACGAACTAAAATTTCCTGACTTCTTTATAATGTCAGCATCTTAATCAAAATAAGCAGTTCCAGAAATGAAATTCAACAATAATCACTGTAGTGTATTATGTGCTTAGATTGCAAGAATATGGTTTTTACTTAATACTTCCTAAACTTGCAAAACACAATACTTATAACTCTTAGTAGACATATAAGCAAGAGACTGTCAGAAGATACAGATGGTTAAGAAAAAAATCCAGCCTGAAAATTACTGCTGTTAATAATGAAAAGCCATTAAAATAAAAATGATAAATTCTCAATAATTTTCTATTAAAAATTCTCATTATATCACTTGAAATTCTTACTTTTTTTCCTGTTTTTATTTTCAATACAAAAATATTTCAAATGTATATTTCAAAATATTTCAAATGAATAGTTTAACATCTGGTTCCCCCTTGATTGAAAGATGCTTGGTTCAAGCCTATAATCAAAACAATTATTTTAACATGAAAGTATCTCTCTGCCTACACTGCTGGCAGAAAACCAAAAATGGGCAAAGACAAACAAAAGACACGCAGAAAACTTTTCACAGAAAAAGAGAACAGAAAGAACAATGTAGATTATTCTTAAATGTGTTTGGTTTAAACTTTTCTGTCTACCTGTCCTAATGAAAATTTAGTTGCAGACAGAAAAACAACCACTGAATACCTTTAACTTTTTAGAGTTATTAGTTTTCTAATTTTATATGCTTTGAAAATGGCTATCTATATACAGCAAATGTGGAGAGCTATGAGACAGATTAGAACTTTCTGTGTGATTTCTACAGACAAAAGCCCCTACTGAGATTTTGTGGATTGTGTAAGTTTTCAGGATTTTTATTCTTTCGTCAATCTTAGGTCATAATTTCTGGTTGCTCATACTAGATTGTTTGCATATATAATTTTGCTTATAGGATTAGGCAATCAATCTATAGATATCTTTTAGATTTCATGTCATAAAACGACAAGCAGTCAAGTCTAGTTGTACATGCTGTAGAGAGAGACTAGGACAACTATACACAGATGCCCAAGACAGGAGAAGTGAATTGTCCTCCTTCTCTCACTACATAGCAATTTAGTCCTAGGCTTGGACTAGGTGTCGGCTCCTCAGACATCTGGAGCTGAGGGGTTTAATTCTCTCTCTGCTGCTCAAAAGAGAGAGACCTTTCCTGACCTGCTAAGCAGAAAATATGGAAGGTCTTTCTGCTGAGACTTGTCTTTGTAGGTAAATTCCATGCTTGAGACCACAGGAGAAGGAAAAAACCTTCCTACATACACTTCTACATTTCAGGATCAATTTAAAGCAATAAGTGAAAATACTTCTCATTTAAGAGCATATTACTTTTGTTTGCTCTGACTAAAATATCAGCTTAGATGTCACAATGACATGACTTATGAAATTACTGAAATTTGAAATTTTGGGGTGTATGAGGCAGTATCCATCTCAGCTGAATATTTCCATGATGCTGTCCGGGTGAGGGACAGGGAGCAGGAGAAGGAAAGAAGCAGAATGAAGAAAATTGCTTGAGAATTTGCTTCCAAAATCAAATTCCTTTACATAACTTGTTACTACAGTGGCAAACTACAAGAAAGTTTGCAGTACTACATAGTAGTCAGTACAACAAGTGAATCAATTGAAGACAAGCATTAAAAGAGTTATTTGCTAATGGGCACCATGCCAGGGTTACTCATGCAATGCTGCCTGCAGAATTCCTAAGCTGAGTTCAGAAGATACAGATCGATGCACCTCCAAAGAGAGTCTATATCAATCTCCATTTCATTCATTAGCTTCCACTCTGAGCTGGTAGGCTGCTAGTTAACTCTTTAATGTAGGAGAAACTGTCAGTGTAAAGGCCACTGGGACACACACTCTTCTCTGCTGCACTTGACCTGTCGATATTTCTTGAGGCACACTGTTTAAACTGGTGCAGCTAATGGCAAAATGGAGATCTGCGAGGCTTGGAGAGGCTTTCCCAGCTTTATATTGGCTTATCATTCTACAGTAAACGTTAGTAAATGCATGCCGACAAAGTATTCCTATTTGTGTCCTCTTGCATATGAATAACAGGCCTCAGATGAAATAACTCAAACAACTCTGTCCCTGAAATCAAAGACAGCTTAAATAATAAATTATGCTAATTTGAGAAATTAGCACATTGAGATATCATGCAAATGAACTAGAGGCAACTGACATTTGGTTACTAATTAAATTGTTCTAATGTCCCAGACAGACAGAATGAGATAGTGACAGCAGTAAAGTTAGAATTCAGTTTCACTTTGAATTTGTTTGGCTGTAAGTTCATCGTAAAATTGTGTAGAAATCCAGCATATGGATCCAGGTCCAGGATATGATTGATGCATAAACCATTTAAAATACTTCTGAAAGTGCAAATATGAGATCTAACATATAAAGGTATAATTACTAAAACAAAGAACAATCTCAAACCACCCAGACTTGTGGGCTTTGCTATTTTCTTTCTACAAATATTGAATGTACTAATTTCCCTTGCCTTGCTGCTGCATAAAATCAATTTCCTCAGTAGAGCTGAACCCTCTTTTGTTTAAGGTTAGATGCAAAGTTGATACGCATCCTTAGATATAACATAAAATCCTTGAATATTTAGAACTACATCACTGTGAGAATCCACAGCTGGTACAGATTCATTATTTGACAATCAGTGCTCTCCATACAATAACCAACATGCTTAGAATTAGCTGAAGGGGGAAAAAGCTTCACATTATTTTAAAACTCTAGTCAAATTGTTGGTATACAAATTTTGATAATAACACCTGCTTTTTCTCTCTTGGCCAATATGATCCATGGAGAATCTTAGCTCCAAAAATTTCCCTGCAGAATTGTCAAACATATGTATTTGTATTTCATTACTTGGGTAATAGCTGATTTGCCAAGTTCATTTACTACTAGTTGCTCCTCAAACATCTCAGTGGGATAATTAAGGAATACTAAGAACTGAAACTGTAGTATGTTAGGTGGGGGCTAGAGCAATTGCCCAAATCCCACTTCTGATTAAACTGCTGTCCAGAATTAAATATTCAATAACTGAAATTCTGTTTTCTTCCCTTACTCTGAGCAACTTATTATCAAGGAGACAGAATAACTCCCTGTTTTGTGCAATAGAGACAGAAAAGCTCACTGCACCGCTCAAACCAATTCTAATCCCTTATGAGCCTACAAGAATGGTATTTAAACTGAAAATTGACTGCGTAATGGACTAAGTGGTGCCTTCTGTTCTAATGGTTCAATATGTTGGCATTAAAACAAACAAAACCACATTGATACCCAATGCCTGAACTGGGGAGACTAAACAAGTGGGGGGATAAGGTTTAATTGTAGGAAGTCAATCAAAAATCCTTTCTGTCTAACGGTTTATCTGAAATATAAAGCTGCTGACACTGAAACAGATGCCTCCATTAATTCTGGAGAAAATGGGGTGGGCTCTGGACTTGCTTTGTTATATTTACATTGCACAGGGGTAGCAAAAGAATAAAAGATTTTCAGCCCAAGATTCCCGAAGTGAAGTCTCCAGTGGGACTATTCTGGTTTAACTTCATAGCTCAAAATTTTGCCTGGCATGTCTTTGACTATTACCTGCTGTGGGCACATTCGGGTCTAACATCCACAGGGTTAAAGTCAGACAAAATTTCTCCTCCTGTGCTCATGCCTCTTCCCTTGTGTCATTAGCCACAGGAGAAAATTTGGCTTCTAGGTTTTACAATGATTATGTGAGAGACAGAAATCTCCAAATTCTTACAGGTATAACAGAAATCACTGCCTCTGGTTCAGGCTGTCTAACTCTTGCCATTGTTCAGTTTTGTGCTCTGGTACATGTTACTCTACTAAACTCTGATCATTTGGACTGATGTTTTCCCTGCCAAGGGGAGTTGCATTTCTAAACTGCCAGAGGAAAGGTGCCATGCCATATGAATTACCCATCTGATATGATAATGTCTTTATTACATTTTGGAGAGGTCATACAAAACTCCAATAAAGGCATTTCTCTATTGCTTTTTGAGATTCATAATAGAGATAAGCATAACATTTCCTAAAAAGCAGAATAACTACAAGATGTCTGACACTTGACAGAAGAAAACACCCTTTCAAATAAGTGTCCACAGAGAGCACCCAAATTAATATCTCATTTACTCTCTAGTCACACACATTCATAAGACAAGGAAACATGATTAAAAACTACAAACACTTTGAAAGTTGATGGGTATACTGTCACACAGGTGTTTCAAGCACTTGAACTAGAGTATTCAGAGCACAAGCATAATTAGAGTTTGGAATTCTTAGGTCCAGTGGTGCCAATGGATATTGAGCATGGCTGCTGACACTTTGAGAACTGTGTGTAGGAAATATAAAGTGGATGGAGGACTTAGTGTTTGGGGCTTCAGGGATTACAAGGATAATTGTGGATCAATTCTGCCAAATGATTTGAAGTAACTTAAGCCTGTCATCAGTACTTTAATTGTTTTTACAACAGAACTTGAGCGTGCACTTAGTGCAATGAATGATTTGATAACACCTGTTTGAAATGCCCTGTCCATTAGTTGCATATCATCTCTCACTTTTATTAAGCTGGTTAGTCAACTGCTCCACTCATTTAAGATCCAAGATTAATGATAGAAAGAGATTTTTACAAGTGTTTGTTGAAATAAATATCTCCTAGTAGGGTTAGAATGGTCAATGTATAAAAGGAGAGGCATTCCTATGTGAATATTTCCTTATTTGTGTTTTTAAGCAATAGCATAAATTTAATAAAAAAGTATTGTCTTATTCCTTTACATCAAGTGGTGCTAATATTTATGCTAGTATACTATATAATATGCTAGTATACAGGAAAGAAAACTAACTAAATAAAAACTGAATTCTTTATCCCGTCACAAAACATCAAGGATAAACTGTTTCCTATCAGAGTAGCCAGCTGTAACTCTGTGAACTGTTGCTGTTCTTGAAGTAAAACCACTTACTTGACTATTGGCAATTACAAAGGCTAGAGGCAAATTTGGTAAGAAAACCCTGCCTGGATGGTTTTCTCTGTTTTCTTTAGTCTGTGAGGAAGCACAGGAGCAGAGCAACATCTAACCACCTCTATCTCCCTTTCTTGCAAGACATGACCTACTAAAATCCCACAGTGTTTCAAGCTGATGAGCACAACTGCAATAAGTTTTCATGCATAGTCTCAAAACTCAGGATGTTGCCTATGGTGAAGAATTGGAGAGATAATTAATCAATGGAAATTCCAAAATGCAATCAATCTCACTGACAACTTCTCCAAAAAGCTAGCTCCAGTCTGTAGCTGGAATGCTGCCAGGCAGAAAGACATGGATACCTCTGGGCTAAGATTGTTGTAACACCTGCTTGCCATGGTACCTTTCAGGTTGGATGAAAGCATCTGTACACAAGGCAGGCCAATATGGAAAATAAATTAATTAGCAACAATATGCTTTCTTAACTCACTCAACACAACCTGATGTCTTCCTTTAATATAGACTGTCAGGGCTGCTGTACTGAGAAGCATCATTTGATGAGACTTATCAGTGGCTGTTATGTAGAGCAAAACAGAAACAACTGAGAACTGCCCATTGTTGCAAAATGTCTACAAAACCCCTTCTCTAATAGGCAACCAGAACAATTTATGTTTTTTTAAAAAAGTAGCGGACCCTAAGTGGAGTAAATTGGTATAGCTTTATTGGCTTCAAAACAGCCATGAAAACTCATACTAGCTAAACATAGAGTTTGATGTTCCCACGAATGACATTAAAGAGATGGTACACACCAACAGAAGAAAAAGAGGACTTGAATACGAAATTTGTTGAATTTTTAGTGAATAGTTTATAAAATCTCCTTCCTTCCTTCCTTCCTTCCTTCCTTCCTTCCTTCCTTCCTTCCTTCCTTCCTTCCTTCCTTCCTTCCTTCCTTCCTTCCTTCCTTCCTTCCTTCCTTCCTTCCTTCCTTCCTTCCTTCCTTCCTTCCTTCCTTCCTTCCTTCCTTCCTTCCTTCCTTCCTTCCTTCCTTCCTTCCTTCCTTCCTTCCTTCCTTCCTTCCTTCCTTCCTTCCTTCCTTCCCCATGAATTAAGTGGGGATGGCACAATCCTAATTGCTAATGCCAACATTTAAGTATTTTTCTTTTTTTTTTCTGTATGATTGGCAGTTCTATATATTCCAGACTGCATTTTCTTAGATGTCACTTGTTTACAATGCTGACTTAAAAAAGAAAACATTTTGGAAAGAGTAAAAACCACTTGATATTTTGGTTGTTTTGGTGGCAGGAAACAGAGAACATTGTTGGAGATTAAATATTAACTATGCTTAAAGCATATTTCTTTTTTGTCCATCTTGAGTGAAAACCCTCTGAGACTGGAAGCTCAAACACCATCGGGAAAATTTGAAAAACTGGCTTAATTTGCCATTAATTTAAATTCCAAACCATTTTCGTCTTTGATGGAGAAGTAACTGAAAAATCTGCTGATTCGGCTACTGCAGACTTTGAGAGTTCTCTTACTTTTCTACTTTTGCTCACAGCTAAATATCAGTTCATTATCAACTGATTAGATTGGCAGTTGGTCAAATAAAAAACAATTTTATTAAAATCTCAAATTAGAGACATACTGGAATACTTCACCTGTTAGCAATACACTGGGTCTTTAAAGATTGTGTTAAGAGATGCCAGTGCTTTTTAAAATTGCCCTCTTAGAAAGTCCAGGATATCTTTAAACAGCTTTCTATGAAAGTTGAATCTGTCTGCTATGTCTTGGCCTAATACCAGATGAAGTTGGATCTTAGTGTCTCTTTAAAGAAAGACGCCTATAAAATGACAGGGCTGAGAAACAGGCACACAGACAACTGCTTTCATGCTACTCTTATCCTAAAGGAAAAAGACAATAATGAGAAGCAAAGAGAGATAGGATGGAAGACACAGAAGTGTGAGGAAAAGAAAAGCACAGAGTGCTAACGTTCAATCACTCACCTTGAATTATGCCTACATGCCCTCAATCTTCCCTATTTGATGGCATCTGGACACCACAGGGTTGCAGAAAATTTAAGCTTTTCTTCTTTGTGTGGAGGAGTGGAACACTGCATTGAAATGTAAGCCATGCTGATAGCTCCTCTCTCAGCTTAAAGAAAGAGTCTTCAAAATGTCTTTGCAGGTCTACTCAAAATCATGTGAGAAGACAAAACTTATTCTAAGCATATGCAAAAGAAGCCATGGGTAGAAGAAATAAACACAGAAAGCTTCCAGGAAAAATGAGTCCAAATTACTTGACCCAGTGTAAGGCAGGAGAAAGCTATTTACATTCCCAGTAACCAACAGTGAGGTCTGCAATTAAAGAAAAAATGGAATCAGCAACCTATAAAGCTCTGCACTGAGTGGATGGTCAACACTTTAGATTCCCTTCTTCAATTTGTGATTGCCATTTCAACTATTAAGTATCCCACAAAAAGTCATTGAGTCAGTTCTTTAGGCTGCATTTTTCTTTGTTGCTCCCTTCTGTCTCAACTGTTTTGAAAAACTTGAAGAGGATAGCAAGGAGAAATAGATTTACTGATATGAGCATATATTTCCATAAAATACTAATAGTTGCACTGAAGAAATCCAACTTTATTCCTCTGGAGCAGGATCTTCAAAGAAGTGTATGTCTTCTTTAGGAAAAGCACGTTTTATCTCTTCAAATGAGTTTGGAACTGAGTTACAAGATGTTGGAAACTGCTATTTGTGCATACTCTCAAGAACTCAGTTAAGACTCAGCATTAAAATCTGAATTAAAGATCCTCCAGTATCATCTTATAAACTGTGTTGAGCAAAAACTTGATCACTTTCTTTCACAGTCCACATGCTTGCACCTCTGAGTAAGCAAGCAAAGCAGAGAATTAGTGACTTATCATTTTGAAACGAGGCATGAGCCTCACTCCACGCAGACGCTAAAATGCACGTCAAACAGATTATTGCAAGAAAAGAGTATGTGGTCAACAGGGTTCTGTACCTGAACTAAGGACAATGAATAATTCCTCACCCAATTCTATGTTTGGTTTTATCACAAGTGTGACACTGAGGAAGAACGTCAAAACGTGTATTCAGAAGGATGGCAAATAAATACTGCACAGGCAAACTTAATTCTAAGATTACCTAACTTTTGAATGCTTGGTTTTGTTATTTTATTATTCTAATAACGTCTGGTGTTACCTAAGCTTTCTTTCTGTCTGAAGACAGAGTCCTAGACAGATAAACAGACATTGATTGATACCAGTCCTCAGCAGTTTTCTTGGCAACACTGCTGAGAGACATTTGTTTGTTGCTTTATTATCATTCATTGCCTGATAGGCCAGCCTGCTTATCAGTCATCCCATGCTCCTTTCCCTTAATTAGAGAGATCATATACACCACCACAAATTCCCTCCTTGACCATCCACAGCCACCACTCAGCAGCAATGCCTCAACGTAGAAGGAAAAAGAGTGGATTGGCTGATAAGAGAGAGGCTCAGATCCTGCAATGGTCTTCTTACAGGTTTACCAACCAAGCGCAACAGGAATGAGTGAAGAGATCAAAGACACTGACTGTGGTTGATCAGGACAGGTGTTTGTGGTGATGTTTTCAACAGATGGAGGTTCCTGTGAGAGAAGAAAAGAGACCCAGGTTATACCAGCCAAATGTGATGACTCCTCAACCAGAACCACTGTAATCAGTTACATTTTTCTCCCTGTTGTAAAGTGAAGTGCATGCACACACAAAGTTTTATCCATTTGCATCTTAAAGAGAAGAAATGTTATTCCTTTTGAGAAGAACAGATGCAAAAAGAATGAGAGACCTTTACAGCGCCACTTTCATAGCAGAGTTCTGTTGTTTTGGAGTGATTTATTTCTGAAGAGGAAAAAAATGTAAAGAATTTGGAACACAAAAGTACCTTCTCATCAAGGGTTGTCTATCGTTTCATGAATCACATGTGATGGATGAGATTTATGAATTAGAATCTGCGTCAAAAGATTTACAGCATTCTAAATTAGTTATGGCATCTTCTCGTCTGTGAGCATAAACTTTCAACAAAATATCTATATCACCATCACAGAAGCATGGCCAACCCAGTTCTTTCATTTCACCACAGCACACTCAGACCCTGTCACAGTGTGTGATGAATTCTTGAAGTAATGGGCTTCAGATCAATTAAAATAAACACCACAAGCTGATTTATCAAATCTTTTCTGAATGTTCTCAGAAAATGTCAAAAATCTGATCCATTGACAGAGAAGAGTCAGAGAATCGTGGCAGCCTATGGGATCACAAGACCTTTTCAAAACCATCATAAATCACTACAGAAAACAAATGGGGCACCATGTGATAAGATTTTGTCTGACAGATTTGCCTCAACAAGACATCTACGAGATAAATGGATACCTTCATCTGTGCCCAATTGTCAGTTTACAAAGCTCCAACTTGTCAAATTGTAAAATATACCACATCCAAAATAATATACCTTTTTGGATATCCAATAGCATGATTTAAGAAACCACTCTATTTCTTTGCTGCAATTTTAAAAGTACTTCTGCAGACAGAAATACTTGAGAAAAGACAGGTAGAAAGATGGGAAGGCCGGCAGACAGACACGACCAATATTACCTAGCGCAGCAGTTCTAGTATTGCAGCCTATTTAATTAATTAACTCCCTCTTTTAATGCATTGCAAAAACTATTTGAATTACTGGAAAGTAACTTCAATCAGAAAGTTAATGATAAGCCTCATGTTGCTGTGGAGTTGTTCCATACATCAGTTGTTCATACAATCTGTCATACAGATTCTGAACATATTCAAAGCAATGAAGTAATATGTAAATATTTTTCAGGTAGTAGTTGGACTTTTGAAAATGCCTCTGCTAATGAGGTATAAGGTTAGGCAAATCAACACAAATATTCAGGTATCAGAAAACAAATGGATCTGATGCTGAATTAGGAACGTGGGCAGCCATCCATATTGATGGTTGGAATTCTATTACCAATGCTAGTAATAATGATTTGAGCCTGATTTCAATTTGTTAAAGAAAAAAATTCAATGTGTTAGAGAAACAAATGGTATCACTTACAAGTGGTTAGGGACACAGAAGATTTTCAAAATTTTATAACATTTTCAACATTTCAAAATATGTTAGGAATTGGTATAGTAAAAAAACCTGTGTAGTTTCTATATGTTGGATATAGTTTCTGTTGCCAGCTTTTAAAACACTGGCTTAGCTTTCCTCAGTATGTAGTAAGACTGTAATCATTATCACACAGAGCATGAAGAAAAACAGATATTTTGAAAATACAATTGCAGCCTGTGCTTTTTAATGTTGTTTGTCTTTTAAGCATTATTTCCATGCACCTCTAAAATTGCCATACTTTTTGCAGACAAAAGTTTAAAAAATCAGATTCTGAAGAAAGTTTCATTTTTAAATAAGTATCTTCCTCAGAGACGCATAATGCTTCCTACGTTCAATTTTCATTTTAGGGAGGAAGTAGAATCAATATCTCTTTAGAACTTGTTTTTTGAAACTATAGTATTGATAATGTACTTAAGGGTCTTTGTGATGTTTAAGGTGTCATGAACGAAAAACAGTCTCAAAAGATGTTCCAGGGGCTCTAGCTGGGACTACTAAATCAGTAGAAAAGTTTGAAAAGTCTTAACCAAGGCCAATGCCTCTGTAAACTCCTCATTATCAAATGAGTGATAATCAGCTAAAGACACCAGCACAGCCTAGGTCCTTCCACATCTGATTTCAGACCTCAGCGTGATGAAGAAATAACTGGCTTGCAGATGGATGACTTCCCTCACAAGGGCTAGGCAGAGGAGTCTAGAGCCACGCTTTAGCCATTACATTTATTAGAGGCCTTTGACAAAACCAGAGAGATGATTAGTCTACAGGAGTTATACTAAATTGATTCTACTTCTTCTTCTTAAATCCCATATGAAATACACGTTTCAGGATCTGTAAGAACAATCTGGAAGAAAAGGACTAATGTGAATGCCAATCTATGAATAGGAGAACCAATGGAAGTGGGAAAAGGAAAGCAATCTCAAGAACTAGATGCAATCACAATGCATGGTTTTTCTCCAGTAAAGGATACTTCAGTTATTAAGCTGAATGCACCTCTTTAATGTCTCAGCACTGCTCAGAAAATCAGAGGAATTCTTTTCTTTAACCTTTTCTCTTCAAGTGACTACAGGAAGGAGTTCAATACCCTACTTACTGTTGGTGCTACATGTCTGCATTTGCTAGTTTTGAGTGCTAACTAAGCTCAACTTTGGTGCCAGGCTTTAAGCTATGAAATCATTTAGCACATCTTTGGTGTCACTAAGCATATGTAATGGTATACATGCACATAAATGCAAAAGAATATTTGTCATTGCCCTTGAGAAGGAATCTATCATTTCTCATATTTGCTGTGTTTGTGCCCTAATATTCATATAATAAATGATCTACTAATTTTTAATTAAAATTTCAGTGCTAAAGTGATGGGGAATGATAGAAATATACTTCTATTCTGTGACACTTAAAATAAAATTTATTTTATTTATGAAAACCTGTAATCTCAAATTTTCTACAGTTTATACTTTCAATGAAAATATGCAACATACTGATAAAAGAATAGAATACATATCTGTATTTATCAACCTTGTCTCAATTTCCTCTATCTGCAGAAAAAGTGTCTGGATCACTCTGTGGCCTTCCATTGCTCTTGTACTTTGCTAATTGCAGAACTATAACTAAAAACAAACACAAGGATGTAAGTCAGCAACTGGAACACTGGTGTACTTTGCCTTATGGCAAACTCCTTCATTTCATCATGTTCACTGTAACAAAGACTTTGAATTCATGTATATAGGAAGAGTATACCACAGGACTTTTACTTTCAGAACAACATCCCTAAAAGCATTATTCAAACTTTCGAAGTGCATGGACCTAAGCTTAGGAAAAGCTCTCAGCAAATCCCAGTGAAATTTTTTGACAGATTCATCTTCTAGCCTTTGGAAAAGAGAAGGTGCTCCAGGCAAGATATTTGATTAATGCCACAAAAAACAGTGTTGCGGGCACAGCTGGTATGTTGGGAGAAAAATTCATCACTAACTCTGAAACTGCCATGTAATTTTCTCTCAACAGTTCTTTTCCGAACTTGACAGAAGATTTGCACAGGACAAACTAGCTTGACAGAGGACAAGTCAGCCAGCTGTTGAGGTATCTCTAAACATGACAGATCACTATGTTTTAACTCAGATTAATTCTCTTATTACAGGTAGACCTAAATCACTGGTCATTGTCAAACCAGTTGTCACAACTAGCAAATCATGTCAGATTTCTGAACAAAAATATTTCAAATCTTAAACAGTTCTTATAACCTCAGCCTGTCTGCTTTTTACACAGCCAAACAAAGCATTGCAAAATAACCAATGCTGTTCCAGCAGTATCTGTGTTTTTTTGCCTGGTATTTAATGGGACCAGAAGGACACTGAAATTGAGTGCAGGTTCTGGTAACTGGCAAAAATTTAAGTATTTCCTCCAAGTCTTTTTTCCACATTCCACCCCAACTTTTTTGTCTCTTTTTTAGTTTTTTTTAAATGATTACCTGCTGCCTTAAACTCTTACCCATTTTTGCCACTATATTTTCAAGACCACAATAAATAAAAAACAAGTGAACTAATTTTATATATTCCCAGCATTGACTCACCAGAATTATTAGATTGCTAGAATAGAGTGAAAAATCACTGTCAAAATGCAGTAGCAGAAATTAAGTCCATATTTAGGGCTGTATTTCAATTAGTTCCTCTAAGTGATTAGATAATAAAATCAGTAATTCAGATATATTCAAAAGACCTTAAATGCTACAGAGCCGGAAGCATATTTTCAATATCAGAATTATAGACTGTCCCAAATCTGTGCTATTAGATTCAAACCTCCTAGATCATGGAAAGCTTTGGAAAAAATTTGAATGTCGCCAATGGAACTCAGAGCTGATCAGAAACTTGCTTAGTCCAGAACATGCACTGACAGCACAAAACATTTTGCAAACTGAATTCCCTTCTCAGGGTTTTAATAAATTATGCTTATGTTTTCATGGAAATAGAAGAACTGACCTACCAAGGATTTTTGTCTAAACTCTGAGGGAGAATGCTGGGTCTCAAGAGCAGCAGTGAAGTGTGTTACAGTAGTCAAGGAAGGATTTTTGCAAAGAAAAATTAACACATTTTTCATTATTGCTAATTAAGTGTGGTTAAGGACATCTCAAGATGTGATATATTTGGTTTTCAAGACAAGACTGGATGACATATCAAATAAACTGGTGTGATCTCATACCTGATGCTACTTTGAGGATCAGCCAGAGATATCCCTGAAGTCCTTTCTAGTCTGAATTACCCTGTGATCCTAGCAGCATAACTTTCTTTGTTATATTCTTTCTTTATATGTAAAGTACACAGCTCTCTTCACTGCCTACTCTGTAAATGTGTATTACACAGTGAAGGTTATCACATCTCACTTTTGTCACAGCACAGCATCCACGGTGCATTTCTCCTACAAATCCTCAAAAAGTCCAGTAATCAAACACAGCCTACATACCTTCCCTCTGCCAATTCATGTAGGATCAGTCCTTTCTGACCCAGTATCTCCTGTCACATCAGCTTCTAAACAATTAGTTACCTTTTACTTATTATTCCCTTCTGGTGAGAAAGGTAGCTACACAGCACATATTTCAAGAATGATAAATATATTTCCTCATCAGCAATTCAACACAGTTAAACTAAATAAAGGATTATATACACCTTAAAGGCGCAGGAGAAAAATGCAGTTAAAGTTTAGATTTCTAGAGGGTTTATGTTTCCTGATGGGATTTCTATAAGGATTTTAGTTAGAAACACAAAGATTATACATGTTTTAGTTAGGGACTGAAACATTTTAGCTTCTTTCTGTCCAGAAAGCCATAGCTTCTGTGTTGGAAATATTTCAGTCTCTCAGAAAATGGAGCTCTCCTCTCTCATAATACTGTATGTTCAATTATACTTATGACAGGTATATTTTATGCACTAACACAAAAGTCCTCATACTTATCATGTCTAATCATAGCTGAAAAGTTTGTGTGAAGAAGGACTTCAAGGGGAAATGAATGTCCTCACTCTGCTGCTCCTTGACAGTTCCAGGAAGGGGATGGTTGTTATTAGTCATTTGTGTAAACTGATCTGTTCTGGCTTGGGGTTCTCATTTTAGTGCTGATAGAAGCAAACCTGTTAAAGTGGATGTGAATGGACTTGTTAGATGACCTTTTTAAGTGGCTGGGGTATGTATGGACCAGTACACATGCATCTCTTTTTTTGTAGAGTTTCAGATCTCCATCATTCTTCTTGTTATGAAATTATTTCCTTATGAAGTCCTTCACATTCAAAAGCCTAGAGAACCCCAGCCAGATCTCTGGTTCACAGACATCCAGATCTCCATATATTTAGGAAAATGTAATAACATATAATCCAGAGCGTAAGAATATGGATGCATGTCTTTTAAAATCCAGCTATGTTATCTGAAAGACAGCTGCTTCTAGCTGCTTATCTCCCTCCCTACCCTATTCTAGACAAACTTATTCTCCTATCATGCTAGAAAAACAAATTATCTTTTCCTAAAAGATATTTAAGTTAAATTAAGGAGAGATGGCAAAAACTTACCATTGCGTCTGTTCAAGTAACCAAGTATATATGAAATGAAATTCAGTTGGGAATGCTCAAATCTGTGGTTTGGCTGGTAGGTTGAATTGGAGTAGTTCTGGAAAGATGATGATGCTGGCAGTCAGATGAGGTGGCAGCCCATTGAACTGGCACAATCAAAGGACTGAAGAGGAAATATGTCCACAAATCAAGTGATTTAACAGGTGATTATAACCCACAAGGGATTAACTTTTCTAATTATAACACCCTCACCAGTCCTTAGCATGAAAAGGCTTTTTTTGTGCTTGGGAAATATCTTGGGGACCTGCACAACACCAGAAAGTGTTCCTTGTCTTTCTGCTAAGTAAATCAAGATCTTAATGTTACTTCTCATTACAGTGTTGTTCCTTCAATATCGACTAAAGGAAAGAACATTACAGGCCTTAAAAAAAATAAAGACGAAAGAAAGAAGGCAGAGGAAAGAACTATCTTCAGATATTCTGTCTTCTTCTATCTTTTCCTATTTCTCAAACTCCCTCTGTTTTGGGGGGCAGAAAGAAAACAAGACTGGAACTCTAAAACTAAGGATGGACAGGAGCAAGTGGCACTGAGGTAGAATGAGATTGATACAAACAGCAGACATAATGAATACATTTTAGCTAAGATATTTGTAGTTAAAATGCATAAGGTTTTCAACCTATTTAAGAGGTGTTTTAATTTCACTAAAATATTTTACTATTTTTTCATTTTGAAGTTCACAAGACAGCAAGCACATGTAGTTTTGAGGTTTTTTTTTTGTTGTTTTGTTTTGTTTTTACATTAAGGTATCTACTTAAAACAGATGAACCAAAACCCTCCAAGGAAGAAATCAATTAATTAAAAATTACATAAGAACATCTGCTTGCAAGCTGATCAAACTAGAAAGGTGAAAACAACGTCTGCTCTAGTGGAGGGAAGAGAGACAACAGTTTAGGGTATGGGGAAAAAGCAGTATGTGGGGTAAATGATAAAGAAGCTCCCAGATTCCATGTCTCAAGTCATTTTAAAATGTGAACTTAAACACAAAGTTCAGTTCAGTGAAGCAGAAGGACAATTCTCTTCCTTAGATAGAAAAAGATCTTTTTTCATCTGTAGCAGGTGACATATGACTTGTGCAGATGAGCCACCAGCCACTTCAATCCCTATAACATGAGAAATTCATCAAGATCCAGGAACACTGACTTGGATTATTCACATGAGCTTGACAAATGCTGTAGAGAGCTGTCATTTAGTATAGTTATGCACAAATAATCAAACAGTATTTAGCAAATGTAATGATGTTCTGTATAAAAGGACTCAAGCAGCATCACAGAACAAATGCCACAGAGCACAATAACAGGAATAAGCCCTGCTTACATACGATATCGGTTAAATCATATGCACTTAATATTCAAAACTAACTTTTTAGAAGACAAAATTTCATGCATTTTCAGTTAATATACTCTTTGTTAAAGCTTATAACATGGTTGTTATTTTCTCTCTAAGTGAACTCATTTAAGCATACTCTGACTTTAAAATGGGAATATTTTTAAGGTGGATTTTTTTTACAGCTCAGTTTATCAAACCCCTGGGTTTGCTGGAAAAAGCAAATTTGTTCACATACATAATTGTTTTCAGGATATTTTCTTATATAAAGATATTATTTCATGTATACATGAGAAGCTTCGTAAAACCCCATCTTAATGGCTCACAACTTATCAGGAACAAAGTTTTAACAGCAAGACCTAAAAATACTTTAAAAATGAGAAATGCAATAATGCTGAGCTATTTGACTGCTTCTGAAGTCAAAGGCATTGGAGGTTTTGTTAACTGAGGCATCTCACACTATCTCTAGCAAAGTGACATATGTCTCCTTTATAACAGGCATTCGATGAGCCTAATTGAAAATAACACAGACTCAGCAGCTGACAGCCTACTGTGGCTAAGAGGGGAATGTTTTTCCCCATTTTAAACTATTCCCTCTTGCATTCTTCCCCGCCTTGGGAAAAGCGCTACTCAAACTGATATCGTGTTACATTTTTTGAGACAAAATTGCCATTTTTTCATTTGGTTGTGTTACACTTAGTGTTACATTAGGAAAAAGGACCCACCAAAATGATGAAATAGCACCTCCTGTGTGACAATTTTACAAGATGTGCCTTGATTTTCTGCTGCAAATGCAGTTATCAGTTGAAAAAGTTGAAATGCAAGATGATGCTCTGTTAGTGAAAAGTGGGTACTATCAGTGCCCAATGACTTGAAACCTGTGACTTCTTAAAAGAGAGATGAATCTGAACAAGGCTTAAGCGTGACTTTCTAGTTTCCATTTGAAATTCTCCATCTCTTGTATGACAGCAAAAATTCTCAGGCTTGTCACTGTCACCTGAGAAACAGGCCAGCAGCAGACCATTTTTAGTAGACAAGTACTCGTTAGGATCGGAATTTTTGTTTGCAGTGAGCATAAGTGTGAATTCTCAGCACACTATTTTGCACACACCTATTTTTCAGTAAGACCCCAAGGATGCCTGAAGAGTGGTATTCATTCTAACACAAACATCATATTTTGACATCAGATCAAAGTTAGGCCTCTTAGTTCCCTTGGCTATATCAGTGGACTGAGAGGGAAAATGCAAAGACCATAAGACAGGCTTCTGCTCTTAATTGTGTTAAAGTACTTTGTTGTCTTCTTGAAAACCCCACTTCATACACCTGAAGTTAAATGTCAAAATGTGAAAATGCTAACCCTATTATGCTTACAAGAGCATCCACCCAAGAAGTGGGTTGTGAATTGAATACTTTACTTCCACTATAGACCAGGGAGGTTACAACTTGGCAACAGCCGTCAAAACCATCTTTCTTAACAAAATACTAAGGTGTTTTTTGAGCTCATGAAGGAGTAATTTATTCTGTTTAATTGCAAAGAGTAGTAACAAAAGCCACCAAAAAAATCACTACAGCTCTAAAATATGGTATTTATGGTCAGATAAAGCCATGTGGAAATGAAACTATTAGGAAAACATGCCAAGCACTCTAAGCTGGAGTAACTCTACTGTATGTCAGTGCCTTGGAGACACTTTCCCTTTGCTCAGCAATTTTTTTTGGCTACCTGGCTGACACATTGTTCCATGCAAGGAAGAGCTCTTTGTATACATCTATAACAGCACAGGTGGAGGCAAATGGCTGTTGTAAACAACTCTAATTAGGCGACCTTGGAAAGGACCTGACATGCAGGGAGGAATCCTGATATAGTATTTAACCATATTCAGTGCAGTTAAAAGTTATTTCCTGGTCAGATATTTAACTTGGTCAGGAAAACAGTCAGCAGTCTATGCATGTTCAGCAGGGCTTCCAAAGTCACTCTTTAAAAAAATCATTAGGTTTGATTTTTTGATTGAAAGTTTTAAGTATCAACCAATTGAACCTGACAGACAAAATATCATAGTAAATATTATGCTGATCTCAGACCAGAACCAGTGTTAACCTTGCCTGAACACATTAATATTTTTTTTCAAAGAGTAGAAATGCCCTTAAATATTTCCTTCTTCCTTTGAAGGTATGTCAGAAATCAAATTCTCCTAGTGAAATAGAAATTGACCTGTACTTCTATATTCTCTCACAGAACAGTATACACTAACAACAGAAAAATAACATTATGCAAGAAAACAGAAACAAACTACTACTAATAAAAATATAGACAAACCCTAGAGGATATAAAACCAAAGATAAATGAATGAGAAAAAAAGAGACAAAGAAAATTATACTAAATTTTGGTGTCCATTCCTGTCTAAGGAAAGAACTAAATACTAGTGAAATACATAAAAATGTACACATATCCAATGGGATGCATAAGCTACTATACAAGAGGGAACTGAAATGGACTCTGATCATTCAGATCAGAGATAAAATTCAGTTATTTAATGCTTAAATAGAATTGAATTTCTGAGTGATTAATTTCTTTTTTTTTACTCACTTTTGGTCTAATAATATAACATCCTCCTTCTGTATGTCGAGCTAGTCTCACGGTACTTGCCATGATAGTAAGTGCATACTTTGTAATTGGGACAATTTTGTTATGGGCAGATGGTAGTGTCAATCTAAAGCCCACCTTTGTAATGCATTGCATTTCATCCATCTCCTTTGCCAAAAGACTGCAATGTCTAGACATGGCCAAATGATGTATATTTAAGTTTTGATATGTTGAGCAATACCAACAGAAGGTGGTGTTCGTAAATTGCAAGATATGTTGCTTCTTCAAAAAGGCTTATTAGTAATTCAAAGAGGTTTTAAATTGTAGAATATAATCTGAATGACTGGTCACCTGTTGTCCCTAACTGATGCCACCTTTCATCCTTGACTGATAAATTCAGATCTTTTTAGAGTTCTACAGTTTTAATATTCATGCTGGAGGGATCCTTGACATCTAAGCTTTATGGTCCCCCCAAAATTACAGAATTTTTGTTTTAAGTTTTCGTTTCATAATGTTTAAAGTGTAAGCTCTCAGAAGCTGCCTTTGTGTTGCTTTGTATTCACCCAACATGCGTAACAACTGACCCACTTCTTGGTCAATAATTAGGCAATGACACAGTACACATGATTATGACTATTACCTTGGTTTTGATTAATTACAAACTTTCAGCTTTTCACATCACTAGTGTATTAAAATATTATTTAGACCCTCGGAAATTATTTCTGAACTTCTGATTGCACTTTTATGTGGCTGCCTGATTATAATATTTAGCCCTATAATAAGAAAACAACTATTTTTTTTTTAAAATCAAGAGAGTATGAGCAGAATCACCAATGCTGATAACTCAGTAGTAAGACAAAGCCGTATTTACAAAGAAACACTGAAAATGTTGCTATTTCAGCCAGCCTTAATGGATAACTCTATTGAGGGATTAACCAGAAAACAGTCTTTTTCCTCTTTTTTCAGCCCATCCCAGGAGCAGCCAGTAACATCCCTACAGAAATGTTCTGATGATTTAAATTTTTACTTCTGAGACTGACAAAATATGTCCTTTGTACATCTACAGAATGACCGTCTGCCAGAACAGTCCTCTTACCTTTATTCTTAACTCTCCTTCACCTTTGTGATAGCTCTTGGCAATTTGCATAATAAGAAAATGTATAAATATGTAAAAATGTTTCTAATATGCCCTCTGATAAAATAAAAGCATTTTAGTATGAAGAAGCAAGACAAAAAATAATTACAATACTAAATAATAGAAAAAATAATGCAAAACTAACCCTAGATCATTCACTATCCGTACCTGAAAGCCACATGAAAAATATGCTGCAATCATCCATAGAATTCTTCCTCTTTTAGCAAAAGCATTTTTTTCTTCAGAAAGTGTTAGCTTTCCCTTAGCTAGCGCATTTGCAACCAAAGGAAGAACAAGAAATAGGATCACTTAAGCAGGCAGTGAGAAATCAAAGACCATCACTGCTGATTTGAAAGTCATGAACACCTTTGTCACACCCAAAACTAGCTCTGTGTGCTAGATGAAACACTGATTTTTGAACCCTGGACTTGACTGGCTCAAAAATATCAGGCAACTTCAATATTTTATACAGTATATAAACAAAGGTTTAACATATCCACTGTGACTTTACCCAAAGAGGTACAGAGCTCTTTAGCCTCTTTGCAACCCATTCTTCCCAACTGAGCTAACCCAAATCGTAAATTATTAGGAATTATACTGACTAATTAATTGTTTGGCTTGAAATTTCCTTCTATTTCCCCATAAATGTTATATTTCTTTTCTTATTTCTCATTAAAATGTATGTTACTGCTCTCCCTCCTTTTTATCTTCACATTTGTTGCTATCCTTGTACTTATTCATTGCTCTGGTTGCATTTAAAGGCCTTCCCAAGAGAATAAATGGGATGAAATTTGTCAATTTTAGATACATATCTTTTCTCTCTTCATTTACTTTACATGTACCTACAGGAGTATGAAAGCGGATGGGTTCTAATCTGAGAATCAGGTCAACAGTATATTGTAAAGAAAACAAAGTCTTCAAGTTACTAGAGTATATATTACAGAGTTAGGAAGAATGGACTAAAAATTCTACTGCGCTGGTATTTTATTCAGCCATTAATTGTCATCAATAATTGGACACCATTAAGCAGTCTTGACTGAATATGAGATGAGCTAGTCTCAGCTAACTCTTGTATCATATGGAGACTAAATTAGGCTTTTCAATAATCACTGTTTCTAAATGGCAAACAAAAGGTATTCTGTATTGCCCTTGTGTCCTTTACGAGTTCCATAAATAACTAATTAACCTCTGCAACACAAGTTGGCACTAAAACATGAGGCACTCTCTCTGTAGAAACGATGGGCATCTAAGAAAAGATCTGAGCAACACAAAGCTTACACTCTCCTTTTTTGCAGTCTTCTCCACAGAAATTAAATGCCTATTGACTCCACATTAATATCCATTTAGTAATCTGCCATTTTTGTTTGTTTTAATATAACACGCAGTTTTACAGTAGAAAGGAATTATGCAGTTTAGAAGTATGAATATTAAAAAAGGATATAATTAAATCTGTAGCCTGAAACCTCTGTCTAAAGCTATAATGACAAATTTAGTCCATATTTATTATGGTGCACAAGGGACTTTAACTAGATCATTAGTTTATATGCCTTACTCAGTAGCGAAGTTCTAAAACTTCACATTTTGCATATTATTACATTATTCATTTTTCCAACTAGGCATAAAATATGGCTTCCCAAGAGTACAATACCTAATTCTTCAAAATATACAAAGATAGCAATAAAATGATTAAATTACAACTCTTACATCTGTTCTTCTTGTTTGATTATAAATTAAAATGTTCAAAACCAGAAGAAAACAACACAGGTAACAAATATATTTAACCTGCATATCTTCTCAGAGTTAAATAGTTTACCCAACTCCATCCCTGCAATTACAAGTGTTGTTGGCTTATCCTGTTTTCCACAGGTTGTTGTGTGTCTCTTTGAGAGGTCCTGAAATAGAGTATAATTTGACGACAGATTTAAAAATCACTAACTCTGACTGATAACATGGATTAGGTGCTGTGAACTCACCCACACAGCTACTGAGGGAGGCTGATCAAAGGACTCAATGAGATTTCTCTGTCTATGAACACAGTGGTTTAAAAAACCCATAAAATGTTATGCCTGTCAGGAGAAAAATATAAAATACTATTCTAAACCACCACCCATCATTGCAAAAGGCTGCTTGGTGTTTTCTTTATCAATTACACATTAACAAATCTTTAATCCAATGACGGAAACGCACCAGTGCAGGTGACACTGACAAATTATCCTTGGCAGTCTCTGAACTCATAACACATTTCAAAGAAGACTACCTTGATATAAAATGCATGAACTATTAAATCACAATGCCTACTGAGAAATTTGATTTTAGGGAGCATTATTAGGGAAATGGTTATTTACTAAAAAAATTATATTTGAGAAAAATAGATGTATTTTAAACTCTATTATTCCACTCACCTGGAGGTGGTTTGTTTCCCAAAATCCTGAAATTCATAAGAACAGATATCTAAAGAAATTGTTTAAATTACTGTGGTCATAATGGCAGTGAAGCAGCATTATGCAGTAAGGCATTACTGGATGCCATTGTAGTTTTCTGTGGATAAATTAGGGGAGCAAAAGTTACGAATGAGTGCTCCTTGAAAGCTTCTGAACCAATTGAGTTTTCATCAAATTGAGATACCATACTATGTTTCCAGTTTTCATCTGTCTTGAATGGCTGTATTTGCTCTAGATGAAGATTACTCCGTAGGTTCCCTTGACATATGCCTTCCAGATACATTTTATGCCATTATCAAAAACATCTTTCTTTATATCAAGACTGTTTCAGTTGCAAATAGGAACACAGGAAATAAAGAACTGCATGAGTTTGAATGGTCAAACCCTTCCAGTTACTGAGCTAAACCCAGGTAAGTCAACTTACAGAATACTCCCTAAAAATTTAACTTGCTGTTTTCAAAAAATAATACTGTGCTGATAATGGGCCCAAAATAAATCTAAATAATGCTTCCATTAAATTGAGAGGGAGGAATAAAAAAATGGATGAAGAAAGAATTTACAAGAATTTGAAAACTCTCATGTGGAGGAGGGTTTTTTGATAAAATATTCCTGTTTACAAGACTACTCTTGATTTATGTAATAATTTGTTAAAAATTTATCTTATTCGCCCAATCTGCAAGGGGGAAAAAAGAATAAGGGGAAAAATAAAAGAAACTGACTTCATTACATGGTGTCCCTTGATAAATAAAAACTCGATCTGGCCTATGTCCACTGCTGTTCTAAATGAGCCCAGTCTGGCCCATGTTTTTTCATTTCATTTTCTCTAGCCAAATGACTACCATCTGCTGTCACAAAGCTGTCACACAATCAGTAATGGAAGTTTTCTAAGGAATATAATGGCTGAAGTATGAATACATGACATTCCAGCTCCTATCTAGCAGGGTAAGAACAGCAACCCATTTGAAAAGAAACAGCAGTAGTGTTCTCCCACTTCTCAGCAAGTGCATTGTAATACAAATCTTTATTTGGACTCAAGACGTTGACAGGTCAATTGAACAGAATAAGTCTAGTTTATGATGCAGTTGTCAGAAGTGGTTAAAGCAGGAGTCTGTTTACCAGCGCTCTGAGATATTCCAACAATTTTTCTTGCAAACCAGCACCTTGAGGTTAATTACTTTACCAATTTGAGTAAATGGCAAGCCATATTCCCATCTGTCTCCATTAGTTCCCCACTATTTCTCAATTTATGATGACTGGGGTCAAGGCCGTGGTACAAAAGAAGAGCTAATAAAGCATGAATGGAGCAATTTTCTGTTTATACAAATGTGGTAGCCACAGCATAAATATGGAAGAGACATTTTAGAAATGCATATTCTTTGCTTTGAAAACTCTGGGTGCTAACTGTATTTGGAGAAGTAAAAAACAAACACTAGCAATGAATTGCTCGTTCCATACTTATTTATCTTTAATGAAACCTGCTATGTAGCATTGCAGTGCCCACTTGCACCCTGTCAGAGGAATTAGAAAAGTTTTGAAAAGCCTACAGCAGTTGATCTCTACTAAGCTTGCTAATTCACCAAAGGCAAGCTGCCTGGGAAACAAAAAAAAATTTGGTACCAAAATACAGCATTATTGAAGCTTTTCTTCTTCAAGTAAGCATTTCTTGCTATCTATATAGGACTTAGTGCTGGAATCCCTTAAAAGCTGTTTAGCAATATGACTGATTTAAGAGCATCTCAAGGGACAATACCTATTTTATTTCTGTTTGTTCATTAGAACACTGTGAAAGTTTACTCCTGTATTCAAATACTCCTGCATTCAACTTCCTCTTATTTTTTAGTTTTAAATTCAGCCATAAAGTTATATTCTATTCAAAACACTTCATTTCTACAACCAATACCTTAGATAAATAATTCAAGGGAAAACCTCCACAAATTTCCACAAACTGGCAATGAATACGCTCGTTTGATAAATTCTGCCTAATCTACTTTGTATAAACAGTGGCAGTCTAAAAACAGAAGATAATATTTTGGCCATTTGCCACAAATGGCAGAATTACTCATTAATTAAACACTACAATAAAATAAATTTTGCAGCAAATGAGGCATAAAGCACGTATTCTCCCACTAATGATTCAAAATAGAATGGAGGTAATAATGTTCTATTGCTGTTTGTGTAGTGTAAAAATTTTAATCCATGACATATCCATCAGAAGCCACAGAAACCCATTAGTGTGAACCAAATCACTAAGTCCATATACATATTAATTTCTGTAACACAGTCTAGAGAATAATGTATTTTTAGATTACTTTATTCATCCCTAAGATCAGATCAAAAGCCAACCAGTAAAAATGACAGCAGAACAGTCAAAGAACAAAACTGACTATCAACTCTTCTGATTTCTTAAGTTATAAAATAAGGTTTGCACTTATATAGTCTACTCTTCACACAGTTCACATTGTCAGTCTTTCTCATTATACGCTTTCTATTTTACAAAATATTCTTCTGCTGGTAGAGAGGATTCTAAACACTAATGTTGTACTGACACTAAGGAAAAAAACCAAACACCTAAAGATGATTGGGAAAGCAGAGAAGGGGAAAAGGTGGTTCACTCTGTACTCATTTGGATATCATATTCCTGGTTTATGATATAACAAAAAGCAAAGACAAGGAGAGAATATAAACTGATGAAAAGTCTGTCTTCAATCTTTCAATAAAATCCAGATGGACTTCTCCAGAGAAATCCTTCTTCAATAGAAACTTCTTCTGTTTCCACTGGATAATTTCAACAACCTTCCTGATTAGAGTGATTTTGATAATTTTTTTTTTTTTGGTAAATCTATCTATTTCTTACAATGGTTCTACAGAATTTTGACCAGGTGACTACAAAGAATTTTTAAACTGCTTCTTTATGTGTCCACCAAGAAATAATATCTATAAGTTAAATGCATATTTTAATCATGCCAAATTCACACCTTGTGAAAATTTGGTGGAATTGTTATTTTTACTCAGTACTTGCTGTAATTAATGGAATTCCTTGGGCCTTTCTTCCTGTTATACTCTATTAAGAATACCTGAATGATGGACTTGACATCAAAATCAGATGTTCATTACAAGTAGAGATTGTAGTAGCAAGTACAAGAACAATACACAGAATACTAATAGAAAATTTTATAACATACCACTTCATTTGCAACTTAATAGTAAAGTTTTGGTGACCTCAAACTAACCAGTTAGTCTTTCAAACAGTGAGCAGGACAGTTTTAGTTTATTTAAGGGGAACAAAAGTTCAGAGTCATCTCCTTACATGAAAAATAGTGATGATGATGTTCTGCAAGGACCCATTTATTCTAAATAGTTGTTTTATAGTATTGAGGAGCAGCTGAGGTCACTTGGTCTGTTCAGCCTGGAGAAAAAAAAGAGACTGAGGGGAGGGCTCACTGTAGTTACAACTTACTCATGAGGGGAAGAGCAGGGGCAGGCACTGATCTCTCTGGTGACAGTGGCAGGACACAAGGGAACAGCCTCAAGCTGTGTCAGCGGAAGGTTTAGATGGGATCTGAGAAAAAGATTCCTTACCCGAAGGGTGGCTGGGCACTGGAACAGGCACCCCCAGGGAAGTGGTCACAGCACAAGCCTGACAGAGTTCAAGAAGCATTTGGAA
The DNA here is from genome assembly GCF_029207755.1 of Chamaea fasciata. Classification (NCBI taxonomy): domain Eukaryota; kingdom Metazoa; phylum Chordata; class Aves; order Passeriformes; family Sylviidae; genus Chamaea; species Chamaea fasciata. Next base: position 37,034,968 of record NW_027094092.1, on the reverse strand, counting down.
AATGCTCTCAGGGACAGGGTGTTACTCTTGGGGATGTTCCTGTGCAGAGCCAGGAGTTGGACCCTATGGTCCTTATAGGTCATTTCCAACTCAGCCATTCTGTGATTCTGTGCTTCTGTAACCTTGTTGACTGAATTCACTGAATTATGAGAATGTGACAATTAAACTCTAAGAGCCTCAAAGTGGGTGTCCTGGTTTTGTAATGTGTGCTAAGCATAACTGGAAAAAAAATCAGAAAAGTAATTCCTTTTAAGACCTGAGGGTGAATCTCAAAAAGGAATATGTAAAAAGTCACCCTCTTATTCTTGATGTCACCCACCCTCCTCAGCATTTCAATTTTTAATCACTTTTTGTCCCTGTGTTTCAGTGGATGAAGCCACAGAACAGAGGGTTTTATATGTTTATCAAAAAAGTTTTGGAATGTGGGAAGTAATTGGAAACCCTGTGGGTTACAATGTTTAATCACTTAACTAAAAAAATTGTCAGTACCGATATGTGGGAACATTGCAGGGCAGCATTAAACAGTTGGAAATTGCTAGTATCGATTTAATTGAAAAAAATTATGATATAGTAACTGAAGTGAAATATGAGTTAGCAGTTCAAAAACTTGCAAGCTCCTATGGGAAAGATTAATTACATTCACCAAGAGAATTGAAAAAATAACAGCGCAAAGATATCCAAGTTTTAATAAACAACAATTTTAAAAAAGTCTTTAAAAAATATAGGATTGTCTTAGAGTTGTATTCAAATCATACCTGATTTGAATTTCAAAATTTTTTCTACAGGATTTAAATGGAAACCGCTTTAAGGCAGTATAAGGGTTGATTTCAACTTCTAATTTGCAAAGTACATCTGCTTTATAGAGCATCTTTACAGCAGCCTCATAACTAGATAAACATGGCTTGTAACTTTCGCTCTCCCTTCACAAAAAAACATAAAGCCCAGGCTTTACTTTTAAAACACAAATTACATGATAGGGAGAAGCCTCTAAATTCTGAGAACACACTGTAAGACAATATATGAGAAGAGTAACAAAATAATGCAGAAGTGCACAAAGGCTTTATTAAGGAAACAGTTGGTGCTCAAAGCACTGACTTCTCCTATACTTCAAATCTGTTTCTGATTCTTGAGCTAGCACTGCTTTAAGTAAAAGATGCAGCTTCGTCAAATAATAAAGCAAAAAGACATATTACCCTGCTTCTGTTATGAAATTCCTAATGAAAACCCCCAAGGATTTCTCAACTTTGCATGTTGTATCTCCCAAAGTGTCCTAAGACAGTCCTACAATTTGTACAGAGGTGTTGCTCAAATTTGTAAATTACTTCTCTGTGCTTTGTCAAGACAGAAATGTCAGCTTTGCTGCTCTTTGTGGCAGATGTTTGGGCATGCTCTCAGTTCCATATTGTCCTAGCTGTAAAATGAATTAATGCGACTGGTAAATGGAAAAATTTCCTCTCAGATTTGCTTCACTTATGATATCTTTTCTATAAAATGCCTTAGGCACAATCAGTTGTACATATAAGAATTTTACTGCTTTTCTCAAAACAAACAAACAAACAAAAAAAACCACCAAAAAACCAAACCCAAACCAAAACAAAAAATTACAAAACCGAACTGAAACAACAAAACAACAAAAAACCAATCAAACAACAGGTTGCATATGAATACAAGGAAAGTTTGCCTATAATCTGGTAGGACTTTGGACTGTAGAAGTTTTTCTGGAAGACAAGGAAGCCGCCAGTAAAAAAAAGAAAAGGTGAAATGGCTTCAAGTGTCAAAAGTTTGTAGAACTAACTCAATATGACACTGTTTCTCTATCTCTTTAATCTTAAGAACCATGTTAGGAGAGAATGGACTCAAAATAGAAAAATGAAGGGATACTACAAAAAATGAAAAAGAAAGAAAACATCTGTTATTACTTCTCTGCTTTTCCAGATTGGATCCCAAATCTTGAGGTGTTTAGATCTGATAAATACCTTGATACTGAGATCATTCTTATAATTATACCCATTGAATGAGCATGCTCCAACAACTCTTGGTGAAACAAGCTTCTTGCTGGGTATCAATAATACTGGTTCAGTATTTCTTATAAGTAAATAAGTAGGTTTTCTTTTTGAAGTAATAATTTTGCATGTTGAACTTTCGGAAGATCCTGTCCTTGATAGGTTAAATAAATTTCAACCTTTCAGTTCATATTAAATATGAGATTCAGCAGTCCATGTGAAGTTTCAAGACATTCATTTACACAGGGTAGCTCACTGCCAACAGAATCACTGTTCCTAAGCATCTCAGACAAGATCAGTTTTTACAGATAAAGCTACTGGGTATATTGCGGTAAACGCCTTTTTTACTTCCTAAGTTTTCTTATTACACTTGGAATAATGTGACATGAGAATAATCATTTTCTTTTTCTCCCTTTGTGGAGCCAAACACAGCTATCTGAATCAGAGCATGTTTCTTGATTAGTGGGTCAGTGAGAGAAATTATCAGCTGAAGAACTGCACTGACAGCTAAACCCGTCATACAATTAAAAAAATTAAAGCTGTTTAGGAGTAGTGCTCCAAGTACTTTGGTTTTCAGCCAAGGCCTCCACTGTTTTACTTAAGTCTATTCCCAAAACCAGAAAATTGGTCGGTTTAGCCATTGTTCCTATTTCCATTTCAGCATGTGTGTGAGGAACTCAGAAAACAAGGTAGGGAAACACAGCATATCCACTACATAAGGACATTTACTTGGCCAAGGATGAGAAGCTGTATGGTAAAGAACTGATGTGTTTCCGAGGCTAAAATTTCATCAATTCATATGTCATCACTGTTATTTCAGTGTCAGTATCTGATAGATGAGGTAAGCATCCTTGGAATCATCAAATTAGGATGTCAACTGCTACTATGCTTATGTTTCCTGCCTTCATTTCGGAATGCTTGCAAATAACAAAATTTTCCAAAGATTTCTGGTTAAAACTTCTCAGTCGTGGAAATTTTTAAGAGAAAGAAAAAAATCCTTTTTAAAATTACAGCTTAAAGTCTCTTCTAGTTTAGTAATTTATCAGAAGTCACTGCACCCCAGCTACTCTGGTTTTTTGACTACTCGAAGTAATGGGTGACGAACTGAATGAAGTGTCTTCTAAAAAAGTAAACTGCATACTCTTTGTGTCCCCTGTGTATAATAGAAAGTGCAGACTGTATCTTAAGATATGGCAGACCATTTCCTACAGGGAAGTAAGGTGCTTATCTGATGCTAAAACGGCATAATTTTTATTTTCCATGGCTATACTGCAGGATTTAATCCAAACTCTAAACTGGCAACGGGGAGTTGGGGAATGGAACGTGGATGGTAATTCTGATTTCACAGCTGAGCAATAAAATCTCCTGTAGGTTAGTTCCCATGAAAGAACTAATAAGGACACTTGTTTTCAATCACAGATGCTCTCTTCTCAGTCCTGTTCTTAAGTGCTTTATTCAGACTTTCCCCAATCAATATTTTGACTTTGAGAGGCAGAGCTATTAGAGGTTACTTATTTGGAGAGGGGGAATGCCAGGTCTTGAGCTTTGCAGTCCTCTTCTACGGTTTGTCAAAGAAGGTGAGAGGAAAAAAAAAAGAGCAGATGCAAAGAAACAGCGTACATTCCCACCCTAACCAGTAATCTAATTTTCCATTATTTCATTCTTTGCTAAACATATTTTATAGATTAGAAAACATGCAAACCCAAAGCACTGGAGAAACAAAGCATGGGGAATATGGTTATAGTATCATAACTTTCCTTTAAAATGAGCAACAGTATTCTGGGATGAATTCCTGTCCTGGGATAAAACTCTCAGCAAACTAAAATATATTCCTTTGTCTACTATATAGAATGATTAGTTAGCTAAGTCACAATTTGGATTTTTGCAGCAGGCTAGGAGGAAAATAGAGTAGATGGGTAAATATATATATATACATATATTCTCTAGACATGATAGTCTTAGGAAAGAATACAACTTCAATTCCAAGTTGTAAAGTAAAATTACTTTAACATGTTTATAAATACCTCAATATCCATTTCTAGCAGCAGTTTTGTTTTGCTTCTCCTTCCAAAAAGGTTAAAAAGTTGTTCTACCAAACACAAACATGGGGTGAGATAATATAAACCCCCATAAAAAACTGAGAAATGAAGGCTAGAGTTCTTTACAGTTCAAATACTTAAGAAAACTTTATTGAACAATGTTTATTACTTGAATTCCTAATCACAGTGGATGACTGCAGTCTTATCATCTGTTTTCTGTCCACAGTATGCAGCTATCTCTTTTGGGAAGATGAAGTGCATGGTAGCTTATATCTTGTTGGATATTCTTCAGTTTGGCTACAAATCCTTATAAAAATTCTGCTTAATGTGCTTAAGGGTTATATCCTAATTGATTTTACTTCATATGTCTTTGTTTTTAGGATTATTATTGCTTGTTAGCAGCAGTTATTTGCCTTCCAAATGCTGTTCTTCCTAACATATCTTATTTACTAGAAGAACAAACAAACAAAGAAAAATGTCTGTGGTTTAGCTCTGCTCATCTTGAAGCCAGAAATTTCTGAAAATCATCAGTTTAGCAGTCATACGCCTATCTGTCTTTTTGTAGCTTCCACTATCATAGGCAGCAATCTAAGCAATTTCTATATAAAAGGAATAAGAAAAGAAAAATTTCTCTCTTACTGCAGATATTTGTTTTACATTAATATAATTTTACATTAGTGCTTCTCACTTTTTTCATTTTCCTTCATCCCTTTGGTATTGATCATCTACTTTTGATCTCACACACTGAGTAAGGACATTGTTTTCACCATGTTCAGGGTGAAGTGTTCAAGAAAGCTATTTTTTAGAGCTCCTTGCTGCCAACATAGAAGCCAAACTGAGCAGTCACTGGTTTTGATAAGAAGGGAAATAAAGCACAGAAGAACATTTTATTTTACAGGAAAAAAGATCCTTCTATATCCTGAGAGAGGAAGCAAAATATCAGAAAATTTAACATACATGTTTTTAAAAGCAATAGAAGCTTAAATAGTAGATAATGAACTGTAATTGATGATATTTTCGTTAAATTGGTCTATTCACAACACTTAGCTCTTTTTTAAATAGCTGATTAGGCGGTAAGTTTTTGTTTTAGTATGTATTAATTCTTTTGCATTATAGATTGAAAATTTCTGTTAAAAGATAAGATGGTTTTCTTTTATTTTAGAAAGACAGCCAAATAAGTTACCTATACACCAAATGAAAACTCTACAGCTGCCCAAATTACTTTCCCTCTTGATTCAAAGTGGGTGTTTTTGTGCTGCAAACTGTAACTCCCAATTCTTTTTGGCCAACTCCATATGCATCTGACTGCTTATTTGTTTAGTAGCACTCAGCAAGCACACTGAGCAGGGCAGGTTTGTTCTGCTGATGACTTTATTACCCATCTGCCGCAAAGCATGGCTGTGATATAATTCATTCTATTTACCCTAAAACAACAACAACAACAACAACATCACTTCTCATGGGTGTGCAGTGTTATGAGAGGGGAAAATAATTTGACACTCCATCTTTCAATGTCTTTTGCCTGTACACAGGGAAAAATTATGTAGATATAGCCCTTTCATTAGAAACGGTTCAATAAAACTAATATTTCCTCCCTGAATATATAGCACCAAGGAGACATCCCAGCATTTGGAATGTACTTATTACTGAAATACAATTAACCAGTTGATATAATTCCTTCATAATTTGTAAGATTTTTTTTTTTTTTTATTTTACAGGATATTTTTGGTAGTTCTGATTTAGGAAAAAAAAATAGGAAATTTTTTCCTTCTGTCAGGTTGAAGGGTTTTATTTAGTTTATTTTTGTAACAAACCTGTGTAAATGGCTCACTTCTATGTAAGACACCCAAAAACATGTAAGTACTCTCCCTTCTAAATCCTCCACCAATCTTTCTTTCATCAATCTTTACAGCACAGTAAAGAAACACAGTTACAAAACAGGATGCTGAACGTTTAGAAACTGTTACACAGATAGAAGTGTGCATATGTGCGTGTGCAAGCTCTCAGGGAGACAGTGTGGGCAGGGCAGGTGAGGAGGAAAAACCTGAATAACAAGGATTTCTGAAAGCTGAGGTTAGAAACAAACATGCCTTTAAACAGTGCACACAGTTGTACTGTTCTTTCTGTAATTTAGATAAAACCAAACTGAAGGTATGTGGTAAGCTAAGCATGGTATATCAATATTTATGCTGCTTGGAATTTATGAACCAGCAAGCTCCTATGCAAATATTCCAGCTACATAAAGGTAACATTGTTTTCTGCACATCATTCTTCAAGTCATGTGTTCTGAAATAAAGATTTCAAGAGTATACTGGCCTTCTTGAATTTTTATTTTATTTAGAAAGCTGTCATTTACAAGGCCAAGACTATACTCAAAAATCTCCTGTTTTAATGATGATGCATAATATTTATTGCATGTACTAGCTATGAATACATTATTTTAACAATGCTTAAAATTGGCCGGAAAATCTACAAGCATCCCCTTCCTTCTCATGTGGAATGATCAAATCCTGCTCAGCAATTTCTCTGTGTGAGACACTGAAATGAAGCAAGTAACACATTTTTCATTACACTGACAGAGATGGCTATTTATTCTAAGCTCTTTGCTATTTTTTCATAAACAATAAAGTTAAGAATAAAATTTTCTACAAATTCTGGGTACTTCTGCAGGGACAATTTTCAGTTCTGTCAAGAGAAGCTAAAGTAATATTCCTATGACATGTTTATAGCCATCTGTGTGGATCCAAAGTCAAGTTTGGGAAGCTTTGATCTTGATAAGGTGCAGATATTTTGATGTGAAGGATGACTACCTTAGTTTGAAGAACAAATGGATTAAAATGCTTCACATGCTGGGAAGAAATGGTCAGAAAGTTAAGGCTCATTTCAAAATAGGTTTACTAACTATAATCAGACACTAATTAAAACAACAGTAGCCAAATTTGGAAAGATTACAGCTCCCTGGTATCTTGTTCGTGTCAATAACCTGTGAAGACAGCTTTACAAAATGAAAGAAACACAAAACCCAAGACAACCACCCTGAAAAAGTCACAGTTCTTCTATCTGGAAGGGAAACTAAACTTAAAATATAGAAATGTCAGAATCCCATTGAAATATTTTCTGATTACTTGGTAAACCCAAGACAAAGTTTTTCTTACAGCTTCCAGGTTTTGTAACTATCACAGTTGGTGTGACTGAGTCATAGCTTTTGTGGGGTGGCTACTCAGAGAGGCAGAAACAACAGAAAGGAGAGGGGGGAAATGTGGGTCTCCCTGAGGTCAAGGGCCAAACAGATATTTGTAACATGATTTCATTATATAGGTGCAAGAGTTGTGAGGATCCTCTTCTTGGAAGAAGCGGGCATGCAAATACCTGTCCAAGAGTAGTAATAGCTCAGGAACTGTGGCAAACACAGATTCAGAATGGATTCAAATGCTTACTGTCATCTGTGCATTTGTGATGGTGAGAGAAGGGAACTCCAGACTTTTAATTCCTTGGAAAAGGCATGCCACCAGATCTCTGCAATGCTCTTAAGCATGTATGATGCAATAATAACTGTTAAATATCACAGATCTCTTAGCAGCATGCAGTTAAAAACCACCTTCTAAATCAACAAGGTGAAAACTGTGATATAAAAATTCATGGAGACCTCAAGAGCAAATGATTAAATAGAAATCAGACAGTTTTGTTCTCAATCTGCTGGAAATAAATCTGAAACTGAAATTAAAAAAAAAACCAACAAAAATCCTTTTTCAAAGAAACATCTAATTCCCTTCCTTGAAATCTTATACCTGAGGAGAGATATAGGAATGATTTTCTTTTGTTTGTCACACAAATCTGCAGAAATTCTGGTAATTCATAGCTTAACTATTTCCCAATGCATCATGAATCAAATATGCCCTGAAGGAAAAATTATCCCCCTTTTTTTATCATGGGATTACTACAGTTTTGTAGAGTTGCAATTTCAACTGAAAAAATGCAATTTTCCATAATATTCCTTGTGTCCTCAGATTAGATTTGAATTACTAGCCAAAAGTTCCTGTTGGTATTGAAATTTTAATTCACTTTATTACAGGTAGGAATTTGAATATCTGACACCAGCTTCACAAATTGAGAAGTCATTCACTCGCCTGATATTTCTTTTCAAGATAAATGACCTAAGGATATTTTTCATGACCAGGTATTGGTTTCTACCCGTTTCCTAGAAAGGAAAAGAACACAAAGCTGCATTTTTTGCCCTCAGTTTTGCCACTTCTGTAGTGAGGTTATCCTCCATTCTGTATTTGTATAAAAATGTTTCAATATAGTACATGACTTCACACATGTATCATGTGTTGTGAGAGTGTCTGGACAATGGGAAATGGCAAGTAATGCAGGGCTTGGGGCTCAGTTTCAAATTTATCATCTAGAAGCACATTCTCAAGTGGCCGACTAACATTATCTGTCTCTTCTTCCTATAACTATATACATCCATGTGAAATGCACCCTACTATGCTCACATCCCCCTCCCCACAATACTAATTTTATTTATTGAAATTTCCCTCTTTTATTTAATGTACAGAGAAAAGTTATTTTGCACTGCCACCACTGCAGGAGCTTTTTAAATGATTCAAGGAAGTATAGCTTTCATTTAGGTTTGTGCCCTCCAGTCTGTTTATACTGGTCGATACACTTGTCTGAAAAATATAATGGATTAGCACATCATTCAACAAACTAGTCAGAAGGCAAGCTCAAGGCGACAGAGACCAAAAAGTAAATTACAGCCAGCAGAAGGGACAGGCCAAGCCTACAGCTAGGAAACATCATATCACTACAAAACCTTCTGTGAGAATGTTACTTGAACTGAAATGGGTGAAAAATTTACACTGAAATATAATAAAACAATGAACTCCATGATTTCATACAAAACTATAAATTGTAAAGCTTATGACATATAATGCAAAATGTGATTCTCACAAACAGTGCATGCTACAGTCACATCTCCCATCAACAACAGACATGATTGCTCTGTAATGTGAAAGGAGTATTTCGTCTGCAGTTTAGTACTCCTTATTTCAGTGCTAATTTAACACATTGAAACATCCGCCAAACCAAACATGCCAAAAAAGTATATAATGAAAAATTTTTGAAAATATATAGGTAGAACACACATATACGAAGATGCAATACAACTCTAAAGATGGAAGGTATTTTCCTTAGCATAGATAACCTATCTAGTTTTCCTAGATAAACTTCAAGGTGAAGTTCATTAGCTACTATTTTTTGCATATATGTAATTAATTAAACTCCTTCATACAAGTGATAATTGTGGGTTATTTTTCTTTTTGAACCTCCAGTAGTTGATTAGAAAACTAAAATCAAATCACTGTACTTCTACTTTAAAATTTGTAAAAGTGTTATTTGCAATAGTCGCTTTAGTTATGTAACACATAAATCTTTTCACATTTAAAAAGAGAAAAGAGCCATAATGTCATCATAGAAGTTGAAGAATATCATACCACTATAATAATGTTTCAGAAAATTAACACAGTGGATGAAATTCACTGCTGAGGTAGATCCTTTAGCTCAAGTGGAGGTACATCAAGAAGAGTTGTGTGTGCCATGCTGGAAGGTATAAATCACAATGTATGACTACTAAGAAAATTCTTGAAAAGAGTTAGAAACAACCTAGCAGACGCATCAGCAGAGAAGAATGAGAAACTACCTGTCATGTGGCTTCCAAAGTCATGTATCTGAGGGAGAGAAAGCCCTCTCTATAGAAAGCGAACTGGCACTATCATTCCTTTTCTACATTTCCATTCAACTGCGCTTATGCATCAATTAGTTTTGCCTCACTCCTGCTATTTTCAGTTGTGCTTGTGTCTTACACAGGACTGCAGGTACCAGGAAAGATAAGACCAGCATTTCAGATTTCCCTCATGGTCATAGCCTTGGTTTCTTTTATTCACAAGATGAACAGAAGCAGATGATTTCTGGAACTCAATTTGCCTATCTCTATTCCTCAGCTCTCACCACACAGAGTCACTTTGAACACCTTTTCCAGGATTCTAGAAGGAGGTCATGCCATAGAGCAATGGTCTTTGAAAGGAATTCCCAAACTTTTGAATTCATAATAGATGCTTATTGTTATTGGACCCAAAGGAGAAAATGGGAAGCAAGTGTTTGTTTTTTGGACCATTGATAGTTTGCTTAACCTAGGTTATTTCTGCTCAAGAACTATGTCAAGCCCCTATAAAGTGAGGATACCTCTTGTAACTTTACGGATAAAATCAAGTGTACTTGGACTAAGTTCAAATATACTGTATAGTATAAATTTCAAATGTACTGTATAGTAGAAATGTCAATTTCCTGAAGGGAGGGGCTCCACAATTGACTCTTTCCAAGCTGTGTGTATATCACACTGATAATCAAGTTTCTATTTTGGTAATGAGTTGGTTTGTAAAATCACGTTTGTGTTGGGATATATCTGTTTCTTAGTTGTCTGGCCTTGCACACTACTTCTGGGACATCTTACAGAATCACCAAAACCTTCCTTGTTTAAAGCAAAGATGCCAATTTTAAAATGTCATGCCCTATCACAGCTGAGGCCTCAATGTTCAAATATGCTGAGCTTTCAATTCAATATGAAATCTGCCTGTTCCCCTGGCATGGGGCCAACAAGAGACTGATGGGTTTTGACACATGCTTCCCTGGCTTGTTTGTTTCCTGGGCAGGAGCTGTTGTACAACACCAATCACAATTTTAGATGTTTAGTTAGGTTTCTAAAATTCAGACTGTGAATATCTATATTTTAAGTGTATACAATATTGAAAAATCAATTAAATATTGATGACCATGTCCTAGTTTCATAAGAACATGTATTTTCACACTTTTAAGTGACCAAATGATAAAGCAGATGCACACAACCTACGCATCAATTTTGGGTGTTTATAGAGATAAACAGGGTACAAAGAAACAGAATAGTAACACACAGTATCAGTGCTTTTTCATTACTGAAATTCCAGCGTTTCTAATAAATGGGCTTTACCATAACTTTTCTCTCCAGAAATTTTGCTTTTGCTTTGTTTTTTTGGGGAGAATGCCACTGATTTTAATGAGAGTTCCCACAGTTCAAAAATCCAGGCCCCAATCCCTCAAAGGTTTAACTCAATAGATTTATCATTTGTTACACAGCTTTCAGTGAGAATTATTGTGTTCATGTTTCCAGGATCCAAGGCTTTGTTATGACATATTAATCCTTCCTTCTACTCATACTCTATTTTATGATTTTGTTATGATTCATCCATCCTTTCTTCTTTTCATACTCTTTCTATTTCAAGTTCAACTTGTAGCATTACCTTTTTTTTACTGTTGTCTTAACACTTATCTCTCAGAAAACTGTTTTCAGTTCCTTGTCACATTGTCAAGTTTACCACTGTTTAGAAATTTTTACAGGACACACATCTGTTTCAGACTGAATAATTTAGAAAATTTCAGCTAAGGCTCAGTCTAGACACAACAGCTTTTTTTTTTGCTCATGTTAAAGCAGTAAGATTTTTTTGAGCACTCATCACATTCCTATTTCTATTACAAAATGGATCTGAAACTGGCAGATGGATTTGCCTTTATACCAGCAAGAGGCTATTTGCCATTCCAATAAAAGCACACTGAGATTTGTCCAAGTCAGATGCCACTGAGCAAGCAACCACTGCTTAAATAGATCAATACAAACCTTCATTCTATTTACTTCTACAATCTACAATGCCCTATGCCTATGATCAGGGCCAAGGGTGTTATCTGTACAGTGACTTATGATTAATATGTTGGTGTGATTTTGCAGTTGCAGAATAGGAGCCAAAATAAGAGACAGACACCTCACCAAAGCTGTGCATTTCTGAACTCCTTTTTTGCTCTTGGATCCTGTAGGATGTGAATAACTAGACAGCCTGATTGCTTATATCTGGCATGCAGTCTCAGAGCTGTGATGGGAACATGTGCTACTGCCACGCATAAGTCTGCAAGAGGGGCCAAATGAATACAAAGGTCTGTCTAGAGGGATTTCAGTTTCCGTGGCCAAATCTCATTAGATTCCATCCTTTGTAAACAGATTCCAACCTTCAACAGTTAACAGCACTAACCACACTGCACCTTCCCTCAGTAAAACTAAATGTGCTTCATCCTACCAATAGCTCTCAAGGATAGCCATGGCCAAAAATCAGAAAGCAAATGCATGTGCTCAGGGTTGTAAGGCTGCAGCTGGACATTCCTTACCTCCTGCTAATGCGGGACAGTGTAGGACAGAGGTAAAGAACTTTTCAGCACACCTCTGAGGTTCCCTTTCAATCATTCACCCACACATATTCATGCACAGAGATATATTCTATATAAATCCATATTCGTACATACTCCTAGCTATAAAGCTAATACTGTAAGGCATCCTGCATTTTGTCATTATACTAGAGCACTACTCAACACAACTAACAGAATTTATATAAAAAAGAAAACTTAAAAGTTTGTCTTTGTAATAAGTATGAATGACTATTTGGATTTATTTTCATTAGCGGGGAGGGGGACGGCGAATCATCGATGTAGCATTTGTAAAAGGGCAACAACTTTTATGACTGAATTTTGAAAGGTGAAAAATATTCATCCCTTGTAAACTTCCCTTCTATTGTGAAATGAGACTCTCATAGTCACCAATCTCATTAAAAGTTAAAACTGTGTCTGCTTAGCATTAGCAAGGAATAAAAGGGTAAGAAATGAGGTGTCTATGAGAACTATAGCTATTGACATCATTGACCTATAAATATGTCCTCTTCAAGCTGATATACAGCAATTCATTATCCCTGTTTTGATATAATTGCTATTACTGAAAGCCCTTTGCTTTCAAGTGTTAATACAATTGCAGTTCATTTTCAGATAATCTGCCAAAAAGAAAAAAACTAATTTCTAAATATTTGATCATAAAAGTTGTCCTCAGCTTTTACAGATAATTTAGTCAAATAATATCAGACAATCTTAGAGCAGATTTAACAGGAAATTGCTAGGGACTCCATCTAAGCAGCATCCATTTGCACTTATATAAATGTACTGAATGTGTAGGAAGACTTTGACAGCTTGCCATATGTGATTTCATTCTGTAGCCTACCTACTTTACCATCAAAAGTTATATCCTTTGAAGCATTGCCAGAATTACTTTAGCCCAGTAGATATGCTAGATGTGCCCTTTAAAAGCCATATCATTTCCTTTCTACTCTGACTAGTTCAATGTAGCATCTGCTCAACTAAATTCCTTTGAAGGTTAAAACCAAAAAAACCCCTGTACTACAGCTCGCTAAGATGTCCAGTGTTGAATGAAGACCATGGATGGAAGAGAATAAATATGACTTAAATGACACTATAAAGGACAATCAGAAAATTATCAGCTATCATGGGCATATTATAATTATACATACACAGAATAAATATTTGCATTTCGGGATATGTAAGCGTTTCATTTAAAATAAAAATAAACCCTGCATTTTTTACTTCAAATCCATTATGTTGATTGTTTATATGCAAATTCTGATATTGCCGTGACATGGGTGTTAACACCATAATGAAGAATATCACACATCAACAACTTGATTCAAAACAGCAAATATAGGTATGAATGTATAATCTCCTTTAAAATCTTTGGGTTTTACAGTTATTTTAAAAGACATGACATTATTTTCACAGCACCTTCCCAGCTGTTCAAGATGACAAGGAAGGGATAGGCCATATCATCTAGTATCACAATGAAGCTGTGACATTTTAGAAATATTTTCAGTTTACCTTCTTTAATTTCTACAAATGCTATTTAAAATTGAAGACTGGTATTTTTACTAAAGAGGTGAATGGATTCCAAAATTATATGATTTTCTTGGCTGCTAAATTGAAAATGTTCCAAAACATATTAAAATGGTAGTGTCCTTTTGTAGTCTCTTTGTCCTGTAAAAACCCTGCAATGTCAATTTTAATTAATGAGCTGTAAAAGTTACATTATATATATGGGGGTTTTTTTCCCAGTTTCACTTATTATTCTTATTATTTCACAAGAATTTGCACCCTCATTAGGGAGGTTGCAGACTTTTCTAATCTGCAGGGATTTATCCCAAAAGCATCATGAGAATGCAGACTGGACTGTGTCAGATCTAGTCACATCACTGTCCAAATTAGGTACAGCACTAATGTGCTTATATCAGTTGAATAGCTCCTAACCACTTAGAATGGAAAAAGTATAATTTGTTTTGCATATGTCTATTTTAGTTGCTGTCCATCAAACACATAAGATCTTTCTTCACAGTCACAAGTGTACATAAACCTGGAGGAGTGAAGTGATATCAAGAGAGAAAAGGAAACTAGACCAAGTATTAGGGAACCTACTTTGATTCAGCCAAAGAAAACATCTGGAGTAAGTTCAGTTTGAAGTGTACAGAATTCTTTCTGTAGACACAATTTTAACAAAAAGCAGGAAAGATAAATCCTTACATTTGTGATGAGCGTGAAAGAGAATCCCATCTCTAGAAACTGGAATTTGCCTATGTTCATTTCAGTGACTGAATTAGTTTCTATTAACAAGTCTTCCCCTGAACTGCCTTTTGTTGGGAAGGCATTGTACATTTAACCAACAATACATCCAAACTTGATCTGGGAGCTCACAAGGAAGACAGAGTGAATCAGAAGAAGATAGGAAACAGATGATTAAAATATCACAATGTTCACCCCTCTCAAACATGCAACTAATAAAATGTATAGATTTTTCACTACTTTTTCTTAGCCAACCACTCTGATCCAGAAGATTGTTATGTCTTTGGAATGCATCTTTCTCAATGGTTAGATATTAGCTCATCTGCACACAAGGCTGCAGTAAATAAAGTATATACCAATAACAATTAACGCAGGAATCCTCTAAAATCCTTTAACATAATGTTGATTCAGGTTAACTCAATCTGAATATATAAAATTGGAGACAGGACAAAGAAGCCAAGGTATCATATAACCAAAATATTTTAAAGCTTGCAAGCAATCTATAACAAATACGAAACAAAAAGGAGAAATCACTGTCACTCTTATTCAAAGTACCAGTTGCTTATAGGGACAGAAGGATTGCTCATTAACTTATAGAATAAATCTTCATTCCCAATGTGAAATAAGAAACATATTGGCAATATAGAGTCAAATGAAGACCATTCAAAAATCTGTGAAATCTCTTCATTGACTTACAGGCTGTGGATCAGACTCACCTCAAGTCAGGAGAAACAAACATAGAAGCTACTATTTCTCCAACTGGATTAATAAATTTTAGAAAAGGAAGCATCTCTTCCTACGAACTTTAAGTCATGACTCATACATGCTGCTTTAATACATTGAAGAGATACATTTACAATTTTCATCATATCTTTCTTATGCATATGTTATGGAAGTTCAATAAGAATACATGGATAGCTCCATTGTTATTCAAGGAATCGCAGGAATGCATTCAGCTTTGTATTTACCACTTCTGCATGAATAAGTGCTGTCCCAAATGAGACATCTTTCTGAAACACAGTACGAAAAGGTGGAGAGTATGCCTGACTGTAACGGCTACATCCTAATATAGCAGTGCTCAGACTAGAAAATACTTGTCACCCAAAAGACCCAAAGACAGGATCTCAAACATAAAATAATTAATATAGGTAATAATTCTGTCATACATTTTATTAGTATAAGGCCAGATTTATTAACACAAAGGCTTTAAAAGTTATCTGGAATACAGTCGAAGCAGAATACACCATATTAGTTTATAGATCCATGTGATAGAGAAATAAGACTGTATTTCCCCTTTATATTTTACTGTTGCCAAACTTTATAATATTATTGCCAATCAAGTGGTTTGATTGTAGTTTCAAAGGCCTTTCTGTAGACTCATGATATTCCCAAAAAGTCTCAGACATCTCCTACATATTAAAGTACATTTTTAGTATTCATGTAGCTAATGAAAAAAGAAGACTTTAAAATACAAAGTCACAAAGGGTGCAAAAACCCCTGAATGTTAATAAACCCTGAAATATATTATTTTCATATATCTTGAATATGAACCAGACTCACTATTAGAGTTGATGCTGGACTGTGAGTTCTGAATATCAAAGGTTAGCAAAATTTCACTTGGATGTTGACGAAGAAGCAGCATGTCTCCCCATGAGTCTGTTGCTGAGTAGGGGCAGTGTGTTGTTTCTTCTCTGTCTTCCCCTTCCTGTCTGCTCACACTAGAGAGGTATTTCTTTAGTCTGTCCCCTCATACTAATCTGATTCCCTATCCCTCCAATATATGCCAGAGCTTCCTGTCTCTAAAGGGAAAGTAATTCATGGTCTTAGACACGTCTCCTCATTGTTGAAGGAATGAATCTATTTTTCTTTCTTGCCTTTTTCCCTAAATGTCTAACTCTGGGCTAAGGAAGTTTATCTCTTCACTCTGTTGCCATGTCTGAGCTCCTGTCTGGGAAAAATGAATTCTTAGTTTTCAATTGCCTCATCAGGTGTTCAGTAGCAGTACCCCTCTACTGCATGGCTGCTTTTGGCTATGCCAGCACTGCTAGAGCAGGCCGTGTGATGGGGTGGGTCCTGATATCAGATTTTGATGGCCTAGCTTGTTTAAATGTCTTTAAACTGGCTCTTCTGTGGATTCATCTGCAGAGGAACCTTCTGTGGGAGTGCAATGAGAATGATAAGTGAACATCATCCATGTGGATCTGAATTACTCAGGATGAATGCAGGCAGTTCTGAAGGTATGAG
>NW_027094092.1:36675655-37013155 GCF_029207755.1 Chamaea fasciata | reverse complement strand
TGTTTCAGCATATGTTTGGTCTAAAGCTCAAACACAGAGACTTTTCAAGAGAATTGAAATCTCTTAGAGTAGCACTCACACTGACTTCTAAGTGCTGGAAGGAGCAATTTGAATGCCTTTTCAGTGGTTAGACATTTTCTTTTGTAATCTTATCCCATTTCTAAAAGGAAATCAGGGACTGAGGATTCCAAAGTTGGAAGTTATCCTGATATCAAAAATCACCTTCTGACTTGGAAAATATACAGGACTAGATATATACGAAGAACAAACATTTTTACATCACTACAGAGATTCAATGTAAAAAGAAGTTTGTATTGGCTACACCATCACAGATCACGTCGTCCAACCTAGAGAAGAAATCCTGCCCATAATGCACTTTTCTAGACATTTCTGGTCTTTCCAAAAATACCACAGTTCATGAAAGAACTGGAAAGTATGTTCAACTTTTTCAGCTTGCCTCAAGTATAACTGAGCTATGACAATTACATAGACTAAATTCAATATACATAGACTCTTTAACTGGGAGATTCTTGGTCTGTTTCTCTTGCTTTGACTCTTTACCTTCTCTCACTCATTATTTTCAGCTAACTCTCTCTTCCTAAACTTTGAAATGCATATCTGTTCTCTGAAACTGCTCTGATTGGTGTGGTCTGAAAAAGACCATTGTGTGGTCTGAAATATACATCTGCCAAACTAGCTTAAAATTCTTGGTTAGCATTAGCTGGAAGATAAATTATTCAAAAAATTGTAAAAATATATATATGTTGATGGGTGTGTACATGTAATTATATTCATTGTAATGTCAAAAGGGTATTTATTGCAATTTTTGTTTACTGCTCAAATATACTGTTACTTTTGCCGTGGGGTAACTTTATTATTATAATTTCCAGGCTACCTTCCAAGATGTTGTTTTATCAGATTTGTTTACTATTAGTCCTGCAGCTATCCTAGAACATTGGTATCAGTTTGTTTTGCACCACTGGCTCTAAATGTTCAGAAAAAAGTAAAATTGACTACCATAACCGTTTTCACCTGCTGAGATTCAATACAAGAACTATTTTCCTTTATCTAGGAGACATGAGATTTTGCTTTGCAAATACAAAATATATTTTACATTATTTCCATGCATACTAGTTAAAAAATAAAAAGAAAAAAACCCACCCCACCAAACAAAGATGAAGTCTTAGAGAAATAATTTGACTAGAAAATAAGACTATAAAGTCAGCATTTGATGGAGATATTTCAAATAATAATGTATGTCATAATGCCTTTAAGAGCAACACTGCCTGGAGGTTCTATATAAATATAAAGTTTTGAAGTATCAGCATAGGATATATCGATGTTTACTTGCAGTGTAAGAAGTACAATACTGCATGTATCACAAAGCACCAACCCAAAAATTCACAAGTATTTTAAGTTTGTGTGGTGAAAACTGTAGCATTTCCATGTATATTTGAGAAATGGTTCTATGGATAGACTTGCAAATATTTTTAGCAACAAATAAGCTTTGACTGGTGATTTAGTAGGAAGTACTACAGCACTTCTTTTAAAATTATTGAGACTAGCAATATTATGCTGTACCACGAGAACAATATATCAAAAATATATAAAAAGAGCAGGTCTTAGAAATACAAAATGTCTTCATAAAGACAGAAGAGAAGAAAAGCAAAAGATCAGATATTTTAGTAAATCTCAGTAGATTTAATTTACTATTCTATAAAAATCCACAGTACTGGTTCTGATTTTTGGTAGTTTTTCCATCAGTATTTCAGTGTAAAGTAATGCATGGAAATATTTACCCTGATATTTCCAATTCTCTAACATGCAAAGAAAATAGTTTCATTTATCTGAACCCTTTCTTGAAATGTCTATGGATCAAGGCGGTGTGTAAAGTCTTAACAACATGGTGTGAGTTCATGGTAAGAAGAGATTTATCAACTCTACAGTTTGAAAGGCAGTGGCAGAAAATGCTTTTAACAAGAGGCTAACATAGGGTTAAAGCCAAATTTTTCTTGAACAGATGATATTTCAGATGGCCACACTATTCCAGATGCATCAATTTCCTTGAAAATCCAATCCATATATGTGCATATGCTGTGCTGGCAGGAGGACTGACTGAAATGGCCAAAACCCAAGAGCTAATATTCTTTTGGCCAGAATAATGCAATTATTATTTTCCTAGCTATCAGTCTAAGCATACAGAGCCATCTGTTATGCAAAGCAAACATACACATCTCAATTACAGAAAATGCAGTTGCCTTGACAGAATTTGGATTACACCACTAACCAGGGCTGTAAAATTTGTTTTAAGCTAGTGTATAATGGATGCCTTTCAGGAGTTTCCTAATTAGCATTTACCTGCTTAAACTAATTATCCATCCTTCTTCTTTACTGGCTTATTAGACTTTGTTGGATACTATGCATAAACCAGATTAATATGAACATGAGACAATAATAAACATTAAAGTTCCAATTCTTTACTGTATTAGCAACATGGTGGTGCACCGATTTCAAAATGTGAGATTCTTGATACTAACTCCCAAACAGATTAAGTCAGGGATTAAAGTCTATTACAAAACGAGGGACTTTAATGAGAGACAAGAATACTGATATGAGCTAGAAACAGCTCTTGCTTCCATTTCTATCATTGGGTTTGCCAAAGCCAGCACAAAATAACAATTACTGAACTTATTACAGCCAATTGCTTGCATGTTCTTTGAGGACTTAATGAGCCTCTATTCATATTCTCACCAGATAATATTTAAAATTAGTCCTTTTTTGTCACCAAATATTAAAATTTCCCATTTAATTGTTGGTGGGGTAGAGCAAAACTGACAGTAAGTAGCTTATGCTAATAGTTGCTTCCTCATAGCTGTGTGGGTCCCAAATTAAAGTAGCTGAAATGAGTATTATTTCAGTTTTTCTTTTCCTCCTCAGGGTGACTGCAGTAGAAGTAAATGGTCTCACTCTGAAAATTATCATGCAAAATATTTTTGCTTCATTTCTAAATGCAAGCAGAAAGAAGTTATCCTGCCTAAACATTTCTGAATGCTGCAGGATTAGGAATAAGCATTAACAACTAACTTTCCCCCCACTTCTGCCCCACCTTTTAATCTTTGAAAAACAGTTGTCAGCAATTAAATGAAAAAAAAAATCCCAAACCAAAACCCCCCAAATTAATATATTTTATAGATTCATCTTTTCATAGTGAGCATTGGTGAAAGCGTCAAAATATGTCCTTGTTGGAACCCTCCCTGCAAGACATTTTAATGGTCTCTTTCAGCATTTCTTGACTCCAAATGACTCCCTGTCATTGTGTCAGCTCCCTGGATAATGCAGGGTACTCCATAAACATCCAGTAATAGGACACAAGGGAAGTACTATTAGAGTGTCCCTTTCCTATCAGGTATAGAGGTTTAAAGTTCAAAACAACTGAGAAAAGAAACTTCATTTGTTCTCAATAAATTAATAATAATCCTTTGTGGTAAAAAGTTTTCATACACATCTCAACATCCAATATTATAGACACATTTTTCAGTTGTGTCTCAGGATGAACAGGATGCAACTTAAACAGCTAATTCAATAATCCATGCAAAATATAGAAACCAAATTATTATTTTCTTAATAATAATAAACAGAAGAATGCATCATACACAGTTATGTTCTAGAATTGAAAGCATGTACTTACTTGGGACAGGCCTAAATAGATGGAGACAGTTTCTGAAATGTACAAAAATTTTCCTTCTTGATTTAGTGCAAATACAAATCCATCCAGGGACTACAGAGTGAGAGGGAAAAAAAGAAGTGAATAGATTAATAAAAAATTCTAAACTACTAATAGAAATAGATTCAAACAAAGGCATCACAAAAAAATCTGAGGAAAATATTCTGAATTTTGTGAGTCTGGTTTTAATTTGAACCCTTAAGACAATTCCTTTATATTCTGTCTCCATATTAATAAACATCGTATGAGTATATTACTAAGTCCAAGTTGATGAGTGTATTACTAATTTAATTTACTGTCATGCTTATATCTGCCATATACTGTATAACATTTATCTTCTTTGCTTGATAGAAGAAATAAAGAAAAATAAAATATTTTTAATGAAAAAATAAATAAGGAAAACAACTTTCCGATTGAATGGTGTATATATATATATATATATATATGTATATATATAAATCACCCCCCCATTGTTCAGAATCAAAGAAGAGAATTTCTATTACCAAAAACTCAAAAGGAGAAAATAAAATCCTGCCATCACTCAAACCACTATGGACCTCAATAATTTGTAAATTAATTGAGGATTACACACACATGCACGCACATGCACGCATATACACACACACCATTTTCCCTTTGTGAGACAACAAAGCCAATCAGCAGATTACTGTCAAATATGTTTACAGCTTAGGTCTCTAGAAATGCTATGAATTTCATCCCTTTGGTGCAGAAGTCTAGATCAGATTTTACTTTGACAGGTTCAAGTCTTTGGATGTGGTTTCCATTGCAACTGCAAAAATCAAAATTCAATTACAGCGATTAATGCATACCTTTTGAAACCTGAGTGCAGTTAATAAACAGAGGACTATATTCTAAACTGACACAGAGTAAATCACTGCACATCCAGAAGCGAGTGTACCTCTATGAATAAGAGTAAAACTTCACTAGGAAGAAACCACCTCCATACACTATCCATGTCTTTACCTTTCTGCCTTTTATGAGGATGATTGTTGGCAAAAAATCATTGACTATTGCAAAAGTAAAATCACAAAATTCCAGAAATTAAAAATGCTAAAACAGCTTAGAAAATATGAAACAGCCCAAATATTAGAAAACAAGGAAAAATCTCCAGTATCACATTCCAAATATCCCCTTGTGATAAAAGAACATGTAAAGGAAATATTAACTGTAGCATTTAAGAGATTAGCCTGGTTTTGGAAGGAAAAAGCACATAAACTTGATGGAGATACATGATAACAAAATCATGTAATCACTCCTTTGCAAACACACAACAGTGGTTTCTGAGGGGTTTTAATATTTTTATTCTTCTGCTTTTTGACTAATTTCTAACAGGCTGATAGTCAGAAGCTGTCTTTGGCGAGAGTTAACCCCTCTCTGATGTAGTAGGTGGTGGTATTAGTTTAAAATCTGAGTTTTCTAAAAATAATAGATCGCACATTGGAAAACAAACCCTCACTAAAGACACTGCATTAAAAAACCTCTAATTTATATTTATGAATTAATAAAAATGTAAATCTGCATGGATTTCCTTAATGTAAAAACATTTATATTATGCAAGTAATTTATGGCCTCTTATAAATCATCATCATTTCTTTCTCAAATTATTAATATCACTTCCTTGAATTTTTAACATCAATAACAGGTGGAAAATCTGGAACAGTGAAGTTCGAACTTAGATCCTTACCAGGACCATCAAAACCTTTCCACATCTGATCTCTCCCACTATGTACAATCTCTTACTCAGATAAGAAAATCTTTAAAGGTCTCAGTTAAAGTAGTCCTGAATCTTTGTCCTGTGGTCCTTTGAGGAAACTGGTTTAACCCTCTGTTAAGCCAAGAATCATGACACTGTCTCCCTGGCCACCTGTACAGAACTCCATCCTCCACCACCACCAAGAAATAGTCACACTGACTCAGACTAAAGGTCTACCTGCAGCACCCAGCTTCCCCAGGTCTGACTTATGTATGCACAGGGATGCTTCAGAACAGTGTTTGGAACATCCATATCGGTGATGACAAGATACCAGAGGTTTCTTACTAACCACTTCTCAGTAGCTGGCATGACTGTGAAATCTTCCTTTCTTGAGGAAAGATGTTTCATAGGTTATTTGCGTATCATATAAAAACAAATTTCCTCCTCTCAGTTTTTTATAAAGCTTTTTGTGTGCTCCCCTTGCTCTGTTACTTGAGAGAATGACATACAATTTAAGCACTTTTATGATCTGGTCTGCTTAGCACACCGCATTAGTGTGTAATTATCTGGCATATCTGGACAAAGTTTTGTTAGAACCAGAAAAAATAAATCTCTGAGTCACTGATGGCTTTTCTGCTTCCTTTATACACATCATCTTATTTAGGAATTCAGGCTTAATGAAACAAAAATTTGAAGAAAGCTTTGAATACTGATTAAACAGAAATGTTTCACCCAGTGCAGTTTTGAAATTGGCTGAAACAAGTTTTTCTGGAAAATATATAAACAAATAAAAATATCTCTAGTCGACATAGCTGTACAAAAAATTTTCAACCTCCATGGCTAAAGTTTGAAAGTTATCAGCAACTGGAAGGGTGTTGAAGTGAGAGGTGTTAGTCATCTTAAGCACTTGCTACTTTTCCATGCCATTAACACCGATTCTCTCCTTTCATTTAAATAGCTTTACTTTATTGGCTTTATTTGTTTAGTCTTTTCTTCTCTTTATTTATGGGAGACTATTCCTTACTCTTGCGCCCAAGTTTTGCAAGGGAGGTAACTGAGGCAGCACCACTGAAGGACTGGCAGAGTCAATATAGCACACCAACACCTTTGGATGTGATTAGTCACTTCCTGTGCTATAAAATTTGTTCATTAAGCCAGCTGAGACTACTAAGTCATGGTCATTCTTTCTCCATTACCTTTTCCACCTCTCTGAAGCTATGCTTATGTACAACTACTGACCAAATTCAGCATTTTCTTCAATAGAGCAAAATCAGAAAGTTAATTTAATTGTATTTTGAAAGAGCCACTGATTAACAGTTAATGGACACCTAACTACTTCCGTGCCCAAAATACAAAGACCTTAGAACAAAAGCTCCAAGTACTAAGCTCAAGTCCCAATACCTAAGAAAAATGACAATAAAAATAGAAGGAAAAATAGCCATCTTCCAATTCAAGGCAGTTCCTCCCACCAGTATGAAAGGACTGAGACAGACCACTTTTGTGACAATGTTGTTGTTCCTTTTACAGGTCAAACAGTAGTTCTGAAGGACTGTCTCATTCGTTATTCATAGGTATTATTTATGAATATTTATTATTTAAGTAATGCGTGTTGAAATTTTTCAATTTTTCATAAAGCGTGCGTCCTTTGTGCATGCCAAGAGAGCAGCAGACTTCAGAGAAGGTGCAAGGAAACATAATACAGGTTATGTTATATACTGGAGAAGAGTGTGTGATACCACTGTATACTACATATTCACAAACAATTTTGGTTTAATGAGAATTATCTGAAAGTATTATTCATATTACTTATGAATAACTAAGGACAAAACAAATGAGAGAAGGGTAGTGGATTGAGTCAGCTTTCAAATATCTCTTTTGAAAGAAGCACCACAGTGTTTTCCAGCCAGAATTTCTGAACAGTTTCAATGTAGTTCACAGGCAGACAGGATTTCTGTTCTGGATGTTCCAGAGTTAACTAAAATATAAAAATAGGGTCTGAAAAGGTAACTGGGTTTTCATAATGTTCTATTTTCATTGAAGGAGAGACCATGAATATAAGGAAAATTTTCTTGACTTAATTTCTCTCTCTTTTTTTTTTTTAAAAAAAATGAAGTTCACTGTCATAAACCCAGTCCCATCTCACCTAGTTTGGCAGCTGAGAAAGGGTCAGGGTGACCCCAAATGCCAATTCTGAGCACAATCCAATTTAAGGTAGACTGGCAACTTCTTGTTTAAAACTACACTTACTGGCTTTATGCAAAATGTGATTAAGCTGAAGCTCTCTATTACTTTTGATTTCAGAAAACCATTATGTATTATGCTGTTTCAATCACCACAGGTTACTTTTTAATTTATTTTTTTTTAACTGCCCCACTGTTTTCAACAGGCGCCAATTAAGATTCTGGGGTCAAAGGGTTAATTACATCTTCTTACCCACTATGTAGAATTTTCTGATTATTAACCAAGGTTGGATTAAGATGAAAAAGAACCGACACAAATGTTAATGCTTGCCCCTCCTCAAGAAGATTTATCATAATACCATGCTGAAATCTATATGCTCTCTTCAAAGCTGCTAAAGAAAGAAATCTTGGAGGGAACACTAAAATAAATGCTTTAAAGACATGCAAGTATCTGATTTATTGAGCCAGTTTTCTTATTCCTGAAAACTGTTGTAAATTAGCCAGGCAGGACTGATACAAGTTTTTCTTTGTCATACACGAGCAAGTCAATGTGGTAGACATGAAGGAAGTGAGACTCAGATTTAAAAGTCACTAGCTACAGCACCCCAGAAAAGTAATGCCAATTATTATAATTTATATCCCCTGACATCAGAATAATACAAAAATGTAAAGCACAGGTTTTTAACCCAAAATACTCACTGCCTGTTACAGTATTTGAAGCACAGTGAGGTTATTTCCTTTCAGGATATGAAACCCACTGTACCACTTTGACCGAATATGCACTTATGTATAATGCATCGTAGTAAATGGATTTATATTTGTCAGAGGAATTTTGTCCCAGCGATTTTTGCATATTCTCACTACAGGCAAATTTAATTCACTGGAGTCTTACTACAGTGTCCTTCTGGAGAATATCCTCATATTTCACACTATCCATGAAGTCCCTAGTTCCTTCTAGTGTGTTCCAATGCTTCAAAAAACCCTGTTACCCTGACCTAAACTCCAGTTAGAGTGAAGAATTACCAGTAGGCTAGGTTATTTTAATGACAGATTATTTTAAACTAAGCCTTCACCATCTGTTCCACCCCCTAATTATGAATGCAAAAAAGACATATTTCACAATTACATCAGTAAAAAGTAAGATATACATGATTTAAATGCATGCATGTGTTCTTTGTCCAATGCAGCATGCATCTGTGATGCTTTTCTCATCATTCAGGCTCTGATCAGGAGCTAGGAGCTGAGGAAGGGAATACTCCCCATGATAAAACAGACTAATTGATATACTAAAGTTTTTCCTGGAAAACAGATCATCTTAATTAGAATTTTTTACTCTTATGACATAGTGATATTATAACTGGAGCTGAGCATTTATTTAAGGACAAAGCCTGTCACCAATTAGACATAAAAATTTGAATAACAGTAGAAATATTTCAGGGTTTTTTTTTCAAGACAAGAATCATGATGCAATTGACATGTATGAAAGAAAAGAGTCTCTCTCTTATAATATAATACAACTACATTATTTATCAATCATGTCACAACATGGCTTAAAAATATGATTTACTAAAGAAAGAAACAAAAAAGTAAGTTTCATTTCAACATGGCAACAATTTTTGGATGGGGGGTTAATATGAAATAAAAGGCATAAATGATGGCTAACTGAAATCTGGCCTTAGTACCCATCTTCTGTGCTCTCATTATCAAGATATCAGAGCAATATCCTCCAGCAACATAAACGAACATGCAAAAGCATAACTACTTAGGTGGAAAATCTGACCTTGGGCTTTCACAATTAAGTACTATGAGACAATTGGTGTATTGTGCTGGGAAATAGGATTTTACATGGGATACATTTGATACACATGAATAAAAATGAGCAACTGAAGTTTGATCATCTACTGACTTACACAAATCTCTAAAAGCTTTATTTGTCCTCTTCCATCTTTTTAATCCCTTGCAAACAAACAAACCAACCAACCCCAAATGAACAAAACAAAACAAAAAACCCACCCCCAAACAAAAGCCCAAATAAAAAAATAAAAAGGCATAAGACTTATTTCAGCCTTCCTTGGGCTACAGACTTTCTACCACTGAGCAAAAATCACAACATAAAACACATGGAAATACCAGTTTTCAACTCTCATACTGCTGCCATTTTTTCAATCGCAGTCCACCATAACAGTTATATGGCTACATGACCATAGACTCCTTGTGAATTAATGACTTACTTGGCAACAAGGCAGTATGCATTTGGCACCAAAACAACTACAGTAAAAAAGATGAGGTAAGGGGACAAACTCAAAGGATGTGGTTAGCATGGATTTTGATGCCAGCTTCCTAATTTGTCATTTTCGTGCTCTTTGCTCATGTGGTCAGGATGCAATTTATGACAACAAGGGAGTGCCAAAAAATAAATTTGTCAATAATAAGGAGGTCTGCTTTACAGCTCAAAGCCAAGAAATGGAGGAGTAAACTTTACGGATTCCCTTGATGCATCTTTTGCAGACTTACAGAATAAGTATGTTTATACATCCAAAACAGCAAAAACTTGCAGTGGCAGTTTTATGACTTGATTAGAAAAAAATGTGTTATTCCTGAGGAGAAGAATTTCAAAATTAGAAAGTGCAGAAGAGGAAAGTTTAGCGGCAAGAAAAATTTTTAGAGGTGGCAATTGTGTTCTTAAGATGTACTCCCTGGACTATTCACTGATAATATATTGACAAGCATCAGAGGTAAGTTTGAGAATCAGAGCAAGATTACAAATCTCTAAGTGATGGATGTTCAAGAAAAAAATCTGAGATTAAGAGTTTGACAATTTTTGGAGTACAAAAGCAATAAATGACTTCTAGGTATCTCTGCCCTGTAGATAGAAATATTTTTTTTTTTTCTAGAAGGCCATTCTATATTGCTGCATAATCTCAAACCACCCTCTGAAGTCGTGTATTAAAGCACGGAACTTTTATCTTTATGATTTCCGATGAGTTCCTCACCTTTCATTATTTAGGATTCCTCCTAGTGCTGGTTCCTAGACTCTTTGGACAGGAGATTGTGATGCCAATAGCTGCATGCCACGTAATGCAATCAGGTTTATTTATTTAGGATGAGATTTTTCATGCAGAGTTTACATTATGTATCTCTTCCCCTGAGAAAGTGATCATGTTGGGTCAGGATTAAGTGTACATCTATCTGTGGACTGCCTTTGTTTTGAATACATAGTGTGAATTTAAGTGGTTCCTGCCCTTTGGTGATACAAATATTAAAATCAGTTATGCATTTCTGCACTGAGAGGTGCTGCCCTGAGTAAAGGACTTGACAATGTATGTACTTGCATAACATTTACTAAATAAGTGCCAAAAGCGGAAGAGTAAGGTGATGCAGAATGAGGGCTTGAGTCCCCAGACCTGCCACCTCAGATCACACAGCAAGAGATTGTGGGAACCTGATCTGACTGAAACACTGGGAAAGTAGAAGCAAAACTGATTTTGTGAACAATAAGCATTGTTGTAAATGTTATTGTTTCCCAAGATGCAAGTTTGAAGCCCTTTTATGCTATGTATAAATATTTCAGTCTATGTAAGCTTAATTCAAATTGATCTTATATTCGTTGTGTATTTGCATGTTTGGTTAGGTTTTCTGTCAATCTACACAACCTGACACTATGTGAAAGCAAACAGATAAAGGTAGCTAAATGTCAGTTGTCCAAAAACCTACGTGAAAAAAATAAAAGGAGGAATTTTTCATAGAGAGTTAATTTCACTCTTAAAATATCATCTGTGCACTCAGATGATGTGGGGATTGATCCTGACAATTGACTTACTAGAATTCAACCTCTATCCCCGACCTGAATATGTGTTCTCACTTGCTTCACATGATTTCATACATATGAAGCAGAAAGGCTGTGTTCAAGGAAGAACAGGATTAGGGGCTTGTGTTTAGCATATTTAATCTATTAGATGGCAATACATACAACCAAAATAGATTTGAATGAGAAATTGAGTTGATTTCTTTGACTAGCATATAATTCTGATTTATACTCTTCTTGAAAGAAGAACATCTTGAGAATACTTTTCAGACAATGGAATACAGATGTAATAAGAACACAGAACATTAAGAATAAATCCATAGTGTACCCAACACAGTACTGTTTCTAACTGTAACCCTTTAAGTTACATGAAAAAAAAATTAAAAACTCATGTTCTTATCTTCAGCCTCTTATTCCATGTTATAATGCAAAGAAGACAGAACCTGGTCCTCATCTGCCAAGAGTTCCTCCAGCTGTCATTAATCCTTGAACTAATGCAGGAGATCCGTTTGCTATACTCATTCTTCCCTCACCTATGGGAGTGTGGAGCAGTTCCACATATGTTCCCTCTGAAGTCTACCAGGATCCACAGACAAGCTGAGCTAAATTAAAGCAGCCATTCGCTTTTCCACTAAAAGCCAGTACATAGAAACCTCCAAAATTGTTACTGCCATTTGAATCCCTATTCATGTGACTTGAATCTTTGAATCTGGACTGACACAAATCAGAACACGATAGTTACTAGAAGCTGGCTTTATTGAGATATGGGGGAAAAAAAAAAAAGGAGAAAAAAAAGAGAGAGAGAGAGAGAGAGAGAGAGAGAGAGAGAGAGAGGAAAAAAGTCCAAAAAACTATAACCCTTTAAGGTTTGTATTTTGAAGTGATTCTTGCAACTCTGAAGATTGGTTTCTCTACTCTGCATGTCTTTGTCTGTCTACCCCATTAACAGCATTCAAATCAATGGTTAGTTCTTTCCAGATCTAACAGAGGTCTTAGAGAAATTCCTACAGGTTTAGAGAAAATGGATTAAATAAAAATGGAGTTGAGACCTCTGAGAGCCTTTACAGTAGTAAAAGCTGGACTGAGTTTCTACAGTATTAGACATCAAGGAACAGAGACCTTTTAAATGTCCTGATCACTGAAAAATACTCAGGTCACACTGTCTTAAGGTACGGATGTCAGGAGAAGACAGGATGCAAATCTACTGTTTTAGTAGATTTAGTACTAAAACAGAACTATTTTTTTAGTACTATTACAAATACAATACAAAAGTATTGTTTAGTACTATTGCTGTATTATTCTGGTTCCCACAGAAGCTTTTTCCATTTGCTTATCTGTGCAGTAACACAGGAGTACTGCAACTACATGGGACAAACAAATTTCTGAAACATAGGAGATACTTCATTAAAACAAAAACATTTCAAAATCTTCCCCTGAAATAACTATCCACAGCATCTACATTCTTCACAGTGAAGTTGATATCTTTATGCTGGGTTGCAATACTTTGTGCAAGGGTTTTGAGCTTACGGTGCTTCAGTCCAGAAGTACATTTCACACAAAAGTGGGAAATGCACATTTATGTGAAAATCAATTATCCTGAGGGAATTGGAGGTCTGGTCCTGAATCAATGTGAGGAAATCAACTCAGTTTGCCACTACAAAACACTATTGCTATGCTGACCTTCCACTTCTGTTTCACAGCTGGAATATGAGACCAGGTGAGAAGACAGTATGTAGGTTTGCCATCAACAGGACTCTAATCTCGCCCTAGGCTATGAAGAAATACTGTGTTTCTCTCTGTCTCCCTCTTTTCTCTCTCTCTTTTTCTTTTCTTTTTTCTTTTTTCTTTTTTTTTTTTTTTTTTTTTTTTTTTTTTTTTTTTTTTCCCCTGAGATCACCTCTAATGCCTGTGTTGGTAAAGATAAGTATGGATTTTGCTGTTTACCGGCTCATTGAATAAATTCAAGCATATCAACAGCACGGAGCAGCTCTTCCAATGAAAAAGGTTTATATTCTTTTTAAAATACAAGCTAATATATTACAGTGGCACCTATGACTGCTGTGATAATTAAGGATCTGTTTGTATTTCCATAATAAAATCCTATTCTCTAGTGTAGGGACTGGTGAGTTATGATTTGTCCAGAAGCCAGAAACCAAAGGTTTTAACTAATAATATCTTTTTCCCTTTTAGAGACAGAAAATGTTCATCTGTATTTTTACACAGTATTTTAGTGTGCAGCCAAATTATTATGCTATTCCCTCAAGGGGTGCCCTGGATCAGCTGCAGCATAAAGTATCAGTAACCTGCTCATCAAAGGATGCTCAAGACTTCCTTGTAAGTGCAGAGTACAGCCGCTGTTGTTGTGCCAATAATCCACAACACCACATTATCTAAAGAGCCCTGAATAAGTCTTGATATCACTGATCCCAATGCTATTTATTGCACATGTCAACAATCTATATGTTGTATCTCGTGTCCCAAGCAGGTACTGACAAGATTGCTCTCCGCTGTTACTATCTGATTCACTCCAATTTGTAAGAGACCTGAAATTTAGTCTCTCCCTAATATGACTGTGGTAAAAGCGCCTTCATAAAGGAAAATATTGAAAGAAAACTCCTCCTCTTGCCAGATGTTAGCACCATTTTCCTGTTATTCAGAATCATCCAGAGAAAACCAAGGAAACGTTTTAAATTTCTTATTATGATCCCTTAAACATAGTGTTTAAAATGAGTGTAGGATTCCAGCTTTTCTTGCTTTCACTGTGATGTTTTTCTTCTTTCTGCTGCCATGTATTTCTAGCTTAGCACGGTTGGAATGAAGTTCTCTCTCACAAGTTTCCTGCAGCATTTCCCAATTCTGCAATGAAGTTACTGTGACACCCACTGATATCACAAAGTAGTATTAAAATTACTGATGAAAAATCATATAATACAACAAAGTTCTATGTATTTGCAGTTGTCTTCTGTCTTCAGAACTGTCTGCTTTTAGACCCTAAGCAATCAATACCATACGTGTTTGGCTGATTTTTTTCATCTTTTCTCCATATTTTTCCCTTTAAATCACTGGAAAACTACACATTGAGCCAAAATCAAATAGAACCATTGAATGGTTTGGGCTGGAAGGGACCTTTAAAGGTCATCTATCTCCAACCTCCCTGAAATGAACAAGGACATCAATTAGATCAGGTTGTTCAGACCCCTGTCCAACCCAACTTTGAATATTTCCAGGGATGGGGCATCCATAACCTCTCTGGGAAACCTGTGCCAGTGTCTCATTACCCTCATAATAAAAAATTTTTTTCCTTATATTTACTCTGAATCTACCCAATTTTTGTCTAAAACTATCACGCCTTGTCCTATCAAACTGCACTGCCAGTTTTTTTTATGCTGCCATGTGAATGTCTTTGCAGCTCAGGTTTTGTTCCATTACCATGCCCAAATGAACATGCTGCCTGACACACCACACAGAAAGCAGTATAGATAGATTTCTGCATGTAAATTTGCCATTTTAATTGGCAGCAACCCCTCCAACTTAAAATAAATAAATTTAAGTGGTCATGCTTTAATGAGTTCCGACATATATCTGAATTTCTTCAATCTGTTTTCAGTCACTATAGTGAAAAAGAAACGGTATTTTATCAGTCATTCCCTGACTCTGGTTTGAAACCAGATGGGAAAGAGCAGAAGCACACACACACAAGATAACTGCAACAGAAATATAACCAAATGTTTTCCATATTTGAGAAGACTGTTTGAGTTCTGACTAGGGTTTAAAATCTAAACAGTTTTTTCAGCCTAGTTACAATCCTTAGCAAGATTACAATTCAGCTTGAGGAAATTTCCTATAGTACTTAAGTCTGGTTTACTTCTAAATTAAAATTTTAATGGAAAATAAACACACTAGACTGCTTAGAAATTCTGAACAGTTTTTGACCCCTAAAATATGGACATTAATGGCATATGAAACTATAAATCATTCTTGTTTCAAACTGCAATGTATCTTGCAATATATTTCTACCTAAGCTTTGTTGGAATCAAATTCTCCCTCACAGGCTTCCTGTGTCATTTCCCAACCCTTCAATAAAGTTCTTATGCCACCCACTGATATCACAAACTAGTAGGAAAATGAATAAAAATCATATAATACAACAAATGTAGAACTAGAATTTCCAATAGGGAATGAACAAGAAAAGGAAAAAATCTGACAAAATCAGTTTTGAAAAGCAAACAGAAAGTATGTACATGCAACAGCAATTTGAAATTAGTGTCCTAAATTTACATATCAAATTCTGCCTACAGTCAGCTCCTAAACAAATGCCTAAACTCATGCCTAAAAGATCTCCTTCTGAGGAATCTCACTCTTTTGACACCAAAACTTAATTCATTGCAGAATTAGTGTTTCCTAAACCACTCTCTAGTAGCAATCTGAAACCAAACCAAACCTAAAGTCTTGATAAATTTGCAATATACTGCCTTTATTCCAAATAAAAGATGCTACAGTTACCATTTCAATATATTCAATAGGAGGTGCAGATAGCTCTACAGGCCTCAAAGTTAAAATAGATTAGATAAAAAACCTGAGTATAGGTTAAAATCTGTGGATGGCAAATCCATTGCACACAGATTGGAAAGCATTTCCGTTAATCTGTAAAGGTAAACTAAAAGATTTTTTTTTTTTTTATTTCTAAGAAAGACAGAAGTTTAAGCTGTATCAACATTGTAAAATTTATTTGATTTACAAAGCCACAGACAAGAATCTAAATGCACAGAATAAAAAGAAATCCCAGAAGTCAGGGTGACACTTTCTCATGTAAAGGGAATTTTCAGAGACTAACTACTGATATAAAATACAGACATACCAGATTTGGAGCAAAGCTGTACAAATCTATCAATATTTTGTGTCTCACATACAAACTTGTACTACTGCCTCTGACCTACAATAATTACACTCTACAAATAATAAGTAGTTAATTTCAAAAATCACGATTATCCACCTCCTTAAAAGCTCTTTCTTATCACACATTGAAATGTTATGCTTCTATAAAAAGGATATCATAAACTGCTGTTGCAAATACTACAGCTTCAAATCGCATTTATTATTTGTAAATGCTTGTTGAACACAGCAGGTGGCAAAATGATTTAGCATCATGAACAAATACATATGGTTGCTTGAGCCCCAATTTTAGAGTAGATAAACCTATTTTCTGGTCTTACATTTAATGGACTAGAAACAAGCAATATGCAGCAAAACTATCGTAGATATTCTAGCAACTCACTACTTCAAATGAACTTTCTCATATGAACTACTGTGCTTAAAATAACTTAAAAACAAATCACAGGTCTCACATATTCAGTGACTGGCTCATCTGCAATATTTCCTCTTACAGTTTTCCAGGAGGATTATGCACTATGGAAAACAAAATGCAAAGGTAAAAGCAAGTGTTATGTAGTCTAAAATCAATAGACAGAGAGAGGACATTAACCAAGAGGCTAATAAAAAGATGCTGCCCTAGACAGTAACATAAAGAGCCCTGATATATTTTTCTCTTCAGAAATACTATTCCTTATGCCAGTTTTCCCATAGCACTGCAGTAGTTTCTCTTTCTATATACACGTCATCTTATTTTTTTGTCTTGTTCCAATTTTATGTTTGCATTTTATTTTCTCATTTCCTTCCTGCTACTCCCTTGTTTCTCTTTACTGGCGTGATGTTTACACAGACCTTTACTAGAATTGCAGGGTTTGGTGAGACCCTATTTTTCTTCTTTGTTGTAATGCTCACAGTTTTTTTTTTCCAGAGAAAAGATAAGTTTACCCAGAAAATAAAAAGCTAATACAACCTTTTGCTCATCAACAAAGTATGTCTTGCTGTAGCCAGGAATAAGTTAATAAAACAAGGAAAAAGCTTAGTGGCTTAAAGAAAAAAAACACACCTCCTTGGGGTTATGAACGAACAATGTTGTTTTTTCTTCCCAGCGTGCAAGGATTTAATTAAGTGATAACAGTCACCTTGGGGTGGCTGCACAAGGCAATAATATCTAGGTGAAGAAAAATGCTGAAGAGAGTTGAGTACAGTCAATTTATCTTCAGAGAAGGCAATAAATGAACAAAGCATAGGTATTTGGCTGATTGTTTTGGAATGTTTCCATTACTGATAAACATCAAAATAAAAGGACAAAGATTTGGTATTTTCAGTATCTGAAATGCATTAAATACAGAAAGAAACGAACGAATAAATCACTGTGAGGTCATATCCTAGAGTTCTAATTGCAAATGGTTCGGTAATTATTCAAGCTAAACATAGAACAAGGGAATTTTAATGTTGACACAAAGGATAGAAATACAGCTGAGATGTGTATTTATAGCAAACACAAAACACTCTATGAATTTCAGTCTGGAGAAAAAAAAATGGTAAGTGTAGATGGAAAGTAGTGATATATATTACACAAATATATGCAACTTTGCCAGCAACCCAAAATCAAGGATTTAAAAATATGTTTGTGGGAGCTCTTCAGGAAACAAGCAGCAATCTCAATTATCTGTAAGCCTATGTTCTGCCACCCCCATATGCAGAGAAAGAGATGTGTGAGAAAGAGCAACATGAAACAGAGAAGAAAGACTACCAGGGAGAGACATTCTCCTTTTCCACAAAGCTACTAACAATTTGTTTTACATTACTTGCAACGTAAGGTTTGAAAGGAATACACAGGCTGTCCTTAGGGAGTGTGATGTGTTCAAAGGGGTCTGAAAGCTATGTAACCAGTATTTCCAGTAACAGTGCTTAAGTCTTCTGAAACTCAGCACAACTCTTAATACAGCTACAATAGTTCTTAGCCAGCAGCATATTTGGCCAAACAGGCACAAATCACGCTAATATGTAGATGGGAGAAACAGAACAAACACACCAATAATCTTGGGAATTCATCACATTCCTTTGTTCCTCTCAAACTGGAAAAATCTCATATTCTCTTTAGTTTTGATACTTTTCCTGAATCTGTCTTCAGCAATGAGGGGATTGATAGCTATTTCCTTGAGTTTACAACAGTTTAAATACTCCTCACCCACACACATCTGCATGGAGAGGATGAAACATATAGACAATTGTTTTTTAACTGTGTGGGCAGACACTCTTTGAAAGAGGAGTCAATAATGAATGGCTCACACAGTGTCCTGAGGAAAAAAACATGAAATACGCATTTGTTTGTGAGACAATGTGAGAGCAGTACAGAGTTTGAAGGAAAAATATCAATTTCTGAAAAACATAAAACATTTTCAACTTGAATATAAACCTTAAAACAAATTTCACTAAGTTGTCTCATTATGACTTCTACTGTAAGTTCAGCTAAAGTATTTAAACAAACACTGCTTGTCAGGGCCTGTGTTTTTAAGGCCCTGTAAGATCTACATTAACAATTGGTCCCACAGCAGTTAATTTCCTTCTAAAAGCAATAAATTTCCTTTAAAAACTTCATGACCCACATACATGCATTCATTCCTCACCTGTAGGAGGCTGAAGGTTTATCACCTGCTTGACACAATTGTTAGGCTTTGGTAATGTAACAAACATTTCTCCCAGTAAAAATGACAAACTTATAGGTTATTGCCATCGAGACAGTAGGGAAAAACTTGCATAATACAATGACCAAGCCTCCCCTTTCCAGTTACCATGGAAGTCTGCACAGCCACAGAAATGGAACGAACAGGTTTTTGAACTCCAGGTTTTTGAACCAGAAATATGGACTAAAATCTGACTTCACAGAATTAAAAGTGTTCCACAAATGCCTCCATTTAAGGTGTGACATTAGCTACACGATCAGAGTGCAGGTCTTAGAATTAGAATACAATATCCATCTTGTGCATGAGATTACTCACTCACTGTTCTATAGGTTTAGCCATTTTTCTCTTCTGCTTTTCCTCTTTTTTCTCTTTTGATTTTTTTTTCTTTTTACTGAATATTGGAAATTAATAAGATCTTATAATATGAAAATTGGACTGGCTTGTTTTCCTGAACTAACTATTGCTTCAGCATCTCCTCCACTAATTCAGAATATTCACCTGTTTTGAGATACTGATCAAGCAGTGCAAGATCAAGCTCGCATCTCTGGGTCCTTCTTCCTGCCTTCAGGATACAGCACACTTCTCATGAATCCAGAGGGTTAAAACTTTGGAGTCAGCTCCAGAATGTGTTGGAAGGCCATGAATTTGACGGATTTGAGGGATGGGAAGGAGGAAGATTTGAAGGTCTAACAAAAATACTAGAAAAAAACCCAACAATAGGGAGTAAATCTCACAAAAGCATGAACAAGCTAAAGCTCACTTCTGGTTGTAAAAAACTTAATGGAAAATGAGAAAATATAATGACTACAAAGGACAGAAGGAGAAAAAACAGGGAACAGAACAACAAGCACTGAAAAGAGAACAGAAGGACCAAAAAATGTGCAAGAGAAAGTAAGATGAATTTAGGCGAAGATTGAAGAAAAAGAGGGAGACAACTACCAAGTTGTGCTTCTAGTAAATCATTTCACAGAACAAATGCCAACTCGTTGCAGACTTCTGTGTGAATATACAGTTATGGCATCCCGAAATTATTTGGTACTTCAAAAAACCCACAGTTAATTAACCCACAGTTAAACCCACAGGACAAATATTGATTTGGCAATGTCTGAACCAAAGCATAGATGAAGAGGGACGATTTCTTCTGAAGGATCTTTCCAAAACTTTTAATGTTACTTATCTATTCTTGCCAGGGATAACTTTTATTCCTTGCTTCAAAAGATTGATACCATGTCTGGAAAATGCCAGACTTCACAAAATAGCAAATTTTCCCACATTATCTTCTGGGACATATCTGAGTAACATTTTGTTCTTCCCCTTAGAAATTGCTTCAGACTTTCTGCAGCATTTTAAAAAAACCACTGCTCTAACTGTTTAGCTGTGTGAACCTGTTCAGAGTTGGCAGTTTAAGGCACAGCCTTGAAAAAAATGCTTGTATGCAAATCAAGAGAAAAAATCTTACAGTACTCTGTTGTTAGAGTGGTCAACACTGGACAGCTCTCAGCAGAATATACAAAGTCATTCAGCATGAAAATCTGCTGTCACAGAACAAACCCTTTCCCCTTACAAATATCTCAAGAAATACTACTATAGGAAACACTTAGAGGTAATAAAGAAGAGAGGAGAAATGCAAGAGAATTTGTCTTGCGTAAGACAAATGCTTTCCCATTTGTATAAATATCAGTCAAAGAAATTTGGCATATGATGTATATATATATGTATGTATATATATCATCAATGTGGAAATTTATTGGAGTGTCAAATTTAGCTGAAGACATTCAACTTATGCTATTAACTTCTCTACATCATGAGAGCTCATTCTTAAGAATGCAGTATCTGAAAAGCCATACAGAGTCAAAATGTCATTGCATCTAGAGTGTACACTGTCATTCAATTCTATACTTGACCAATCAGCCAAATACCTCATGTCTAATTTAGAACATTCAAGATTTATACCAGTACACCTCTTTTTTTCCTTCTAGAAATCTGCTGTCATAAACCCCCAAAAATATATGTTTATACTCGTCTATACCCACATATTTCTCTTTGTGGGACTTAGATTTGTAAAGATCCACAGACCTGTCCAGCAGTACAAAAGAAACATTCCAGTGACTGTATTCATACAGTTCCTTTTTTGTACCAAATATCCAATATGTAATATTCATTGTTTTTTATTAAAGTGAGCTTTGTACTTTACTTTGGTGAGAAACTTAGTGCATAAAACCTGTGGAAATTTATCACTACTAAAGTCTAGAAATAAACATTATTTCAGACTGTTAGATAAGTATCTAAATATTCCATAGAAATAAATAGATGCAGGACTCCTTGCTTTACTCAGTTACTCCTGTGGATGTTCAGGAAGACATTAGACATAATTAGTTAACCAGGGCAAAACTGATGCAAGTTGAAAATGATTTATTATTGCAGAACTCTACCCCCTTTTGGCATTGCTGCACAATTTGTTTGAAAATGTTTTCCTGAGTAAAACGCACGATGAAGATTACATTTCCCTAAAATGTATTCAGCCTGCTGACCTAGCTTATAATAAGAATGAAATGGTAAAGTAGATATCAATTGGCTAATATAATGAAAAAAATACGATGGGATTTTTGGAAAGACATCCGGTCATTGCACACAAGATGCATGAGCGATTAAGTATCTGATAAAATTAGTGGGAAACTTAAGAAATATTTCTTTTTCCAAGCAACCAGGCTGTATCAATTACCAGGAACCAATTCTCAACTAATGCTGAGCATGAGCTGCAAGGAGGATTTTCCTTCTCATCTTACTGTGTTGGTGTTTTTAACTGACATAGTAGCATCTTCCCAAACTACAAAGATCAACTAGAAAAATATTGATCAATATGGAAGAAAATTAATTTTGGAACATATTACTACAAAGTATAACTTTCTGGAACACGTTACTGCAAAATACAACATAGAGTAAAAGTAAGTGTTTTTAATAAATTACTTCTTTACACACAGCCTCATGCAATGCTACAG
Source organism: Chamaea fasciata (assembly GCF_029207755.1). NCBI lineage: Eukaryota > Metazoa > Chordata > Aves > Passeriformes > Sylviidae > Chamaea > Chamaea fasciata. Next base: position 36,991,177 of record NW_027094092.1, on the reverse strand, counting down.
ACTTGATGAGGCGGCTGAAGAATGGCCAAAGCAGAAAAGGACCTGGGAGTCCTGGTCAACAGCCAGCTGGACATGCACCAGAAGGCTGCCCAGGTGGCCAAGAAGGCCAATGGCATCTTGGTCTGTATCAAAAACAGTGTGGCCAGCAGGAGCAGGTGTGGTGGTTTGATCCTGGCTGAAGGCCACACACCCACCAGTGCTGCTCTGTTATTTCTCAACTGGACAGGGAAGAGAAAATATAAAAAAAGGCTCATGAGTTAAGGGCAGGGAGAGATCACTCACCAATTACCATCATGGGCAAAACAGACTTGACTTGGGGAAATTAAACAAATTATTACAAATCAAAATGAGAACAGGATAATGAGAAGTAGGATACTCCCCCCCCCCATCCTTTCCTTCTTCCTGGGCTTAACTTTATTCCTGATTCTCTAACTGCTTGCTCCCAGTGGTGCAGGGACTGAGGGAATGGGGATTACAGTCAGTAAAGCACATTGTTTCTGCCACTGCTTCCTCAAGGAGAGGAATCCTTCCCCTGCTCCAGCATAGGGTCCATCTCACAGGAGACAATCCTCCACAAACTTCTTCAGTATGTGCTGCAGTTCTTCATGAATTGCTCAAGCATGGTACCCCTTTCCCATGGGTCTGTACGTCCCTACCAAGAGCCTGCTTCAATGTGGGCTTCCCACAAGATCAGAACCTTCTTTCAGGTATCCACCTGCTCTGGCATGGGGCTCCTCCAAGGGCTGTAGGTGGGTCTCTGCTGCACCATGGATTTCTGGAAAAAAGGAAGCTCATGGAGGTCCTTTATCTCTCTACAACCACCTGAAAGAAAGTTGCAGCCAGGTGGGGGTTGGGCTCTTCACCCAGGCAACTGGCAACAAGGTAAGAGGAAATGACCTCAAGTGGTAGTAGAGGAGGTTCAGGTCGGACATCAGAAAGAATTTTTTCACTGAAAGGGTAACTAAGCATTAGAATGGGCTGCCCAGGGAAGTGGTGGGACTCACCATCCCTGGAAGTGTTCGATTTCCAGGGTTGGTGAAACGACTGGACACGGCACTTAGTGCCATGGTTTACTTGACCTGGTGGTGTTTTGTCAAAGGCTGGATTAAATAGATCCTGGCAGTGTTTTCAAAACTTAATTATTCTGTTTTCTTTATCTTCCAAATTTTACCTTTTTTCATTTATGGAGTAGCATACATTGTATCATGCAAGCAACATTTTAGATTTATTATTTCTTTGGTATCAGTTGCAGACTGAATTTCTGGGAAAATTCAGTCAAATTGGTTTAATTATTCTCAAAAATGTGGTAGGGAGAGTATTATATTGCCCATGACAAAAATTTTATGACCTTTCTTTTAACCTGTTCTGTTCAAATCTGTTTTCATTTTACCAGCTTCTGATTTCTTGAGTAAAACTCCAGTTTAAAAGTCCTGTAGACTGTATTATTTAGGCACTATGAAAGAGAACTGAAACATATTTTCCCACTATAGCAGATTTTCTTCCAAATATTGGAATGGCTCCCACAAATTCCAATTTGAACCACTCTTCTAGTATCAGCAAAGCTAGGACGGACATTGGCAAATTTTAGCACCAAAATATATTCTAAGCGATAAGGTACCCATAAAGATCATTGTGTCCAACTCCTGATTACACACAGCGCAACCTAGAAGTTAAACCGCGTATCTACAAGAGTTGTTGAAACACTTGAACACCAACAACCACTTCCCTGGGGAGCTGGTTCCAGTGATTGGCCTCTCTGTCAGTGAATTTTTCCCTACTATCCAGGCTTATCCTCCCCTCATGCTAGACCACATAGGAAAATGATAATTTATTTTAGTTTCCCTGTTCAAATGGAAAAAATACATGTAATTACCCTAAAACTATGCTTTTTCCAATATACTATGTTGGCTTCAGCAAGACTACCGGACTTTTCCATTTTTATTAGTAGATCATAAGAAATTACATCCAGAACAATGCAAAAAGAAAAGCATTAAGATTGTAAAGTTGAGGGTTGCAAAGTAAAAAAAAAAAATCCCACTGGAACTCCTGCCTAATTTATTGCATGTAATAGATAATGCTGCCTTAATGAACAACTATTTGTTATTTTGTTTTCTGTTCAGTCTTCAATGTGTGGCCCCAGGCCTTATTTACACCATTCTATGTAAACCATGCTCTGAAGACAGAAATGCAAGCTTCCTTGTGGGTTTTTCCATGATGCTCATCACTACAGTATCTGAGTGTTTCATAAACATTAATTTATTTTTCAAAATTACCTTGTGAAGCTGTAGTATAAAGAAGAAGATGTAGCCCCTAACAGTCCCCACATCATTATTGTCACTGATCGATGTTGAATACAACAATTATCTTCACTAGATAAGGATCCTAATTTTGCAAGTATAATTGGATATCAAACAAAAGGAAATACAAACCAGGGTCTATAAGACTGAAGGGCAGGCCGAAGTTCTGTAACTACAAAACTATTAGATCCCCCAAAAGTCCAGCAATAACAGTTAAAACAACTTAAAAGCCTTAATAAAAACCCCATGTTTTTTATTTCAGTTGCCTGATAGCAGGTAAATAAGGCTGTTCCCATTAAGTGAGGGCAACGTCAGAAAAATTTAAGTTCTACCACAACAGCGCTGCTATATAGTGAGATCTAAATCTTTTCTCTTAAACAATAGGGTGATGCTCTAGAGAAGTGATACAAGAATCCTAATCTGGTAGCCATCTTCATGAAAGGAGTGAGTTATGCCTGATTGTGGAACTAGAAAATGTTCCAGCTATACTAACCTAGGTTCATCTGCAAGAGGAAAATGTGCGTGTGTGTGTGTGTGTGTCTGTGTGTCTGTGAAAATTACAGTCAAGACAGAGCAAGTTCCTCACCATTGGGAATAAAAAGTAAAACCACAATTCACCTGCCAAAATAATGTGTGAGCGATGATGGATTCTCTACATGGCAAGTGATGTCACAGCCTGAATACCTGAAAGGATGAGGGTTGAACAGGAGGTCTCAGATGCAGCCAGAATCTACACTATTAAAGGATACAAAAGCAGCAGGGACAAGTTAAAATCAGCCTCCCACTTCTAGGAATCAAATGCAGATAAATGGAGAGTGGGCTTAATACGACCACGTTAACTTCAGAGAAAACATGCTGCTAAATACCATATAAAGTTCTAGAAACTGCGGAGGAACACTGGACACTCAACTCAGCAAGAACTACTGCTTGTGCGATTTACTTTAAGACATAGGGCAATAAATTAGAAAATAACAGCACTAGTTATGCACTGAATGAGAGCTAGTGAATTGAAGCTTTGTGTAGTAAGGGGTGATCAAAATTTTCTTTTTTCTCACGTTATCTATTAATATTTGGGACTCTAAGCACTCACCAGGAGCTTGCCAAGGCTTTCAGAGCTAGCCCCGAGTACACTCCAGCCACATCTTCACACTTCTTGTCCTAGTTACACCAAAAGGCAGAATACTGGACCATGTAAATACTGATGCCAACAAACTTGATATAATCTTAAATACCTGTATTTTTTTACAGAAGCCTAGATAATAGATTCTGCTCAGTGGACATAGGTATATTTTTACAGGAGCTGCGCAAAATTTTGATAGTGACTTATATAATAGCCGTTTGCTATTTGCAACATTCACTTCTCTTCTGGTGAACTGTCAGAATAGAGATATTCAGCTATGCTACTCACAGAGTTCAACTGCCCAGCAACTTCTCTATTTGGAGCTACACATTTATACATAGTGAATTTGAAAGAGTGAAAGCCCTTGCAGGAGAGGCAATTTTTGTAAGCAATGTTAACCTTGTGTCTGGGGTCTATTAAGATAACCTCTGAATAGGACTTAGGGGAAAAATTAACAATGGATAGATTAACTCAGATCTGACATTTCCTGCACTTCCTGCAAAGTATTTACTACTAGCTATTTGGTGGAAAAGATGCCAAACTAACTGGACAGCAAGTCTGACTCAAAATAGCAATTTCTATACTATCCACATGAAAAAAAAAACAAAAAAAACCCAAGAAACAAAGAATTACAGAAGCAGCAAAGGAAAAGACATCAAAAATCAGAATTTACTGAAACATGACAACAACAAAGGACTTGCACTTTTAGACTGTGCAGATCTTGTGTTGGCTTGCTGCAGAGGGGTGAATTTCACCCTTAGATGGTTGGCCTTTTCCCTACAAGAGTTTCCAATAGAAAAGACAAATTCTAAAGAGAAGATGGAAGAAAAAAACCTTACTGTTCTCTGTCTTGTAACTCATTTGCCTCCTCACTTTTATATATAAACATAATGCAGACATATATATCGAATAAAAAGAGAGAAATCAAAGTATGCTCACTCAAAAGACTTGCTGTCTTTGATAGATTAAAAAAAATCTTCTAGGTACTGTTTCTGCATTCAAAGAACTAACATTGTGCAAATTACTGAGAAAAAAGAATAAATAAACTCATCTAGCAGCCCAGTTTAAAGATGTCATGCTGCTTTATCCCTATCATTAAGAGACTTATTTTAGTGTCTTTAACTATTAAGCTTTAACTTTTTCCAGCATCCTCACACTGCCCCTTGACTCATAGACAGACTTACCTATGTTATTTTGAGGGGTTATTGCTTCTGCAACTGACTGCCTGGAGGGTTTCCAATATTCTGCAGTAAACTGTTGCTAGATTTTCCATTATCACTAATCAGCAAGATAAATGCAGTCAGAAGGACAGAACATTTCTAGAGTTAAGGCTATTTCTTTTCAAAAAATTATAGGAGTGTTTGCTATTCAAATTTTCTGGAGGCCATACAGTATTGGCATTAATTTACTGGGATTATTACCATCTAAGCAATAAGGTTTTGGCCTGGATAAACTTAACTGGTGCTTTTCTTTTCTTCTGGGTTTTTTAGGTTAAGAGAAAAGATGACAAACATGTAAAACTGACTGGTTTTCAAACTGTCTATTACACATTTTAAGCAATGGAAGGGACATGAAAGGACAGTGACAGGAGAAACACTTTCATCCTGAGTAGAGACATGACAATAGAAGCACATTCGCAATCATTCTTTACCCTGGCTCCATTTTTTGTTGTTGTTGTTTTTGGTAATTCTTCATTAAACTAAATTCTTTAAAAATAGATCAGATTACTCTGAATATCTTGGTCCTGCAATCTATGTCTTACATTCTGATTCCGCCTTTTAGGTTCCCCTTTTTTTGTACCTCTGATACCATGTGCTAATAAGGAGAAGAATGTGATAAATGAGGTCACAAGTTCCTCTGCATTAAAGACATTTCAAAGCACTGAAAAAGACAATTTAAAAATTATAGGACGCCTAATATAATAATCAAAATCTCTTCAACATTTAGCAATTAATTGTATGGTATACATGCTGCCTGTAGCCAACCTATGCTCTTGAACTCTACAGCGTCACAACTTGGCCCAGAAATCCATTGTGTCCTACTGGAAACAGTAGGTGCTCTTTCAATTTATAAAGATGAAAGAAACCCATTATAATTTCTACATCTTTTGCTATTTCCTTGTCGAAATGTTTATTAATGAAGAAGAAAAGTGGAATGAAAGAAAAAAGAAGATACAGTCCTACTTTTTCCCCATTCACATTGTTGCCATGCTTGCAGCTGGCTTTGGCATCTGCAAACAGTACTTTGGACAAGTACTTTACCACTCAGCCACTCTGGTAGAGAACACAGCATGTCTCCTAAAAAAAGTACAAGCTTCATATATTTTTCCTACTCTGCACTCACCCTATAAACATCCAGCATCAGTCCCACAGTCTAGTGTTCAGCTCTCCAAATGCAATCACAACAGTAGAGGTACTGGTAAAAAGCTGGTTCTAGGTATTGTGGAAATAAAAATGTCTCTTCCCAGACAAGCTCTTCCAGTGCTGCTAGCAGAGACAAGTAAATAAAAGTCTGAAGAAGGGTGTCATGGGAATACTGGAAATTGTATTTTTAAGTGTCACCCCTGAAGTGGCATAAATGTCACACCTTTTGGGGAAACAGGTTGTTTTTAACCCTTAGGTCTGCTGGGTGGTACCTGAAATAATTAAAACTGACATTTCTAGGGTTAAAACGTCAAGAAGGAGAAAGAGCTGAAAAAGGAAATTCCCCAGTTTCTTAGTAATGAAAAGCTGAGGGTATACCTTCTGTGGTTGTCTGTGAGATGCCTTCACATCCGTGTGTCAAGGGTTTTTCAAATTGACAACTTGCAAATTTGAAATACAAAAATGCCCAAAGCGATATTTTAGTGGCTCAGGGAAACTCTTGTACGAGAAAAAGAATTCTTAAGTGAAACGTCTCTAGAAATCACACAGGGCCTGACCACGATACTCTAATTATGCTAATTGCTTCAATGCCCTTGCTTTATTTATGCTGAGCAGCTAAGATAAATAAAGGAAAATTGCTTTGGATCTAACTGTATTCATATCAGAATGCAAACTAGCCTGTGTTTGTTATGTGATTGCTGATCTGTTTACACTAAATTCTGCAGGTAATTGCAGTTTTGATTGCACATTTATTTCTAGCTGCACAGGTCCCAGGACTAGGTCTGTCTGTTTTTATAATTAAACCGTTTTGTAATATCTAAACTCACTAAAGAGCAAAATGATGCTTTAAGAATTTACATATTTTATGCATTAAAGATAATACTTAGGTACTCAGTAACAGAGAGGAAAAATTCTGTTCATTGCAGAAAAATGGACAGCATGTTCTGGATTTGAAGAAATTGGAGACATCTGTTCCAAGGCCTGTTCATTGAGTGGGACAGATGTCCTCCGCATCCCCGTAATCTGTTATACAACACCTACTTTTTGAATTTCAGTTATAACTTTCATATGAGTAAAAAATATGTTAACAGAGCAAGGCTGGGGCTTTGGTGATTAACCACACACCCTGTGTAAGAGTCAGCACCCGATGGAAGTTTTAGAAATGGAAGTCTCTTCCTGGGAAGAACTGGAAGCAAATAAAATGTGGATGTGTCTTTAGCTCAGGTTCTCACGACAAATTGCCAATATTGATATAGTCTTTCAACATTCCTCAAAAAGAAAACAGAATTATTCCCATTTTGCAAAGTGCAGAAGGTGTAGAAATTTGACTTGTCCATGGGCCACACAAGAAATTTGTGTCAAAGATGGGTATGAAAAGGACAGCCTAAATCCATATCCTTTGCTCCAAGCACAAAATTATTATTATTACTTATACATCATTATAAATTTGTACGGCCTAATGTAGACAGATAAAGTGACAGGTACTGCAGAGTCGACACTCTCAATTATAAAGCCATCCTTCTGTCCTTGGTGATGAATTTGAGGTGAAGAAGCTTTGTAATTTTTTTTTTCCAATGTATTTAGCACTTTCTGAAACCTTAATTTGAACTTCAGCTGTGGTTATTTCTTCCTTTCCACATCCCTCAACATGTAGGTACCAAATTTAATCTTTCCTTCCTTCTGTCTTTGAGAAATACCCATTATTATAACATTACAGAGAAAAACTCCCTAATCTCAGTATTACAAATTTAGAGCAATGTCGTCTCTCTGTGGCTTCTACATCCATCATCAATTCCAAAATCAGTAATCCAGTCTGTCTCACTTAATGGAAGACTTAATATCAGCCAATGCAGACCGGTCAGGCAAGCCTCTTCGCTGGTTTATACTGTAGCAGCACACTGTGATAAGGTGAGCATCAATAGGCTGCTTGTACCTCGTGTGCACCAAGTATGAAACTGAAGGCCAAAGGAGTTAAACCTCTGGAGAAGTGCACACCAACATATAAAACTCAGCAGTGCCACAGCAGTACAATGCATTCCTGCTACAATACAGCTTGCAACATTAGCAATTTACAAAATATCATAAAAGCCACTTCTACCTGAGAAAAGATACTTCTTGAATGACAAAATATAGTTGCCAGCAAAACCAGTATGAAGGTAATGAGCTAAGGTTTAAAAAACCTTTCCTTCAAATTCTTTCCTCCTGATTCTCTGTTTTGAAGCTTCTGAGAATGAATAGAATCCACCATCCCTACCCTTCCATGTTCCTATTCATTATTCAAAGAAGATACATTACTAGACTTTTGGCAGGCCTTTGTCAATCCTACCTACCAGTTATGAAGATGCAGAATTAAATACTGAAATTTCCATTTCCACTTGGACACTAGAAAAAGAGTCCCAACTTGTTGTAGGGATTTCCCCCACACCCAACATTTTGGGGATGGCAGCAATTTTTCAACTGCCACTTACTCTTCAGCACTTCACTCTTTGTTCTGCCAGCACTAAATTCCTTTGTGTTTTATTTGTCCATCCCTATAAACTATATAAGGCTTTTGTGAAATTAACATTGCTTCATCAGGACCCATGCTTTGAAAACTCTTTAGTGTTTTCTCTATTGAAATAAGAATATGAGAAGTGGGAGATTATTAATTCTCAGGTTTTGTTTTAAATTTTTTCCTTGAAAGCATGGAGATATTTTTTATAGCTTCGTTAGCAAGAAGAGGATGCTGCATAAACTATAAAGCTCCTCAGTAACGGAATATGGAAACACCTGTACAAAAAGAGAACCAGAAAACGAACAGGAATCGATTCTCATTGACTAAGCAGATTTTTTACCATTTAAAGAAAAGGGAATTTATTGTTTCAAATTTCAAACAAAACTTTTTTTAAAAGCAAAACTCAAAATTGAGCTCCTCAAATTCTAATTTTACTATAAATATTTTTGTTATAGAAACTTCTCTTGTAAGAAAAAATTGCATTCACAAAGGATTTACTCAGTTTTCCTTCAATATCAGCACCTAAAATTTAAAAGAAATCACCCATTAAAGATTTTGGAAATGGTTGAAAAATAATTTTAAACGCCCTAAGACATTTAAAATCTCCCATTAAAAATAACATTATCTCCTGTTGAAAGGATGTCTGTATACAGATGCTGCCACACAAAACTTTTACCCCAAAGATGACAGATACAAACCCACAAAACTAGTCAATACAACTCTTCATACTCACAGCCTGTATTCATACTTTAAAGAAGAAAAGGCATCATATTTGTTTCAAAAGAGACATAGCTGTGTCTAATGTTGTCTGAAGCATCACATCTTTCAACATACCCTTAACAGATAGAGCTCTTCATGAACTTTCTCCAGCTGGGGTGAAGTGGTACTGAAACAAAGAAATGATCTCTTCATTTGGCATCCCCAGATTATTTCTCCATCTATTTTCCTTAACTGGAAGATCCAGGAAGCTGTCACAATTTAATGAGTAATTTCTATAAGCCTTAATTATACCATCTATAGTGAGAGCAGTGCTGTAACAGAGAAGGACCCAAATACTTCCAGCAGCTCTGTCTTATGGTCATCTCCAACTTTTTGTGGCCTCTACATAGGATAAAGCTTCTACAGTATGCAAATTATGTTTAAGTTTGAAGTTGTTTACATCCTGAGGATTTTTTCAAGTTCTCATCTATGCAAATGTAATGTTTCAATCATATTAATACAATGATAACTTTTACTTTATGCACACTCTATTGTTTAGTTCCATTTCACCTACAAATTCTACTGCCCTCTTCTGTATAGGATAAACCTGCACTTCTGCAAAATGAGTTATTGCTCTGTTCTATGTGGCATACTAATCTTAATAGTATTACACTGTGGCAGACAATATTATCTAGCTCAAATGGAGTAGGCTGGTATTTCTGGATTCCATTCCACATGCTCTGTGTGGATCATTTTTTTTACCTGTTAGACTGATATTTAACAATCACCTAAATACATACATACCTTACAGGGGTAACCTTTGGAACCTACAAAGACAAGCTGGGAAGTGAATAAATCCCTACAGACTCAGATGGAGGGAAGAAATCTCTGCATTTCAAGTTTGTCTTTAATCTTATTTCCACTCCCAACACTGGAATTGCTTTAAAATTTTAACCAAGACAATGCTGTGAGAAAACTCACTGTACTGGACCAGGTTAACCTGAAGACAGGAGTACTGTACAGCTCTCAGGCACATGGTGTGATTCTTGGGGTGTCCTGTGCAGGGCCAAGATTTGGACTTGATGATCCATCCTGATGAGTCCCTTCCAAAATCTGTAGTCTATGATTCCATGATTTTAGATGTGCTTTTAATCTGTACATGATGAAAAAGAATTCTTTGTACCAAACAGCCACATCCTGTTCTCCTACAGCTAGAGTGAAAGGCTGTAGGAGATGATTGGCCAGGTGATTACCAAAATGCTACAAAAGAAATAAAAACATTTCCTCATCTACAAGTGTATAAAAGACATTTTTACAGCAAATCCATGGACTATACCACCCGGTCCCCTTCATACCAAAAAGGCTGCATTTTAACTCTTCCAAGACAAATAAGGGCCCAGGACTCATTACTTCCCCACGACATCAGTTTTAGCTCTTGTAGAAAGGTTAGACAAGGCAGTGGTGAGTCAGATCATGCAAAATTGTGCTTACATGCTTGATGCACTACCTTGATATTGCAACGTGTGCAATCTTACACAGTCTGCACCACTGGAATAACTCTTTTGTGCATGGATCCTGTGTTTGCTAGGACTTGAAGACCTGACTTAAATAAGTAGAGACTCCAGCTACTGTGGAGGTGGCAGCACTGTTGATTCAATTGTAAGTTCTTCGGATTCAGTGACAGAGAAAAATGGAAGGAAATTTTCATGAAATGTGGAAGTTTACCCAGTTTGTCTGTCTTTGAGTTCAGATGCTATCAGATGTCTCTGAAACCACTGAGAACAAGGCACATTAGCCTAGACACTCCCTGTTGCCCGCTGTTGGGGCAGGAGAATATTTTTGTTCCCCAATCGGTCAAGTTTCTGAGTGAAGACTTACTATATGGTAATTGCACCTGTCACAATTATGCCACTTACAGAGACATAAACCTACCTTCAATTATATTAAAAGGTGGTGTTTCACTTTGCCACATTCTGATTTTCATTGCTTTAAGTCAGAGGATGGTTAATACAGAAATGCACCATATCTTCCTGATGAGTAAGATTCTGACAAAATATGTTAGACTTTAAGCATTTTTTAATCCTTTCAAAAAGTGCTTTACACAGTATGCAGAACATGACCAGTTTTCCAAAACACTTGGGCAGACACTAATACTAGTAAAGAAGAAAATTTTTGTCAGCTACTAACAAACTATGATGAAAAATCTAAATATACATAATTATTTTCATGTAATGTTATCCCTGCAAAGTGTGTATTAAGCAAACCTCCAAGTGAAGTAACAACAATACCTCTGAAAAGTGAGTTCTGGTAGAGAACTCTGACCCAGGTAGGAGGGGGAAGTTCCCTAGGAGTGGGAGTGCCCAGTAAGATTTCACCTTCGAACTGCAACATTATGAGAAAGCAAAAAGAGTCAAAAGGGCAAGAGGTGTGGACAGATAGGCTATGGGTAAGATGAAGGACAATAAAGTTACTTAATAAGGCTGATAAGAACTCCAAATGAAGATGATTTTACACTACTCCTTGAACTAAAACTTAGCCTGGGCTTTACTCTTTCCACTCCCTTTGATTTAAGAATACCCATGTTAAGTTTGTTTTATTGCTGGAAGGTGTAGGATATAGTACATATCCTTTCATAACAAGAAACTGTACAGAGTATCATAGGACTATCTATTTCACTGTCTTATTTGTTTTTGGTGCAATATCATAGTATCCATTATAACTAACTGTCCAGAACAATTTGCTTAATTCATTTAAATGAAATTCTGACCAGGAATGAAAGTTACTAAATTACCAGGGCACTAAAATTGAGCTCTTTTCTACAGTGCATTTGTAGAATGTATTAATATATATTCTGTATCCAGTGACTTGATTTTTCTTGATCTCATTGCCACTACCATGTACTTTAAACCTCTGGAGAATTCAATCCAATGATCCTCCATGAAAAAAAAAGATATTTAACTCACCAATGGTTCATTATTTTACAGTTGCAGCTTGGGAAAAGTGAGTGTATGTACTGACAAGACTATAAGGACTACTATAATAACATTACAGCATTAGCAGCTTCTTACTTAGAATTAAAAATACTTGAAAGAAATGCACACTTCTCATTTGTGAAAATGCAGCAATGGCTGTGCAAACTAAAGGTTGCTTGAAATGAAGAATAAGGTTTTCACATAAAAAATGATTGTACAGATATTGTTTTTTTATTGTGTAGAAGTGACTTAGAAATAGTGAGGGTTTATCTACAGATAATTCTTGCTGGAGACCTACAGGACCTTCAAATGTAGCCTGGATATAAGTGAAAGAAAATCATTTATACCTGATAGCTATGAAAGGTCATGAGTGGAGAAATAAATTCTAGATCTCGTAGGTCTAGCCTTAGGGGAGGGAGGGAGAGGGCGTATTAGTGCTATGATCTGTGTAGGGTTTTTTACTTGAATGTGAGTACATATATATGTGTACAAACCATAGAAAACCTTATTAAACAGCAATAATTCACACTTCTATTTTCTCATCTTTCCTGTTCTCTCCTCATCTATTCTCCTTCGGCCCATAGTCCAGCATTCTTCTCATTCACTTGTGTTAGACTTTTATTTCTAGAGTTTCGAAGGCTGTCCTACTGTCAAACTATTCCTAAATGCTAAATTGAGAAACATAAATAATTCCAATACTAGGTCTAATGGCATGCTAAGGAAACTGACACTCCAGCCCAAGAAATGCACCAGCAAACCCTCCTGCACAGTAGGCCATAAGTAGAATGAATTTAAATGGTCTGATCCCCACATCATTTGTGAGCAGGAGAATGGGACCCATTATGTTCTTTTGACATTGTAATTGAACTAGTGCGGGGACTCTTGGACAATTTGAACTAGCTGCCACTTTGCATCAATGGGTACCCATCATGCCACATTTCTTGATAAATAAAAGCAAGATGTGAGGATGTTCTACAAGAAGAGAATGCCCATGCCTGCAGGCCTTATTCTTGCCTAAACAGCAAACAGCTTTACATCCCAACTGGTTTCAGAGTAACAAAATTCAGTTAAATACATGTGCTCTGTTCTAAGTAGCTACCTTGACATGGGACTATAATCATTAAGAAAGATGTTCTTACTAATGGAGATGTTCCTGTTTGGCTGCAACAATGCAGACTATGAACTTCATCTACACTATGCTAAGTTTTCCAGAGAAACTACTGGAAACTGATCCTAGGGTTAACCGCTTCATAACAATATTTAAAAATAGTTGAACAACAGCTGCTACCACACCACACTAATTCCTAACCTTTTTAGAGGTTTACCCAGGACTATGTGTTATCAGATGTTCGATTACTGGCACAGAGTTTATGGGTGTGCAGACAGCACTGTTTGTGTGATTGTATACAAAGAGTATTTTTATAGGTTTAGCACTTAATTATATTTTTTTGTTTCTATCTATGAGACATCATAGATGAAAATGTCTAAGGTTTCTGCAAAGGCTGGGTTTATTATAAATCAGTCCACTAAGAAAGTTAGGCAGGAGAAGTTATTTTAGGAAATGTAAACTTAAAGAAGAATAACAGCAGTAAGCAAAGAGCCAGCTGTTTCTGTTTTGATTTATTCCATATTTCAGAGATGCTGCTTCTATAGGGAACAATATGCAAGACATTGGAAATTCAGAAGGCATTTCTTTTGTGTATCATAAAAATGTGCTGCTAACCTACAATACCCTCATAGAAATACAATACAATAAAGAACTCAGTTGGGAAGGAGCCTCAATAGAACGACATGAAAAAATGGTCAATACAAGAATGGTTTAGTTTACGTTACAAGGGATTTCTACGCTGGAAATAAATAGGGCTTTGAAACTTTAAAAATAAAAGTCAAGATAAACACAGACCTTTATTTTTAATTCTCACACATATTTAATGTGACTTTTTAGCAGATCATGGCCTCTGAATCATCACTTCTATCAAGCCTATCACTTGAGAAGTGTTACAGCACTTAGCCCTCAGGGCGAAGATAAGTCTTCACCATTGTCACATACAGTATATTGAGCCATATTATGCTGAATGGGAATAGAGTACACTGTAGAAACAGTACTGAATCTTGCAGAATATCCTGAGATACTTATCAAGCTGTTAAAGGAGACATGACTCTTTTGTCTGTATTGCCCTTGACACATACTAAAGGAAAGTATCTGGAAATTCTTTGTTTGTTGAAGAACCCTCAGACCCCTCAGGTCTGATGTAGGTTAAATGCCCCACAGGTCTCTCAAGAATGGAAATACACCTTGAAAAGCACTATCTGAATTCACCAGAAACAAATAAATAATGGCACTGAATAAGTAAGACTGAACATCCCAAACAAAATGTAAGTCTGAAAATCCACATGCATCTTATAGCAGGAATAACTAAACCTGGTCATCTGGGGTACCAAAACCAGTCATCTCAACATAACGTAACCAGAATTGAATTCCAAAAACCTCCTCCAAACTGTTACCAGCAGGGCTTAAATGATAATGGGAACATTATACATATTTTCAAAGATAAGTAATTATCTACCTGCATTCAGGATTTGCTTATTGATTAACACACAGAATGCACAGCAAAAATCCTGTATGACAACTCTGGATTTTTTTTCACTTACTGCTTGCATTTAGATCTGCAATTTATTTACTTTACACAATTGTCCCTGCAATATTTTGGAGGGAGAAGTTGGTGGCAAGAAACAAATAGAAATTTATAGTGTGACCCATATTTTTTGTTGCTTTGTTTTGTTTTTAAAATTTTGTGTATATCTGATTTTGTAACAGAATTGAATTATGCAGTTAATAATTTTAATAAATTTGAGAACTAAAAAATATAATTTTTGCTGCTTTTTTCTTTTCTACCTCATAAATGTCATAACAGCCAATATAACTTTCCCAGTATTTCATGAAATCATATTTTTCATTTCATATTTTTCCACAGGCAAATCACAGAAACATTAATGGCTTTCCAGTCTCAACAGAAACTTACAGAATAAAGAAAATGAGAAATAAAACCTCAACCTCTTCTTTAGAATAAACAAAATAAAACATCGACAAAACACGAGACTGACTTCTGGTCTCCAAAATACCTTTATGCTTTCCCTTAGAAATCAATTTCACCAGATCATAAGAGCTTAGTGACACATTGTCACAGGCATCTGCTGGGTCTCCTGTGTTGGAATGTGTAGCAGGTGAGATGCCAGCACGGAAGCATGGGAGGCTGCCAGGGGCCATGTCCTCTACTAGTTTGCCAGCCCAGCCAGGGTGATGGAGAGCAGCAGCAGCAGGGAGCCTTTCAATGCCAGCCACCTCGCTGTCACCGCAGCCTGCCTGGGGCTGTGTGTCAGAGCTGGGGTTCTGAGAGGTGCCCAACACTGCACTGCTGTCCCATGGCAACAGCAGCTCATGTTCCAATATTAGGATGCCAGCTGATATTTTCCCACCGTACACACAGATCACGGAATATTCTTTGGGAAGGAACCCACAAGGATCATTAAGTCCAGCTCTTAAGTGGATGGCCCATAGAGGGATTGAACGCATAGCCTTGGTGTTAAGAGCAACTTGCTGTACCTCTATAGGTTTAAGTTTTTTAATTACCTGTGTCACTAGAATTTCAAATCCAATTAAACTCCCATGTATGATCACTGATGCAAATTATGAAAAAATATATACATGTTTACATGATATTTTATTTCTGAACTTCCTAAGGGTAATGTGATCAGTATGCCATTAGGGGAGCATGGAGGAATCTATTACTGTAGACAAAGCACAAGAAAAAATGGTAGTACAGGCGCCCAAAGAAAATGGCATTGTTGAAAACAAACTGAAATGAGACTGCAGAGTGCATTGTGATCATAACATCCTACTCCTTAAGAAGACTGAACTTGCACAATGGCTACTTAAAAGTAAGGTCACTTAAATTAGCCTAATCTTGGAAAAATTATCTAGTTTATATGAACGTGAATTGAGGATGTTTGAAAATTACTATTTTATAACACTGTCTTGGTATAGAAACAATACAGGGATGAAAGTATTCTCATAATCTGTTTGTCTTCACCTCAGCTCTGACATGAAACAACCTGTAATTTCACTCCTAAGACTATTGACTGAAGTCAAACAGAAATTACAAGTTATATCACACTGTACATGGAGACTGTAACATGGAAAAACATCCAAAGGGATTAGGTAAGATCACCAAACTCATTTCACTTGTGACCTATTCAGATTTGAAGTCAGTTTCTTATCATTACTATTTTATTAAAGAAAACCATTCTTAAACAATTTATCCAGAGTATTCCCTGAAGCATGCATTCAATCAGTTTCAGACATCCACCTTTTTCCTAGACCCTTTACTTCCCTTCTTACAAACATATTTTGCTCTATCAGTACAGGAAAAAAAATCAGATAAGGATACCCAAGGATCCAAATTATGCCTTCTGTGTGTTGACAGCTGGCAGAATACAGCATAGTAAAATTCAGTTTCACTTTAGAAAGAACTTATTAGGGCAACTTAGCCACTCTAATATTTTAAAGATTTTCATGAACTAGCTTTGAGTTTCAACTCACTGTATCTTGCTTTTCAGAGCTCAGTCAGATGAGTGAAGACAATGACTGCTGTCAGCTTCTTCTTTGCTGTGTGATCTCAGTATCCTCTGGACAAGGTTAAATAATATTATATGCAAAAAAATCCACCCCAAATTTACATTTTTGTAAACAAAACAACATGGAAAAACACTTCCCTAACCACAGTGCAGAGTCACTGAATGTAATCTGCAATGTAATCATCAAGGAAAATAGCCAGGTCAAGGTCATGGGCATCAACTTGTGTTCTGACAAAATAATGCTGAGAATTCACTGATGTCCATCTAAAGGGCTCAGCCAATTCAGCCAAGTAAAACAGAAGGTATGGAGAATTACTAGTCCATTTACAGTGCACTCATCCATATATTATAAATCAGAAGCTGAAATCATCAACTCTCTCCAAAGTACTTGTAGTACCACAGCTCTTTCTGTCGAACAGAGCTCATCTAGCTTACATGAAACTTGATTACAAAACTTTAAAAAGTTATTTATAATAGAATCTTCTCAGCATATATCTGAAAAAGCATATGATTCCTCATGAGGGGAAGTGAAGGGGCAGACACTGCCCCTTGTCTGTAGGACCTGAGGAAATGGCATGACACTGTGCCAGGAGAAGTTTAGGATATTAGGAAAAGTTCTTCATCCAGAGAGTGACTGGACAATGGAACAGGCTCCCCAGGGAAGTGGTCACAGCACCAAGCCAGGCACAGTTCAAGTATCTGGACAATACTCAGGCACATGGTGTGACTATTGGTGATGGTTTGGTACAGGGCCAGAAGTGGGACTCAGTGATCCTTATGGATCCCTTCCAACTCTAAATGTTCCATGACTCTGATGATAACAGCAGGGACAGCATGTAGGTCGTTGTAGAGAGAGGACTATTTGACATTTTATAATGTTAATTGCCCAAATTACCTTCTTTCTATAGACATGATTGTAAAGATAGTGTTTTCACACACTTGGGCAGCCTCTACTGAGCAGAAGGAATGACTGACATGGAGAACCACCTGCAGTGCTCATTTCCTGTTCATTATGACAGGTAAATAACACAAGGCTGGCAACTACTGAAGAGTGCTTCTACAAACAGGTTCCCTATATGACCAACAGCAGACATATCATAGGGTTCATAGAGCAAGTCTCTTCTACAGTGCCTAAAAGAGAACACTACCAATATTTTATTACCAAGGATCTTTCCTCATCAATCTCATTCAGTATTTCAGCTTCCCTATTGATTATCTGGCAGTTTTTAAATGTCCAGAGACTGAATCCAATCAAACCTATTGAAAGAAGCAAAAGCGATCCAACTGATGAGCGCATATTATGTTATTTAAACACAAATAATTTGGTTCATGGGGCTTTTCTCAAATAAAGCAGTGGGCTGAAATAGCCAATGATTAAATTATGTGGAAAGCAGCACACTGAATTTGAAGGCCTCAATTCACGATACAAAGATTCAGAACATGAAATATGAAGTCAAAAGAAATTTCTCCCATTTCTGTACATAGATATGAACAGACAAGGGTTATATCTCTGTCTCTATCAAAAATTATAAATAAATATTTTTATCTATATGCCTACTACTATGCCAGTAAAATAACTAATATCCATCACATCTATTTGATGTTCTATATCCAGAAGTGACATATAAACTTTCTGCAGTCAGCTTGGAAAAAACTTTGGCAAAGCCTGACAGGATGAACAGTTTGATTCAACTCCACTTTCTACACACTTAGGTGCTCTCATCAACAGATCAGGAGGTCCTTCATATTGAACGAAGCACCTCGTGGTCTGATCCCACCCTCATCATGAGGAGAAAAACACAGGTCATTGGCCTAAAATACAGAGTATATGGAGTTTAAAAGGATGCAGAGAATTTTCAAAAGAAAAGCCTCTTTAGTTTTGAAAGTGCACTAATATTTATTTAATGAAAAAAACCCCAAAAAACCAAACCAGCTACCAAAAATATATCCACATCCATAAGAAGTGAAGCCCACAGAAAGCACAAGTCCTACCTTCTCAACCCTGACTACTAATAGGAAGAGGTATCTACTCATCTACTAAACACAAGAAAATTCATTGTGAGGTTAGTCCCAAATCCAGGCTGTCCTAGCTCTGGCCTGTTAGAATAAGAAAAAAGACCAACAGACATGCTGGGAGCAGCTAAATAGAAAAGATGGCTGAGATGCATATCTTTGAAAGTTCATGTAAACATCTCAATTGAAATCATGATTCAATGGTCTTAGCAACAGTTTTGTTGCCAACTTCATTAAGATGCCATGCCTATAATTGGAAGCTTACTTAATTTTAACTTTGGAACACAACTGTAAGTATCAAAATCAATAAACAGAGCTTCTTCTGAGGAAAACTCAGGATTTTTTTTTTTTTCCCCCTAGAGTTTCATATATGTTTATATTTTATCTTGGGACTTCACAGGTGCTACAGAAGTTATATTGTAGGTAGGCTGATGTCCTTCATTTTTCTCCTAAAGTTTTGATATTCATTTTCTCTATCATAATCTAGTGAAATCATCTGAAGGCAACAGAATTAGATCACAAACAAAATTCTTATTCAATAGACTTGCTCTTCCAACCTCTTTGGAACAATAAGCTTACTCAAATCTATTTGTACTTTTCGGGAGAACAAGAAAGCCTGTGCGCAAATTCTGGGATTCACAATTTTTTTGATTCATTTTACTCAGAAATTAAACATTCCCCAGCCTATCAGGGATTTGCACAGACCCATTCCATCTCCTTTCCATCTCTCTCTGTCTCCCTCTTGTGATCAGGATGTCGGTGCTTGTCCACATTTCACCCTTAACTATTAAATGAAGAACTTCAAGCCCTAACCTTTTAGTACTTCCTTATAACCAGACACATCAGGAGTCACCTAGGATCTCATGACCATAAAACCAGAACTCATTTTATTTACCAAGTAGCCCCAACTAGGTTATTTAATGAAGCAAGCCTATTGCAAACATTAACATAATTTGGCAGGATTTTCTTGTCTAGTGCCGCCATCCAGTTTAAAACAGATGGCAAAACTGAGTATAAAATTTTCCCTTTTACAGCAGTGCCTATAACAGTACTGTTTGTCTTATGGGCCAGAAAGGATTAATGGAAATTTCAATAAAAATTTTCCAAGATAAACCAAGGGTTGAAATAGAAAATCAGTTTGACCTTATTTTTCTGCCCAATGGAAAGAACCATTCATTGTTACTTATGCATGAAAGAAGAAAGGTATATGGGGAAACGGGCAGAATGCCTAAGTGTAATTAAATATTCTTTCTAATATCTAATGAACATTGGTTTCTTCCAATGCAACCTGAAGATGTTTTTTAAAGTTGCCCCTTCTCTCAAATGTTACTTTTTGGAACCTTTTAGAGGGCCTTTTTTTTTCTTAACTTTGCTCCTATTTGACTCATTTTCTTGACATGTCATCCTCCCAGCAGGAAACTTTTAGAGGAAACCTGAGAAAGGACAAGTGAATTGGAAGAGCAATGCTACCCTAGAACCACAAAGAATGAGTCTGCTGAGCCTGAAGTGTGGTGCTGGTCTCATAGCAGAAGGCATTGTGGGTCTACACTCATTAGTGGGAACTACAGGTTTGGCTTCTGTCTGTCCTTAGGCTGATCTAAACTCCGAGCTGCTGGGATGATCCTCAAGTCGCTTCACCTCTCTCATGGCAAACAGTAGAGCCGCATTACAGGGAGAAAAGGCAAAGACATCCAGGCCCATAGTAGGAAGGTTCACAGATCCTGTGATTGCAAAGTGAAGATCACCTAAATTTTCACTGAGAAGCTCAATTATATGATAAACCTGAATATCAAACAATGCACATCTTTGCAAATAGTTTACTACGAACATAAAGTCTCTGACTCAATGGTAGGTTTGGGACAAAATTTTGCAGATCTGCCTAGTTGGTGATTGTTCTTTATGGGACATGGACCAAAGGAATATGGGAAAGATGATGACCCTAGCTGAGTGAAAAATGGAGTATCTGAAGGCCATTCATAGATGGAAGGAATTGGAGAAATGGAGAAGCTAGCTACGGAAATTGGTAGGAATTTTTTTGTGAAAAAACTCCAATACAAACGAGAGTTCTCAGTTCTAGTAGCAGTTGGGTGGTATCTAGGGACTGGTAAAGTATTTCAGGGGTAACAAGAGCTAGTACTGGAAGTCCTAATTTGAAACAATTCCAAAAAGAACAATTTCTGTTTGCTTCTGGTTAATCCATACAAAGATCCAGCAGTGGTAGTGGTAAGAGAGATGCTCCTAGGATAATCAGCACAGTTTTTAGTAATGTTTCCATGTTATCCATCTGGAAATATCATGTTCAGCTTGGGCAGTGGAAACAGGGGAAAGTCGGCTGGTGTTTATACTGTTCCCACATTACAAACAAATTGGATACAACTTAATTATAAAGTGTAGCATAGAAACAGATTGATATATTCCTATTTTCTAATTCTAGTGTCTGAGTTTTTGTTCAGGAGAGAAAGGTTTTATCAGTATAATAAAACAGAACAGGGTGTGTGACAAACAGAATGTTGAAAAGAAGAGGCATTACTAGTGTTTTCTGGACACAAAAGGTCATTGACAGAGAATGAGTTTGCAAAATTGAATTGGACAATTGTGGTTTTTCTCATAAAATCACAAAGAAACAACATTTAATATAGTTCAAGCACACCACCAGCATGGGAATAATAGTCTGCTATGACATGAACTGAAACATAAACCTAGGAAAAGAAGAAGGCTTAAAAGACCCTGTTACCACCTGGAATGCAATAAAAAAGGACAGAAATGATTGGTTTCTTTTGACAAGAAATAGAACCGCAATGCAACTACAGGAGAAAATGGGAGGGTCCATAGATACTTTCGATCATCAAAGGACCCAAAAATGCTAAGGAAGTTTTTGCGTCTCATCAGCTGCAAAAGAACAGACACCAAATCCTCAAGCTTTATTTGCCTTCTCTTCAACCCACTGTCATTTTAATCGTCATGAAAGATAGCAATCTCAATATCTTTCTCTGTTTGCTGTTGCACAAGTATTTATTTACTAGGGCCACTGGGGGAAAACAAATCATAGAGAACAAATGGCTTGATGCTCTCTCACATTCCAACTGACACAATGTTTGAAAATATTGCCTTGTGCACCACAGTCCTACAATTTTGAGTGAACTGTTCTGTTATTACAGTACAGTGATGTCCCAAGAACTAACATAACCCCTAATGGAGTCCTTTAAAAGTCTCCAATGCTCCAGAAAGATGTATAAGTTATCTCCATTTCAAGAAGCTGGTGGTAATTCTTGCTTATAGGGGAATTAATAATAAGCTATATAAATAAAAAATAATACATGTAGAAGATAGGTGATGTTTATATTAGCACAGCATATTCCAGGTACTGTAGAATGCATATATAGTTAGAAATAAATGGTGTGAAAATTATAGGAAAGACATACACACAAAAGGATTTAAAGGAAGTCCTATACTGACATTAAAGAATATAGTTAGAATTACAGTAGCCCTTCACACCCCTTCTTCTGTAATTAACAACGAATGAAAACCTCACTGCAATAAGATATTTATTACAGAAAATGCAATTTTCTTCTGTGCTTTTTCCTCTGCTATTTAAATGGGAACAATTCAGGTGCACGCCATTACTTGAGGTCAAGACTAAATCAGAATTTATTTTGATGCATGTTCAGCTATCAATGTTTAGTACAAAAATGGATTAAATAATATCTTCAGCTGAAAAACAGACTACAGATTTTGCTTTTTCTTTTTGGGGGACTTTATTCTTTTAAAGTGTGTTGGCTAGCTCTTCTGAACTATAGCCCAATCATTTTTAAATTTTATTTAATTAACTAATTTTTAACCCACCCACCAAAATGCCATTTGTGTGATAACAGCATGTGCAGGGATTCCTAAGGGATATGGAAATTAATCCCACTTCTGTGAAAAGACCTTTTAATAACTCATATGTTATTTTACCTTCTGAGTTATCAGTAGGCTTTCCTCCAGCATTTTCTAAGGAAATGTCCTTGCAGTTTGAAAGGGAAGAAAAAAAAAAACACCAGAAAAAAAAAAAAAAAAAAAAAAAAGAGTAAGAATCTAAGAGTTTGTTCATTTAATGCAATTTTGACCTAGTTATACAAAGCCATCTGTTTTTTAGCAACCTTTAAAACGATGGTCCAAGAAGTAGTCTCAGACCCATCAAAAATTCTGAAGTGTGCGTGCCCATATACAGGGTTTGTTATAGTCACCAACATCTCATTTGCTCCTCTGGATGCCAGCACAGGAAGATTCTGACTGCTGCAAATCCTCATGTTTCCACCTTCCTCCCTTGCTCTTTTCATATGCACATATGTCACTGACAATTTCTCCTCTTTCCTTCCTTCCTTACATCCTTTTTTCAATAGTGCTCATGGATCAATAAGACATCATGGCACTGTATGGAGCCTGAGTCATTTCTCATACAATGGCTGCTGTGACCATGTTTCCATGGGAATTGCAAATTGCCTTTTAAGAAGGAGCTGAAGATATTTTCAGCCACCAAGCCACTGTTGCTACAAGGGCACTGAAGCTCAGAAAAGCCCAGAAACCTGAGCTGCTCTGGAGCTTGAAGGGAGCTGCTGCAGCGACGGCACTTGATGGATCTTAGCCTTGATTACGAGAGCAGACTACTACCACCATGATTGATGAAATCCTGCTTCAAAGAGAAGATGAGGAAACAATGAAAGCTCTGACTACTGTGCTGGGGGCAGGAGGGATGGAGGGAACCAAGGCAGAAGGAAAGTAGTCAGGAACCTGATCTAATGGCAGGGAAGCACATAGGTTTATGGCAGCTGAGAAGAAAGAATTTTTTTTCTCCGTCAGTTTTCTAATGGGTATAAAAAAAGAATTATATGAACTACAGCCATCAGTTTATGGAGAAATCTATTACTCTCTGGGATCAAAAAGTGAGCACCAGTTGTGAATAATGGTTTCAGCCTGTGGCTTTGAGCATTAAATCCCATTTTTCAACCAGCAGGGCAGTACTTTTCCACTATCACCTCAATGACAGTTTGTGTTCAGTGTGCCAGTGACTCCTTGCTCCATCTACACCCTCTTTTTTCTTCTTATCTAGCTATGTACAATCTTATAATTTGAACTTTTAAAGAAGTTGCTGTCTGCAGACTCATTGTACACATTAAAAATAATATTTTAACCATCTTTTTCACAAGTTCAGCCAAGATTAGACTCTGAAGCCAATGAAGATTGTTTCCATTACTATAAACCAAAGAGAGAGATAACTTGTTAATCTCTCAATTTTTAAATACAAATTTTCTTACTCTTAGTTCAGACTTTCTATGTTGTTACTAATTAACAAGGGCCATGTTCTAGGCCATTTGAAATTGAGATTTAATTTTAGTTTAATTTTATGTGAACACAAAGGGTATAGGTGGCTAATGCAGTAACCTTTCACTTCTGGAGGCTTAGACAGGAATTTGGTTTAAATTACCAGTGAAATGAGTTCAGTGGTTTCATCTTCACTTTTAGCAAAAACTGTTCTCATTAAAAAGGCACTCTGCACTAACTTCTAAAAGATACAGCTTTTTCCTAGACTGAAAAAGTGCTGGATTAGGAATTCTGGGGCTCAAAAATGAATTGCAAGTGCAGGGTTGTGTGGAGATGCTGGGTTAGGACTGGTATCGGGTTGAATCATATTTAACAGTAATGAACTATATATATATGTCAATTATATCAGCTACAAATTTCAAATTAACTCAAAAACTACACTGCAAACACAAAGGGGAGTACAAGATAATATGAACAGATGAATGGCATGCAACATGTGAATACCATACCTCCCAGAAATAAACAAGAAAATTTATAAACTGCTTGCACTTCTGCAATAATTACACTGACTAATTTAAACCACTCACCTCCCCTCCTTGCCCCCAACCAAAACAACACTCACAGTCAGGTTATGCATGATCCTCATGTCATCTTTTAGGCTTACTGAAAGGACAACATGCAAAATATATCACTACACAGTAACTGAAAGGGAAATGGCTGTAGCTTGCTTTACCTCCCTTGTTAGCTCAAATTCTACCTTGTAAAGAATTCCGACCAATATATCATAAAACCCCTGGTTTATAAACTCTCCAGTTGATTTTGTGCCGCATGATTACTGTGCACTAACTGAAGTAAAACAATCTATTTAATGTGAGACCCAGTGACTACTGAAAGCTGGATTGTAACTTAGTTTGAATGCTGATCTCTTGCACTAATAAAAGAGAATATTTGGATAAACAACGATGCAACAATTATTGCTCAGGCAAAATCATTGCTTTCATTTTTTTCAAGTAATTTGAGATTTGTTTCTTGAAATAAATACAACACAAGGTATGAATCTCAGTTAAAAACCACATACTAAGATGGTTTCAGTTTCAAATGGAAGATTTATTTTTCTAGCATCAAAACAACCCCTCTAACTTGCCCATTCAAATTTTCTTCAGGTTTAAGTTTCATATGAAAGTCCCATCCTCTGAACATATTACAAATTTTATAAAATTTCATTGGACTAGCATTTTCTCAGTTTTATTCATGCTCATGAAAAACAGGAGAAACATCCTCTTCATTGACTGCTTTTTACATAAAGGGAAACCTTTATCCATAGGAGGGCCCGAGCTACCTCCCTTATATATAACTGAATTACATACATGCATATATTTTCAGAAAATATAGGTAGGAAATCAAAGCAGATTTCTTTGTATTCTCCCTTCATCTGAGCTGAGCGCTAAATTAACACGTCCAGAGTCACCAAGTGATGCCCTTGAATTGTCTGCTAAGGAGAAAACAGGACAATTTTTGGTAAAGACAAAGGGAGGCAAGGACCTGACTTTCAAATGCAGAGAGGCGTTGCAAACATCTTAACAAAAGGAAACTGCAAATTTTATTCTCTGTACTCTGTGATAAAGTTAATGTAGTACAAATTTCAGATTTCATGTAGTGACAGAGTTGCACGTTAATGCAAACAGAATACCGTCATTACGAAAAGTGCTCTTGGAAACTGGGCTGCATAATGTAGATTTACTAGAAGACATCGTGTAAACATGGCTATGTTTTCTTTTTTCAGAATATGCACAATATTCTTAACAGAATACCATGGTGTTCTACTTCTGCAGTATTAAGACTAGTAGGTGTCAAAAGTCTAATTTGGTTGATCTGTAAAAACCCTGTGAATTTGCATTAGCTCCAGGTATTTTCAGGCACACGTGGAGTTGGAAAGAAATCTATCAGGGGATGGCAAAAGCAATCAATGCCTGTCAACTTGGATGCAAGATTTTATTTGGGGTCCTATAAATCCCCTACAGCACAGTCCTTACTTAATAGGGTAGTTGAACACACCATGTTTAGTTCCCCAAACTCCAGAAGATAGGGATAAAAAAAATTCTCTAATTTCAGTGGTCAAAGAAAGGGAAAGTACTTAGGGACTAGCTAATGATGCAGAGAGAGTTACACAGATGAATGGAATGAAAACAAACATGAAAACTTTCTAAACATACACTTTCCTATTGGGAAATGGGAATTTTAATTATGAAAGTGTTATTCTTTGACTGCCATAAGTTATGTAAGAATATTTCCACACAAATTGCATATCCTGAACGTTACAAATACAACAGATCAAGGTTAAGGGACAGTGTAATTCTAACAAATTTAGTGACAGGTTAAGATCAAGGGATGTCTTGACATTCTCCTCAGAAAGGTCAATCTAGCAGGTATGCGATGTAAAAATGAAGACTCTGCCATCATTGCCATGGCAAAAGGTCAGACACAAGCTGATTGGTGATAGAATTATCAAATTAACCAATCGATGTGTGTGAGTAATAGATGTAAGCAATCCTGGGGGAGAGCCACAGGGCAAATGCCAGCTCATCAATAACACATTGCCTAGGAAAAGAAGATCCTCTCTTCAATCCATGTCCTTTACATTAGCAGTGGTATCAAGGAATTAAAAGAAAAATCGAAAGCAACAGCTTTAAATATGCTTTCAGACTGTATACAGCATCCAAACATCTTTCCAAAACAAGTTCCATAGTATGCTGTGGTAAATAAGAGCTTGCTAGCAATCTAAAGAAAGGAGTCGCCAAGAAACTCTATTATAAACAGGTATATTCAGAGACTGAAGGATTTTTCTTATATCTGACACCACTATAGACTTTATTAGGAATGCTATTTTACCTGTGGCAATCACAGACACATAAATCTTATGTTCGATTGCATAGTAACTTCTGCATGGCAAAATGAGAAACAGATCACAGGTATTTTGAGGATTTTTTTTAATATGATGCAACAAGTATATGAAGAATGTTTTAGATGAAAGTAATATTTTAATGCCTATCATATACACCTTTTTGTATCTGACTGCTATTATGCCAGCTTCTACACAGCTTCTGAAACCCTGCAGAAGCTCTCTATGAGTCCACAGGAAGGCAGACAATGCCTTTACACAGCAGAAGAAGGCTTCAGGTAAGCAAAACTGAAACAAAGAACCAGCCTAGTTGGTCTCGAGCTCAAGAGGCATACATTTCACAAAACATACATCAACTGCTGGAAAACAGACTGAACCCCATTCTTGGATATAGGGTTACCTAAAGTCAGTAGAACTGTCTAAACTTGGATGAAAATGTTAAGCATCAGGGTGGGTTAAGTAAATAAAATCTGCTTTGTTATTTCAAACTTTTTCTTTCCTTTATCACTGTACTTCCAGGGATAAATAAAGAAGGATGATTTCCAGACCCTCACTTGCTAGTGATATTTTCCAAAGGGAAATGGCCACTTGGATGTCTAAAAGTCTCCATAGCATTTCTATGGAATCCTGCGAGAGCAGCTCAGGGCATGCACCTGGGGCTCTGTGCTAGGAGAGAGACTCTTTCTCCCTGAAAACACAGCGGCAGGCTGATTCCTGTTCAGTGTGCTCCACTGAGACACAGAAAAGGTGAAGGTACACTTCATTCTGCACCTTGATGAGCCAGAGTCAGGATGTCAAATGTGACAAAGCCTCTGTCTGTACTGGCAACAACAACTGCTAAGGAGAAAAACATAATAGCATGTTGGCTGTTTCAGGATTCCTTGCTCCTTCTAGTGACACCCAAGCTTAAAAAAAAGCTAAGCACAGTGGTCTCCGCACAGTGGACCAGAGCTCGGTTTGCCACACATGACTTGTTCACTACCTTCAAGAAAAGCCTAGAAAGGACCACTGGCTTGAAGATCTTCTGACTGGTTACTTCAAGTCTTTACACCTCTTCTTGTCCTCTACAGGCACACCACTCTCAGTTGCTGCCATAGGGTGTTCCTATTTCCCCTCACATAGTTGTAGTTCTGAGAATCTTACTTTAGCTTCAGTGATGCATCTGTTATCATGGCAATATGATATTGCTATTATCACAGTAGGGACGGTAATATGGTAACACTCAGAGGAAGAATCCATTCTGCCATCAAAAGGCATGTGTTACTCCTATTACTGTTAATGGGAGCCATGCACAGGTATCAGAGCCAGAAAGGTACCTAAGTGAGGCCAATTACAGCCCCCACTGTGAAATTCACTGAACACAATTTTCATATTGCTTTTATTATACATATACATAACACAATAAAAAAAATCATACTCATTTAACTGGATTACCAATTTGAATATGAACTAGTTTCCTTTTAAAAGAAGTTTTTCTGAAATTTGAAGTGCTTAATTTTCCCTAATGCATTGTTTAAAATGCAGTTAATATTCTCCCCTTGAGAAGTACAAAAAGCACAGAAGCATCTTAGATTGTGTATTTATCTGTAGTAAGTGCCAAGTATTTGTCAATGAACTACCGGCTTGGGCTATAGAAGGAATAAATAAGTATGGCACCACTGAATACCAGAGGGTCTATTTATTCAGTTTCCTTGAAGATCTAGCTCTGCATTGCCTTTCCAATCTGTAACAGTATGGTTGGCAATGCCACTTTCAAACACTTGAAGATTTTTATATTTATTTTTTCACATTTTCTCTGGTCTGCAGCTTAAATAGCATTTAGATCTATAAGTACAGAACATGAAGATCTATAATTTTAATAGTTCATTACCTAAAAACCTGAGAAGATTACAGTTATGGACCGTAGGAGCTCTGAGTACTGGTCTGCCCAGTCACAGCAGCTCTCACTAGTACTTTTACATTGCAGTAGCTCAAGTCAATCTTAAAGGTAGGCTAAGGTCTGCCAGAAAACAGAATGACAAATATTTATCAGGTAGGGTTCCCAACTTTGTTGAAGTAGAAAAGCTAATGGCATGAAAGGAAGTTTTTCTTAAAAGAACAGGATATCTACATTTGAATTTCCAACAATAAACAAAATAAAAAGATTGAATCAATTTATATATTGAAAATTATATATTGGGAAAACTACGGCTTAGAAACTAGATGTTGAAAGAATCTCACACTGGGATGTGCAAATTTCTTTATAAAATGTGAGTAAAATAATGTCACTAGCATTTTTAATATTAACTTACTCTAAATTCCAGTGCAGCAGATAAAATGAACAACCTATGATGACTAGTTCTCTTTAAGTATGCAGGGATCTTAAAGACATGTAGTTTCTTATATAGACCAGGAAGATGGACACATTTGCATGTGTTAGCTGCTTGAACATCGATCAGAACATTTTATGGGCCTTATGAGATAACGATCATCATAGGCACCCCAAGGCACTACCAATGTTCAAAAAATAGAAAGCAGTACTTAAAAAGTGAATACAGGAATTAGCAGACTAAGACAACATGACCTGTGTTATAACAAAATTCAAAGGTTTTTCATGTACTAATTCACTAATAGTCCTATCTAAAAACAATCTAAGCTTCAGTTTAAAAAAGCTGATGGGATGACTTATTTTGGATTGTGCTGCTGTACCATTTGCAGGCTGTGAGTACACATGGAGCCTCTGCTATTCTATCAGCATTAAAAATGACATGACAATGCAATGAGATCTGGTTTCTGATGCTGTAAGTAAGCTGTCACCCTTCCCTCAAACCCTACAGAAATGTGGAATATCTAACCATCTCTGAACAAGCTCATGGTTCTAGATTAATGAACAGCATTAACAAGGCACTGATGTGAGGAAATACATCCTGCTTACAATGTCACTGCATGCTACTCAGCAGACCTGGGAGAAAAATTAACAGAAAGAAAGCTAATAGGATGAAAAAATCAAGTCATTTTTCCCTAAAATCAATTTCAAGCCTATAAACATACTTAATATATTCCCTAAAAAGTAAAATGCAAAATCCTGTTATTATGTAATACTATAATACATAGAAACTACGAAAATTTTTAAAAAAACCCTCTCTGCATTTAACAAAATGCTGTATACCTGTATGTGGAACAAATATACACAGGGTAAGTCTGTGGTGAAGGGTGGACACAAAATCTATAATATCTTATTACTCTGTCTCTGTTTTATGGAAAGAGAATCTTTTTCCTTGGAGAATACGATTGTATGAATACAGTAAAACCAGGACAATGCTGCATCCTCCTATAAAACATTGAAGCCTTTTGATGAACTGAATGTAATTTTAATTAAAAATCCTATTCTGCAACATTTTACTATAAGGTTTCTAAAATACATGGAGAGCACTGGATTTGCACTGATGAAAAATCAATAAAAACAGATCAAAAATGCTGAGAGACTGAATAGGATTTGCACGTTCTGTTTGAATCTCTGACTCAAAATCGTATTGCAAAACAAGCATGTACCACTCAGCAGGAAACACTGGAATCTAATCATTCACCCGTATTCTGAGCCTGGCCAATTTATAATACCTTCTTGGGGTTACTTTTCTAAGGTTGAAATTGTAGCATTTTCTTGTGTGCCAGAGACAAAAGTAAACCACTATTTTAACTCAACCACTGCCAAACCAGAAAGTGAAAAATCATGTCATGTTCAATAGTGAATGTTGTTGCTGCAGAGAAATATAATATAAAGATGATACTAATACAAACTGCAATCCTCCCTAATGGAACACTGCATGAAATACGGTGTTTTCCCAATTGCAGCTGGGTAAACACTATTAAAATTCAGAATCTGGGCTGTTTTTTCTTTTTGCCACCTTCTTCACCCTGTAAAGTTGTTTCAAGAGCACAGTCATTGACTACCAACTCCCACAGCCTTCACTATCAGCCAGAATGCTCTGCAAGCAAGCCTTTTCCTACTCCAAAGACTGCGTTTAACAAATTGCTATTTCATTTAACCTATCTTGGATGTTGTGTAACAATTGCCCTGTAAAATAAAACAAAAACCAGATGGAAGTATTGATCAATTTTCAACAGTAAAAATTGATAAAATATTAAAAATATTAATTTCTCCTTCTCTATTTTAAAGAGATTAAAAAGAGACAACCAAATCCCATGAAGATTTTCTTGATGCTAAATGTAACTTGTATCGAAGCTGAATTTATACAGTAAACAAAGAGCAGTTGTAAATAAAAGGACAACATTACAAAGACAGGTAAAATGAAGCAAATCACACTGAGTTAGATGCTTATTTCTCTGAAGATCAAACTGAAAAACTAAGGGGTACCTTCAATGCCAGTATGCTTAATGTGTCAGATGCAGGCAGTGTGAAAAACCTAAGTGCTATTAAACATCAGTGGGATTTCATCATCAAACTTCCTTGTCTTCCTCTGAAAATTGTAATGAAGAAACACAGGGAACTGAATGTTATTTCCAGTCACATATTGCAGCTCTTTGCAGAATATTTTGCTCTTGTTTTTCCAAATAGTGCACCCCAATAGCCAGGGTCTGCAGAATGAAACAGGTGGTGCTGGAGAGCCTTGTATTTATGCTATCAGCATTTCAGAGGGAGTTACTTCACACAAAATCTAATCTGGTCCCATGGAATGAATAATAGTCCTTAGTAGCTGGAGTGCATTAGTTGACACTCCAGGAACTTTGAGCTTTAGTTTCACCAAAAAGGAGTTCAAATGCTCCAGGACTGTTCCATGATGTGAAGTGAATCATGGTATGGGGGGGGGTGAGGAGCATCACCTCAGAATTACATCTCTCAACTGAAGTAAAACACTGATGCAGATTCACTGTCTGTCAATTGTTTGGATATGGGTACATCTATAAATGCTAAAACTTTTCAGAAAACTTCCAGCAGAGACAAAATTCTGCCAGACAAAATGGACCTACGATCCTATGTGCCATTAAATAGTATTTAAACAGATTTTGGAAGAATTTATTTGTATATATTGCATTTGCTTTGAGACTTTAAATCTATTATGGTTTCCTGCAAACAAATATTTTAATTTTTCAAAATGAGGTTTCACCCTATTTGTAATGCATTTATACTTACCCCCCTCCCCCCAAATTTTTTTTTTTTCTTTTTTGCAAGCAGCAACTTGTCTTTGTCTCCACAACGTCATCTGTTAAGTAGAATGGGTGAAGTACATTTCATATTCTTCCTTTTGGAATTTGCTGTATTCTCTAATTATATTAGCTCATTGCCAGTACAAAAATATGTCATATGCGTTCACAAAAGCCAGAGTTTCTCTTCTTTTTCATTATTTTCAATTGTTTTTACTGAGCCTTTAGATGTGGCATTACAAAGTGTATAGATAAATTCATAAATGAAGCATGACAGCATAACCATGGGATAATAATGGGTGATAGCATCTTGTTGTTTACCTCACTGAGCCATTGTGAGGATTAATTAGTTAATGGTCATAAAGCAGAGTGCACATGCAAAACACTTTACAAGTGCTTGATAATATTACATGTGATATACAGAGCAATACCACTACTGCATATGGCATAAAGTGGAAGCACTCAATCATTATATTAACCTGAGACTTACAGGTAGTAGAATCTGTCAGAGGGAAATAATGGTTGACTGCATCACAAGTATCATTAAACCTTTCAGACAGTTATTCTCTTTGCGTGTATACATTCAAGCCCGTAGGTAATAAGCACCAAGTACCACTAGTGATCTAAGGTAAAACTGCAAACACATTCCCCAATTCATCACAATAATGTTGATAGCTTGGATGATAGGAGTGTTTATTAGCTTCCTGGCACATTTATCTGTTGGCTCACAGATTCTGTGACAAAGAGGAAACAATGGCAAAATATGTAATATTGAAACATAGATAAAATTTGGTTCCAGAAATTAATGTGGGTAAGGCTTTACTAGAAAGTCAAGTGGCCTCCTTGGCCACAGCCTCCCCTTGACACAGCACTAAGAGCAGTAAGATGTTATATAAGATATTGGTGTCAACTGTTTTTTTGGACAATGTTTAGAGCAAAGCCATTTGGTAGTCCACACTCATGCAACAACTGTCACTACATTCATGGCCATGCCTCTTAGTCAATTGACTAAGAGTGACTCCAATTGCAGTAATACTGACAATATATAACACCGACAGATATAAACTGAGCATAATCTAAGCACACACTTCTGAATACAAGTTCCATCTTTTTCTGAGTATTACTAAGCTAAGGCAAAAAGTTCTATCTTTTTCTGAGTATTGCTAAGGTCAGGCAAATATTCAGGTCTTTCCTAGTTTCTGATGTTATAACTGAATGTTGTACTCTGGAAAATATTCATGGAGACAAGGTCTTTCCTGTGATCTGAAGGAGTTGTGAAAAACCTTTCCAAGAAATCAGAGAATTAGATAAAAATTAAAAATTGAGTTTTAATTTTCAATACATATATACATTTAAAATTTGAGCATGACGTTCAAGAGCTTCATCTTTTCATGAAGGAGACTGCATTGGAGTGGAGGTAAAGATTCTGAAGTTGGATGAAATTATCTTTTAGATTTGATTTTTAAAATTACTCTTTAACAGAAATTTAAGAGAAGGAAAAATTATTGAAAACTTCCAAAGAAGCATTATGAATGGAACTGGTAAGTAAGTTTTGAATTCAGTTTCTGATACTAGCATAAATTTAAATCACTTTAAATTGGATAAATTATGTCACAATTATAGCTCAATGAAATACAAGAATTTCCCCAATGATAAAGACATCCTTCCCAAGTTTTATATCTCAGGAACTCCACTGATCCCAATGAAATGCTTTTTGCTAATTTTGACCCTGAAAATAATCCAAAGAGAATAAAAAGATGGTTGAAGACTGAATGAGATTCTATTAAATAGGGATTCATAATGAAGATACAGGATTTCTTGTCACCATGATTTGTTCAGTTGTTTAGGGATAGATCTGTTAAGAGTTTGGGACAATTTCAGGTAAGATGGATGCAGGTGCAAATCAGTTCTCAAGAATTCTAATAACAATAAACTCAATGCTTTTAACTGTTTTTTTTTGTTGTTTTTTTTTTTTTTTTTTTTTTTGTATTTCTTGTTCTGGCAGTTGTTATACTATTATTAATCAAGTAAGGTTCTTAGATTACTATCCTGAAATTATTGCTGCCCTACCTAGAATTAAAAAAATAAGGGATTTTCTATTGCTTCTTCATATGTAATGCTTTTCAAGGCTAAAATACTAGATGTTCATCTAAAATACTAGATATTTTAAAATACTAAATGTTCATCACTGATCAAAGAAGTCAAAAAAGAAATTATTTTACTGATAAAAACTAAAAAATAAAAAAGACAGTAAGTATCAATTTGATTGGGATTTAGGTCTAGTCAGTAGCACAACTCCTACTCATTTAGAATTAATCAGAATTTAATTCTTAAGAATGAAGGCTTTCTAGTGATAATTCTACTAATTTGTTATATTTTCCTTTCTGCCTATATGAGGATTTTGCAAACATTCCAAAGAAAACCACTCACAATATTTTCCAAAAAAATCTCTACCATAAAAGCAAGTGAGTGAATGCAAATAACAATTTCATTAGCTTCCCTGACTCTCTCCTTATATCTTTTCAACACCGAGTTACCAGCTACAATATTGTCCTGGGTTGTAGTATAGGATGTGCACAAAGCATTCTATCACCATCTTCATGAACTGTTGAATCCAGGTGGGGTAGTGTTTTCCCAGACCCCCTCCCTCTGGGCCATTATCTTCTGTTAATGGCCCATCAATGCCTTGCCCATGACTCA
Source organism: Chamaea fasciata (assembly GCF_029207755.1). NCBI lineage: Eukaryota > Metazoa > Chordata > Aves > Passeriformes > Sylviidae > Chamaea > Chamaea fasciata. The sequence continues at coordinate 36,956,542 of NW_027094092.1, read as the reverse complement.
TAGATAACTCCCTCCGGGAGTTGTCTCTGTTTAATGGGCCATCAAGGACCCCCTGCATGACTCATCATCCCATTGTGAGATGTTCCGCCCAGGGGGAGGAACCAAGCATTTTTACCTGGATATAATCTGGGGTTTGGGACAGTACAGGGGGCCCTTACCCACTGGATTCCCAGAGGACCAGAGCTACCAGACCTTTCTACAGGATCACTGCTTCAGGAAGACCACCTCATCTGCACTGCTTCCATCACCCTGCTCAGGTTGTATTCTGACTCTGTCAGTGGTCTTTAGTGTTATTGCATCTATTTTATTTTATTTTCTTTCCTTTCTTCCTATTAAATTGTATCTCTGACTTGGAGCCTCTCATTTGTTTTGCTTTCAACCACTACAAACATATAACAAACATGCCAGCTCCTATAGACTGTGACAGCAGTATCTCCAAAAGTTTGAAAATTTCAGTAGAGCAAAGCACATCCCTCAAATTTAAACATGTACACACAGGTATATCACCTGTATAGGGCTGTAACCCCAGGCCTGAAATGAAGCTTCCTGATACATATTTGATTTGAATCCCATAGCAAGTGGGTACTGTTTACCCAATTCCTTTAAAAAAGGTCATGTTTTTATAGGTGCTTTCTATTTGTCAAAAGAAAAAAATAAATCTACGAACAGAGATTTAAATATACTTCAGAAGCTAGTTTGTTTATTCCTGTAGTCTTCAATCTGTGAGCTTTTATTTCTTCTTGATAAAAATAGCTGTACGCACTTCATTAGGTAATTTGCAGTAAATACCTAGTGGTGGTAATATGGATTTGTACTTGGTTCTTCATCCTCATTGAAATTTCAACCTTTACACAGCCATATTCATTGGTACCTATGTACTCATTGGTACCTATCTGTGCTATAGAACTCACACTCTCAAATCTGTGGGAAGAGCCTGTAAAAACAAAAGAAAAACAAAACTCTATTCCCCTGTATAACCTTGTCTCCAATTCCGAACATTCATTTCTGGTGAACTAATTTTCTCTTTCACTTTCTGTCTTCTGCAAATATATTTGAAGAATCTTTTATTGTTTCCTGATATATTTCACACCACAACATTCAGTATTTCTTTTAGCTCTTCTAACTATCCTTTTAAATTGATGTTGCTTAGGCTCACAGATTTTCCAGTCCTCTCTTAAGTGGACTGCTTACATTTCTTCAGAAATCTTCAGTTTACTGCTCACAGTAATCTCTTTGTTGCTATTCCCCACTTGACCAGATTGGCTGCCTTTCTATTTCTTTTCTTAAAATTTCTGTCATTCTGTATGCACTGTTATTAATAAATATAATGACCTTTCTTGTAAATATACTAATACTGCTCTCTGCTCTATAGCCAGATAGGGCATTGCAACTTTTTAACACAGGGTCATATTTATAAGAAATGCATTAGTATGTGCAAACCTTTTCGCAGGTAAATAATAACATGGATATGGATGGAGCAATCTGACAGTTTAACCATTAGCTTCAACAATTCAAAATCGGGGCCACCTTCAAGAGCAAAAAGGAAAGGAGAGCAAATGAAGAGACAAGCCATTCTATTGCTAAAACTAACTCTACCTACCACAGCATCCTAATGATTTACAAAGTCACTCCTGAGGTATGCTAGCATCGGATTGACGTCACTCCTCCACAAAATGGAAGAAATTAAGGGGGGATCACATCCTTTTAGTCTACAACAGGATTTTGAACTTTTTTGAACCAGCAGCCTTTGAAAATTTCATGGATATGATTGGTCTGTGTTTGCAAGGGAACTCCAACAATCCAGGTTATTTCCTATTCACAATTACACACTATAAATCGCAAGCATGAAAATAAATGATAATTAAATGACTACTCTTTCTACACCAGGCAAGAACTTCTAGTGTATTTTTATGGACAGAAAATTGTGACAAAAACACGTTTTGACCTCCAGTTATAGTTCCGTATTTTGATTTTTTTCTTAAAGTAATTATTAACTGCATTTTTAAACACCATCAAAACAGAAAATGGATTAGAAGCACTGTATTTAAATAAATTAAGGAATATCTGCTGGTGGATTATCTAATTAATTATTTAATTGGGGCTACATTCTCCATGTTTGTTCTTCTTTTTAAGATGTGAAAAAAAAGTGAAAGTAAATGCTAAACTGTTAATAGACTAAATTCAGTAAGTGGCTATGGGTCATAAAACCAAAATCCCATTTGTGCAGCATGTATTCATATCCACTTACATTTTGTGGATGTGTAACCTTATATGAACCGCATTAAAAAGGTTCTGCTTAATACTAAACAAATGCTGCAATTCCCCTTGCCCATATTCTCTTTAAACTTTAAGTTACTTTGGATGTACGATTTCAAACAAGATGGTAAAAGTTAGAAAACGAGGAAGAAAATGCATTTCATCCTGTAATTCCACATGTGTTGCTATATCTTAACCAGCTCTGCAGGGATTGGATGGAATCCAATTTGCCATCATTTATTCACAAGCATACTCCTCATACTGTGTACTTTTTTTATTCTTATTCACTATTTACCCAATTATATCTATCCTTATTAGACCCCTGCTGAAGGCAGCAAGGCAGTTCTAGCTATGGAAGTCCCATAGCTTAACTTAATCCTATTATCTCCAGATAAACGGGGATGCATAGGGCTCTAGATGGCCAAATTCAGCTCTACCCTCCCTCCCCCATGAGGAAAAAGACTGTTCCTCATCCCTATGCCTGATGTAATTAAGATCTGGAAATATGCCCATTCCAATTCTTATCCAGTAAAAGCATCACTGTCAATGTTGAGAAATGAACTACGGTTATGATGCAAAGAGTTGACACTTTAGTGACATTTACTGATGTGTTAGGCCTTTACAGTGACTTGGCTCTACATAGTTTATGTCTTCAGGAATTTAAAATGCCTGCCTAAAAATCTAATAAGAGGAAAGTGAATACAATAAGAGGAAAAAAGAATATGATAGTATTGACAAGCAAAGACTTTATTATCTCCATTGTATTTGAATAGATATAGATTGTCATTAAATTCTTGCAATACAGCTATTTTACACAATTATAGAAAATGAACTGAATAGTAAAATAGGATCAATAACAGAAGTGAAATAGTTACTGAAAAAAAGCTTTTCTCGACTGACTCCAATAATGTAATAAACTCAACAACATTTATACCTGCACAGAAAATACGAAAAAACCCGCCAAATACGGACTTGCCCTGGATATCTGAATAGAAAAAAAAAAAAGAAAAAAGAAGAATAGCAAAGTCTGATAATATGAAATTGCTGAATAGTGTGAACTAAGATCTTCTTCCACGGTCTGACTTTGTAATATACTTCAGTCATGCCCTTTTCTTTGAATGCACACCTGCACTCCACCTGTTCATCCCTCTTTATCCAAATTACTAGCACACTGAATACTAACTTTTGTACAGAAACTGGCAAGTAGATATATATCGAGATAATTAGAGTAATGAGCATGTTTTTTCATGCAGGCCTGTCACTTTACTTTAATCTCTGGCTATTCCAATCCTAGCCCTTTCTAAAGAGAACATGTTAATCACACCGACTGGTTTCAGGATTGAGAGGAGGTTTTATTATATGATGAAGTATGTACTAGGCTGGGACAACTATACTAATATTCTCCAGTAACCTAAATCAGATTTAACCCCAGTCTCCAGAGGTGAATGCTTCGTGCACTTCTAATAATACAAATGTGTAAATTTGTAACCAGACTCCTGTATAGAACCGGTGTTTTATTTACTATGAGCTTAGCTGAAAGGTTCCTAGGGACTGAAGATAGTTGGGTTGTAATCCTGTCATTTGGTGACTTAATATTTTTATATTATCATGACATTAGCATAATTCTGACCTCTATTTTGCAGCATTTTATGTTTTTCAGGCACTAGTTTTGATGCTGTACCCATAGCATATAGAATCAACAAATATTCACATCGTTCCCTATTTTACTGAACATTTGGTGTGAAGTATTAAGTCTGATTTAATGTTATTAGTGCCTCAGAAAAGTGCAAAATACATGAATGTAGGCATTCATCTCTTAGTTTACCATAACACTGCCATAAAATGCTACTAAATGGGTGATAAACGTTTGTTCTCCCTTATACTTTCTAATTCTTCCTGCTGAATGTTCTGCCTCTACCCAGACGGCTTGGAAACTGATGCCAACTCACCCATGCAGATCAATCATCAGGGTTTTTCTACTTGCCCAAGCTGCAACCGAGCAATTGAGGTTGGCCCAGTTGCAATTTCTCATTAAAACTAGTCTCAAAGTAACATCAACCTTTAGATGTAGCATTTGGATTAAATTCTGAATATTTTCTGAGACCAAAGAATAAGTTAAAACATTTCACAATCTATGGCAAACCCCAAAGTTTTCCCTCTCTCTTATTAAAGAAAATATGAAAAATGGAATTATTGTCATATATTGCTTGGCACTCAGCATCTTTACAAGCAACTTGAAAATGTGAAAATGTATGAAAGATGATCACACTAACGATAACATCTTTTTCCTTTAAAGAAATTTGTTATTTAAGATCTTTATTTTGCAAGATATCAAATTGGCAGGCTAAAGTCCTCAATTTTTGTACAGAGATGGCATTTTTTTCCTCACAGTCTAGTTACCTACTGTGTTTCAACTCTGCATCCAATATTGCTTCATTCTGATTCTTCTACTCCTAATATTTGTAATATGAGTCAAGAAAAGGGCAGGCTGAAGATATTTATGGTGATTGCTTCATGATATGGACACCTGCCAAGAAATAAGTTCATTCCTTCAACCATTTCTAACTTATGTGAGATCAATATCCAGGCTCTCTAGCAATAACCTTGCATCTATAATTGATATTGTTTATTGGCCTGTGGTGCTGTGAGCAATAAAAGGACTAAGAAAGGGCTGCGAGAATAAATATTCATCTAAAGAAGAAGTCTCATGGAAATGTATCAATAAAGAAACAACATATGATGCAACTTTCAATGGAAACTTATAATGTGCTAGTCTAAGAACATAAAATAAGAAAAAAATATTATGGACAGTCTCATTTCTAAGAAAAAGAGCAAATAAGGATGCTCTAATTAATAGCCTATAAATATAGTTCTGAGAAGACTGCCCTAATGGGTTTCACGATTCACATGAACCAACGCCAAGCAGTAGAACAGTTCCCATTACCAAATAGGTGAAACAAGAGTCAATGACTTTGTGCAAGTGTGAAGGAATTAATGGAAAGGAAAAAAGAGAAAACTGGCAATATCACAGCATCCATGGTGTTTGGGCTGCAGTGCTTGTGTGGCAATGTTCATACAGATGACATCACATAAAAATACTTTAGTTTGTGCCATAAAATAACACATTGAATAAATAGTCTATGGACACTGAGGATGAGTTGACAAAAGACATTTCATGCAACTCTGAATTATACTGACAACCAGGATTTTGGAAAGAACTTCAGGGCAGCAGACCAATATTTTTTTGCTTTCTCTGTTTCTTCTAAACATAACTCTCTACTTACTTGGCCTAGTTAATTTATGAAATCAACTCTAGATCAGAGAAATTGACAAGCACTCATTGAGAAAAGGATATTACAGTTTAAAAGCATTAGGGATAGCAGTATAAATGATATATATTTTGCTGTTAAGTGACTCACCATAGAGTGAATTACAATGAACATAGATTGGATGCATTTTAATGTGTCAAAAATAATTTTCTGTAACATGCAAACTTTTTGTTTCATGGTCATTCTTAGTAACACAGCTCCACTCTTCCCTCATTTTCTGATCTAAATCCATTTTAAGTATATGCTTTTAGAGAACTAATTCGTACTTATGCATCAATACCCTTTCATATGAATACACATCACTACAAATATTTCCAATTCATCACATTATCATAGATACATTTTTCAGCTTTAGCTGCCTTAAAATTAGTGAAGAGAAGTACCAAAAATTTTGTTCACTTTCTTTTCACAGCACACCCTGCCCCTTTACCACTAACAGTTAGCTACACGTTAGAGAGAATGAAAAAAAGTTTCAAGGAGCATGCAATTCAGAGACAATATAAAAAGAACACGATAACATATCCATAAAAATCGCTTTGAAGTCCTCCTATTTAGGGGAATACAACTTTTTTCCTTTGCTTTCTTTCCTAAGAAAACAAGCTCTATGGTATTGTTCTGCTTGTCTGTATAGCTGCCTCACCAAAACACTGAAATTACTGACCTATTTACATCAAATTTAAGAAAAAGGTAGATACCTCAGAGATACTGAGTGCCAATGAGCTTCATGAACTACGTGGCTGTGTACAGAAAAATTATCTAAATTCTGAAGGAGAACCATTTTTTTGGACACTAGTCTGCAGACTCACATCAGAGTAGACCATAAATATATTAGGCTTCATTAGCTTCATTGCTACTTCACTTATTTCCTTAACATTGTTTTCATTTTCCATTTTTTTTCCTTGATAGGAGCTTCTCAGTAAATGATTTTTAGCTGTAAATGTGGTTTTGTTTCTGAGAAAATTGCTGACAAGCAAAATCTTTCATCTCAAACACTAACTTAGGAACTCCAGACTTAGATAATCTTGCGGACATTTCTACATGCAGTATCCCCTGATTTTCAAGACACATAACGGACACTAAGAAACGTATGAATATGAAAAGTATACCATTTTACATCCTGTCTGTGAAGAAAGCAGGGAACTCTTTTTGAATCTGACTTTGTTAAATGGCCTCAAATTGTCTTCAAAAATCTCTTTTGAATTATCAAATAGCATTTTGGCTTGGCTGGATTAAAAAAGCTATTTGTACCATTAAGAAATACTTTTATAATGTGCCTTGTAATTCTTACAGGGAGTGCTATTGCTGTGACCTATGTAATTAAAATCAATTTTGATATATTTTCAATTTAACATTATTATAAATAAAACTGTTTTGTCTCCATTGGCCCAATCCTGCAGTACATTAGCACCACTAGGTACTCTTATGGTGTAAAGTCAAAAGAATAGTGCTCAATGAACTTGATCAGAATTTGTGTGCTTATTGCTTATTCCAAAATAGTAATAAAGGTTTCTACACAGAACTCAGAGCTGAGATTCAGATAAAGCAAGAAGCAGAGACCAAATCATTGCCAGGCATCACTTGTAGTGATGCTTATGTGCATTTATGACATTAATCTTATGAGCTCAAGAGCATACTCCAGGAGCTCTCATTAATGTCCATCAGAATTATCTATTTATTACCATGGCAGAACAGAACCTTGCAAACCTCTGTTGTGAGTTGAAAAACTTTCTCAGAGCTCATAGGTGTTGATAAAGACACCACATTAGCTACTGCTGAATGTGAGAGATTGAATGCAGTTTATTTTCTGTGCTCTAGGAAGTTCCCAAAGTTCTGGCACTTTCTGCCGTGTGTCAGAATAACATTTACTACAGAATGCTCTGTTCCCTTGTTAAGCATTCAGCCTGAACTTTTTTTTTTTGGCTCACTAACAGAAGTCTGACCTATTTGCCTTTTGGAGGTATGCCAAGATGAGACTAGCAAGGTGCAAACTGACCTGCTCAGAGGTCACCAGCATTTGAAAAGAAAGGGTGGTCAGGTACTATGCTTGAGAGAAAATCACACACCAACTAACTGACTAGGTGGGATTTACGTGGATTATCATAGATCAAAATTTTAGAAGGAGTGTCAACATGTCAAATTTTCTTTAAAAGAAGGCAAGAAGTTCATCCAAACATTCCAAGGGCTTTATTTAGCATAACACCTTCTGCTCTGTGGCTTAAAAGGGCTACTACTGCCTAAAAACCCCCCCATGTTCTGTCAGATTATTCAAAAGGATTTAACTTTTGGGAGAAATGTTCTCTTCATCCAAACATTACTTATGATTCCTGTAACAGTTTTCCACCTCAGGGCCAGACATGTTTATTTCAGATTGGTAAAGTCATTGCCTCATTCTCTAACCTCACAGTTCACCTCGTAGTTCACACAGGTGGATTTTTTCCTCTGTCTTTAAAGATTCCTTACAATACACTTCAGATTTTTTATTTCTCTTTTCTTAATGAAATAAGACAATAAATTCCTAAAATAAGGGTGTATACATCACTCAGCTATTCACTATTTGATTATTCTTAGATGGTACAAGTCACCTCCAAAAATTTCATACTTTTGGCAGACATTTGTTTTGTCCCACAGAGGCTTTTCTGCGTGAATTTTCTGAAAGATTATATTTTATTTCACTTGCAAATGATGTTTTAGTGTATTGCATATTTCTTGTCAGTGACAGCTTTTACACGAATACAGGATAACTCCTCTAAGAGTCTGACATGCTCAGAAAAAAAAAAAAAGTCATGGGGCAGAAATGACCAAATTTGTTACAAATCTGCTGGCAAGAGAAGAAAGTAGAAATTCTACTGAAGTGTGAACCGAGATGAATCACTACATGAAAAACTTAACATTGCACTGCATGTTATAGAATTATACACACTTTTTATCAGTACTAATTTTTCCTTCTGCATTAGGCCTGCACATTATCCAGACATGGCCTCACTTTCAATTACATTGCTACCTGAACAAAGGATGCTTGAGGAAGAGAATGCTGCTGTTGCTAGTCTTTTGTGAGTTTATATCCCAACTTTCACATTTCAAAATGTATTTTTCTCTTTGCATTTAAACATGCAAAGTTTTCTACATTAATTCAAATTAGTCAGCTTTTCTTTCACAATAATATCCTTTACAGTATTTAATTTTTAAAAACTATGTTTCTCTTATGTTTCCTTTATGTATAGACATATTTTTATTTATTAATTCAAAGTTTTAAGCATTTAATAAATAAAATGTATTCTGCTATTTTTCATAGAAGATTGTGAAAAAAGCTCTTTGCTCTTAGTAAGCTATTCTGCTGGTCTTTTCCATTTAATATAAATTAATTTAAATTTCCTACATCACTTGGCATTATCAAGCAAACCTATGAAAGACACATCAGATAAATAGCAGGGACATGGGCCGATGACTTAATCCAACAACATGACCTCATTCTCATATCAAGACAATGTTAAAGCTCTTCTACCATCTACACAATAATGTTAGGTTAGAGCTGCACTAGGTCTTTTAATCTTCCATTTCCACAACTACAGTTTCAAAATATTGAAAATATTTAAGACAAAGATTTACTCTTTTAAGTCTAACTCAAGCCTTTTTTGTCAGGCACTTTGTTTATTTTGTGGCTTTGATGATTTATCACACCCTACTTATTCTCTTGGGAAAAATCAGAAGCAACAAAGACAACTTTGAGAGATTTTGACTTTTGGAGAACACAGAAAATCATTAATTTTAAATCTAAAGACTACTTATTGATTCTAATGCCTGTTAAGTATTCAACACATGCTTTAGGTTTGCTTATATTAACACAATCACTGTTCTGATTTACAAAGGACATTTTCCATTCTTCCATCTATATGCTATTCAATACTTTGAATGAGCAAACAGGCACTAAGGGCCAAGTTTCTCTCTTAGCTCCACACCACATGCCACCACAAACAAAACAGTAGATTCTGGAATTAACGATAATGTTTGCATTTGATGGATTTCACAATATACAAACCAGACATTGCAAAAACTGACATCTCTATGTTTGTAAAGCAAGACAACAATCTAGCAGTGTACAACATTCCTACTAGAGTGAATTACAAATGAGAATATCCTTAGTAAACAATTCAAACAAAATATAAGCGCAGCTGATAGTATGCCAGTGAAAACCAGGGAAAGCTAGACCATAGCACATGGGATGTCTAGAAATATCAGTACTTATTTTCACATTTAAAACTGCTTGCTGCAGAAATGTGTTTTAGACAAAGTACACAAACGCTCTTCTGTAGCAGCTTCCATTTATTAACAGGCTGATGTTGCCTAACTTAGTGCAGATTTCTGCTTTGGTCTCCCTCTGTACTTAAGATCTGCATCTAAATTTGACCTTTGATCTTAAGAGGAGGTCATTAATTTCAAGACACAGTACTGCTTTCTTTGGGGGATTCTGGAGGGAAAAGAAGTAGCCACATTTTGCTACTACCTAAAAGCTCAATACCTGAAACATGCTGATAAATTATGATGAGTCATCTCCTTACTGTGTTTTCTCCTGTGGGGGGATGCCCAAACTGAAAATCATGGGAGGAACCGCACGTTGGAGCAGGGTAAGAGTAAGGAGTCATCCATCTCCTTGTGGAGGGAGGAGCAATGGAAACAATATTATGAAATGCTGCTACTCCCATCCCCCATCCTCCTGCACCACTGGCAGAGAGCAGGCAGAGAATTTAGGAGTCAAGCTGAGCCCAGGAAGAAGGGAGAGCGGGGGAGAAGGTGTTTTTTAACATTTGGGTTTATTTCTCACTATCCTACTCTGCTTTGATTGGTATTAAATTCAATTAATTTCTCCAAGATGATACTGTTTTGCCTGTGAGGGTAATTAGTGAGTGATCTGTCCTACCCCTCAAGGCTTTCTTGTCCAGCTAGAGAGGGGAGTGACAGAGTAGCTGGAAGGGCACTTGCTGATCAGCCAAGACTAACCCACAACAGCCTTCAAGCATTTTACTGGCTACAATAGAAACTTACACTGCACACATAAAAATTCTTCATTTTAACTCAGAGGCCTCAACCCATTTCTCCCCAGTCTTCTCCCCTTATCCTGTCAGGACAACATGAAACAGGTGGGGAAGTTTATTCTTCTTAAACGGTAACTCACCAACAAACTACCCAGTTTTTCTCAGGTTTGCCTTGGGACTTGCACATCCATGGTAGGTCTGAAAAACCCATTATGATGAAACACTGTTTTCTGATAACATAATGCAGCCTTACCTCTTGTCTAGACATGCATCTCTGTCATGAATGGTTCTATCCACTTACAGACCCCGCTCCTGTGTAATGACCATGATACCCCTGTTCATGCTGCTTTGCTATTTGTCCTCTTAGGAATGCATAGCAGGAAGTAATGAGCTGAAGTATTGAAAAGTAATTTTGAAATAAACCTGTAACTAAGTATTAGACAACAAAGTACAACAGTCAAAGATACTGAAATGGAAATGCAGCTCAGCACCATTTTACTTGTAGGCTCAAATAAAAGCAGTAATGACTTGATAACTCTCTAATCCTGTTGCACAGAAGGACTTTAAATAACAAGAGGAAGGATTTCTAAGTAGCAAACAGTTCCCTGGACCTCACATCTCACCTGAATAGAAATCAAAGCAAAGAAAAGAGGCAGAGAAAGCTGTTCTGCTTTCCTGTGAATGACTCTTACTATGTTCTTGATGCAGTGGAAAGGTTTTCTTAGAGCCCACTTTCCTCATTTCCAAACAGGAAGAAACAGTTTGAACGCCCTCTTCTGAATTCACCAAAATCCCTGAGAATATTGACCTAATACTGATTTTTTTTTAACCTCCAACCCTTTACCAAAGGAATCAGCAATTTAAAAACTGTAAACCTTGATCTAGCCTGAGAACACTCAGTTGGCAAAGTTTGATAGTTATTGTTGTCCTTCACATTTTGCCATCTCTGTGTTTTTAACATGTATTAATGAGTCAAAAAGTCTTGTGGTTGGATTTAACTAGCAGATTTCTGGTGTCTTTCTCTACTAGCATGTTCCAGGTATTACATACCATTTCAAGACTTCTGAAGACATGAGATGACAAACTTTCTAAAAATATCTGTACTAGATGATCTGTGTTTTTCAGTTTATACATGCTATCAAAAAAATTAAACCCAGCACATTTTCTGATATTTTCATATAAACCTGTGTACAGAAATATGTACACACAAACACAAATATAAGAGAAAACTCAAACTAGAAATCATCTAAAAAAGCTATTCATTTTGATACTCTAGCTCAGCAACAAGACAGTCTGTAAGGGAATGTTTTGTATGTTTCAGCAATGAATTAGTCTACTTGTACAGGAAGAAATCTACCTGTAACTTCTTTCTCTTCTTTCATTAAGTTTTAATAATAATTACATAATTGAAGAAGGACTCCTATGCAAAGGCCGCTAACACCATTCACTCAACATCACAAATGGAACGAGCATAACATGCAAATTTTAAAGATTCACCTGGGAGCTTTCTCTCTGAAGAAGAGTTAAGAATGGATCTCAGATATTCAGACTCCTTGTTCACAGTTCTAATTCTGCATCTATACTCCTTTGAAGTATAATATTCTTCTAAAAGTAGCCATTTTACAAGCACAGAACTACCCATGACTCAAAGGCCAAGGAGAAGACAAGAATGGAGTATACAATGATGCATTAATTTTTTATTTGAATTTTTATTGGGAATTTTGGGGAGTAATGGCAACTTCACACTTCATATATTGCAACTGAGTTTACAGAAAAGAAGTTGCCATTTCCCAGTCTTTCCGAAACAGTGTTCTCCTTCAAGGCATCTGTTATTTCTTAGTATTTCACTGTCCTCCTTAAATGGCTCAGATTTTCAAAGTGTCTTAGGCACTTTTCTTTCATCATTGCTTGAAATCAAATCACATTACCCTTTCAATTCTGCGTAGAAATGTTCTCCAGCAGCCACACTGAATTGTTTTCTGTAGTTCCAGAATTTTAAAAAACCCAACTTTTTTCCCTCTTTGGCTCATTGTGAAACTAAGATCAGTATTGTCCTTATGCTAGTAATTTTTAACTGCCATCAGATACATGATGGTTTAGAGTTGCAGGAAATCAGCTTTGTTAATGTATTAGAATTTGTAAAGCTCTTTCCCTCCTGCTTGCTGATCAGAAGCAGCACTTCTTGAAACAGATTTAATCAGAAAACAGTGAAACAGAAAGTTAAATATTGCCTCTATTATTTCCTAATGCCATCCTTCACAGAGTTAAGCAACCACTAAATGTTGATAATTTTCCTGATGTGACTCTTACTGCCTAAAGAGTCTATCCTGTTTAAAAATGTCATGCATGTTGCTATTTCTACAGTTTTATAATTTGTCAACAAATCAACTACCTGCTTAGCAGCCCTCATGAGGGATTTAAAATAGCTGCCATGAAAATCCTGTGCATTTACTATTTTTATAACAAACTTGATTGTCACCTATGATATTTCAAAGATCACTTCTCATATAGACATCATGCTGGAAATTAGATGCAGGGCTTTGCTTTCCATGGAACATTATGCAGAGGCACTCTGGCTAATAAATCTTTGTAGCTAATGCATTCCAGATGGAAGCCATGTCTCGCAGATTTAACCTTCCTAAACCCTTCCAAAAATTCCTCCCATCAAAAGCTCTTTGAATGAGATATGTTTGATTGAAATAGGATCATCAATACATGACATCTAAGTAATAGTACAGATGATAACTGCCTGCAGAAAATTGCCATTTCCCTTCACACAAAGATATTGTCTTTGCACAACCATGGGGCATGAAGACGGACCTTATGAGCTTTACCAAATAATTTAAATGATTTTTCTGAAGTCTTAATGTTATTAACACTTGCTGTAAAGAAAACATCCACTTCTGTCCCTTTAACTTGGGTATGTGCATAACAAATGCTGCTAAAAAGAGGATTCAAGCCTCTCACAGAAGCCACTAATTAACATCGCTGTTTAATCATGTCACCAGGTTTAGCCAGTCTACATCATTAGTTTATGTCAGACAGAAGCAGTGAAACATCTAAACACCTACATGTAGATCCTTATGAAATCAGTCATGTGAAGTGGTAAGGTCAGTGTTAGACAAGGCTGCAGCTACTCTCTCCTATTTAAAAACCATTTCAAATCACCTCACTAACAGACAAATGCAGAATAATTTTAGAATCCTTAGATTTTCTTGTAAGGTAATTTCTCAGTAACAACTCTTAAATGTAGAGCAGTATTTTAATCCCATCTGTTAATGACGAAAAATAACTGATGTTGTAGCCAGTTATCTATGCTTCAATATTGGCAGTGTTCAAATGGCTCTATATTGCTTTTACTGTTGAACTTCTGAACTCTGCCGTCCTTTGTCTGAAGAAAAAAATTCATTAATCAAGTACAAAATAAAAGGACTCTAAATCTTAAAACACAACCAGTGCACATTCAATATGTGAAAATCTAAGGAAATTGTTTGATGTCTTAAACAAAATGGATATACAAAATATTTAGGTAGCAAAGGTTTTCTTCCTATGCATGACACTTCCATAAAAGTGAAATATTGGAAGAATTTTGTGTGAGCTACAATTACATTTCTTATACAAATGTACTCCTGGTATGCACAGGCACAGTACAAGCTTGGCTCCTAAAAGTATGAATGACAAGTACAGAACCAATTCTAAATCAGACTGTGCAATTATCTTCTTTATATTAAACCTTTAGAATTCTTAAGAGCCCCTTTCCAATGTATGGTTCACTTTGATCCGCAGAGTTGTAATCTTTCATTAAGAGTCGATCACACCCAAATGTCATACGCAAGCTCTCAGATGAGAGTGTAACAACAGACCTCGAACTGCAGAGATGGAGAAAAGATCAAGCACACTTCAGCTGGGAAAGCAGCAGGAGTTTTGCACACAGGCAGACACCTGGGCAAGGTTAGCTGTGCTGCAGCTCGATTCCACTTCATTCAAAAGGAACTTGCTCTACTTATGTGTTTGAAAGATAATAAGCAACCATCATTGCTGAAGATCATTTCATTTGGTTAGTGTCCTCAGCCAAAGGAGAGAGTCAGTGTTGGACACATATTTTTATATCAGTGCCAACCTGAACGTAATAAGAAGCATAGAGGAAACTTAATACGAAGTGGAATATATTTCTTTTCGTTGAAGGGAAGTGCTTCTTACTGCCTTAGTCAGATATAATGTCACTGAATGTGACTTGTCTTTTTACTTATTCTATCAATCTGAGTCAGCTTCTGCGAAATAGTACTTCAAAAAAGGCAGGGGAAAAAAAAAAGCATTTGAGCATTTCTCTGCTTTTGGAGAGGCTCCTTTCAAATGAGATTAGAAAGTTTGGGTCCATTTTTTCATGTCTAATCCTATTATGTTCGCTAATGAACTCAGTTTGCCTCAGTGGTTAAAATAAAAGCTAGTGGTTTTGTCCTAAAAAGGACAGATCCCCCTTCAGAAGAATATATTAAACTGTACAGCTCAATATTACACATTTTTACCATCCAAGGAAGGCTTTCCTAAGATATGCTGCTGACTGCACTGTACAGCATAAGTATTGAACAGTTTTAATTGAATAAGAAGACATTAAACTAATATAGATCTTTGCTGTACCTTAAGCCAAATAGAGGGAGTTAAAGGACAACACCATTATTAAGATAAGACAAGAAGATTTTTAGATAAAACTCCCTCTTTGGATGAGTAAATCCTGCAAAAACCCCACAGAAGTGATAAATACTAAGCCTGCACTTTTAAAAGACCTTTGCTTTTGTGATATCAAAGCAGCAAGTGGCCTTGAAGTACATACAATACTGAAATTTGTTTTGAAATGTAGTTTATTTTGATTAGCATGCCCATCTGCTGTAAACAAAACCATTTTTAACTCCAAGTATCTCAGTCATAATCATGGGGTCAAACACACTGTACCCTACAACAATTAAGTAAGAAATAGTAAAAAGCACAGTTGTGAGAACATACAGAAATGGGAAACCTTTCAGAGAGTTTCCTGTGCACCCTGAAAATACTAATACTTCTTTTAAATATAGACAATAGTATTTTCAGTAACCATTACTCAACAGGTGGCTCCATACTGGTCTGCTGGTGTATAACCCACTACAGTTTTACTACAAAACAGAAAAAGGCTGTTGACATGGGAAAAGGAATTGGGCTTATTGCCCCTTTTACCAAACAGTGGAGTAGAACAGGCTGTTCCACCTAATGAATGTTTTGATATAGAAAGGAGTCAAGAAAATCTTTGTATAAAACTAGACATAGAGGCTAGCTGGACCTCTTGGCTGTCTCAGCGGTCCTCAGAAATCCAGCATCTGGGTTGTTAGAACTTGATAAAGAAGGGATACTGCACATTGCTAGCTTCACAGTCTCGTGAATGCTAAGCATTTTATTGAAATAACGGGGACATAGGATCTAAGCAGAATTAGTTTTATATAAAGAAAAAAACAGGCTGCCCACAATGGGAATGAACGTTTGGGTTGGTTTCCTCCTATTTTTTTTTTTCTTTTCTTTACCTTCTCTTTTGTCATTGAAATCAGAAAGTTCTAAAGTCTTCTCCTGTAAACAGGATCAGGAGAGGACATTTCCTTCATGGAGGCAGTGGTAGGGGTTCTGCTTTAAGGATCCAGATCAAAATTAAAAGATGTCTGAGCTTTTTTCTCTATTTAGTTTCACACACTTGTAATTTAAGTCTTTCACAAACTTCTTTGTATGCTTTGTCTGTGACAGTTAAGCTGACAGATTGCTACCTCACAATTAACATTTTTTTGTGTACATAAAACCCCAGGCATATATTTTCTACCTTTCTTTTTCCTTAAGAATAGCATACAGACCACAGATATCAACATTTTGAAATAAATCAGAAAACATACTGTAATATGTTCTGCAAATAACCACAGGAAGAATGTTGGCCACTATCATTATTATGGTCTTGTTTCGAATTAGCTTCTCTCATAGTCTGTATGTATGAGGTTTAGGTTCAAAGCCACGTGCTTCCTTGAGCATTTCCCTTTCAAACGCCCACTGTTCTAATGCTAGGAAGAAAGAGAAGTTGGCAATGACAGGACTGGTTCTCCTGGGAGAGTAACGAAACAAAAGTGCCAAGGGAGCTCCCGAGCAGTCTCTTCTGTCCTGATGGGCAGGCAACCATATGAAAAAATCTAACTCACAGAGATATTGCTAAGACTAGTTTTATAACAGTTACAGAGAGATTCAGCATTTATACATGCAAACATGTGACTTAGGCTCAGAACTTATAAGGGAGCATGATAAAAGAAGGGACTGTTGCCTAAAATCAGAAGGAACTTTAAGATTATCTGTCCTCTTTTAAAGCAGATTTCAAAGATTTACGTTGCAAGAAGGGAACAAAGCACACAATGTGATAATGTATCTATCACATGAAATTTGATGATGTATGCATAGACCCTGTGAAAAGGGGGAAAAGCAGAAAGTAGGAAGATGGTATAGTTACACATTCTTCAAACACTCCCCCAAAAATCTGTGGCCCTAGTGTTTCCTGAGTCAGAGATGGTTTCTGAGCTCTTTTAACAAAGCTAGTACCATCAGGAAGGAAAGGCTAAAACGTAAAAAAAAAGTAGCATTGGAAATACATTTATTCTCAATTAACTGGTGAAGGGACAATGCCAGAATGGTTAAATTATTGTTTTTCCATCTCCTGGCTGCCTCACAGCTACAATAACAGTCACATTCCTGATGAAGTTGACTATGTTAAAAAAAAATATCTAATCTTCATTCTTCTGTTCTGGATGGAGGATACAGAACAACAACAAAATCAATAAATTTAACTCCCTCTCCCCTCTGTGAACAAAATGGACTGCCAGCTTCCCTGCTCACACACTCTGACTCATGTAATGTGAGGTTGCAATCCAGATGAGTTCGCTCATTTATCGTCTTTCAGCTGGAATCTCTCCCCTGCCAATAAATAAGTGAGAATTTCTAGGATAACATGGTTCACTCCTGCTCTTCCTGTGAGACCAAGGCAAAGCACAGCACTCAGAGCATCAGCATTTCTTTGTTTTGGTTGCTGAACTTCGTACTCTTTTAGTATTTGCCATATTCAGAACTGATTTCTTCTTTTGTAGAGATAGACTGGCATTGGTGTTTACCTGATGAAGGATATATGGGTAGAATCACATAGACTGTGATTTCCACAAAACAATCTGTTGCATGCTAATGCCTGAAGCAGGACTTGGGGAAAAAAGTGATCAGCGAGGCATAGAAGTGCAATTAAGTCTAAATGAATGGGAGTTCCTTCTCCTAGGCCTTTACCAGGCTACACTATGCTTCTTACTGCAATCTAATATTTGTTTTCCCTCTAAAATGTTTTACTGTATGCATCAATCCAATAATCAACTAGTCTTAAACATATATGTAATAAAAAACTCTAATACAATATTCAAAATAATGAAGGAGCTTCTGTGTGCTATAAAACTAAATATATCAGATCTCTTGAACTTTGAAAAAAATGATGAAGCATGAAAACGGTAGGACTGTAAGAAATCTGAGAAATAAAGGGTGAACAGGAACACTCCCCAGCCCCAACAACTCTAGAAGGCATCCAGTAAAGTCAAATGGAATCAGGTTTCAACAAAAGGAAGCATATTTTTCTTAACATAGTACACAGTTTCAACCACTTGCTGACATCAAACAGAGAGGTCAGATTCCTACACAAATTTGAAAGTAATTAAATTCAACAATGAGATATTTAAAAATCTGAAAAGGTGTGGGACTCCATTTGGCTCAGAAAATCTTTGAAGTGTAGACAAAAGCAGGAAGAAAACATTATTACGTGTCTTACTTTAGTATTCTCCCCCATGTATTTCATAATGACCACTGCCAAAGGTGGGACACTAGATAGGGTACATGATACTTTTGTCTTATCCAGGAAGACCACTCATCTGCCTTGTCTCAAATTTTGGTCCTCAGTAGCACTGTGTGTAGCAAAGATGACAGGGTCTGAATAAAAAAGTTTATACATGCTCACACATATCAGAAGCTGATCATAATAGAGTACTTGTTAACTCTGTGAGAGAATTTATGTGATACTTCCCCAAAGTTAAAGATCAAAGGAAATATCTTACATGGTTTACCTTATTGCACATTTAAAATTCGGCAGCTATACAGGCATATACTCTTACACTGAAAGTACTGTTCTGCAGAATGCTCTGGCATGCTTTCTTTGCTATTGTAACTCGGCATTCAGTTTATGATCAGTGGAGAATTTCTTTTTAATTTGTTTAATGTTAAATGTTTCGGTTGTAAGAGAACAGAGGATTTGAAGATCATGGTTGCACAAATTTAAATATAATAATTAAATTATTGTATGCATTTCACACTTCCAGAATTTATGAAATATGGTACTGGAAGAGAAAGTGCCATTCTGATGACACACGGGAAAAAAGAGAAGAAAGAAATAGAAAAAAGGAAGTCAGCATGAGTTCCTGTGCTTTGCATTAGAAAGTAGGAAACATGGATATTACTTCTGGATTCTGTCCCTGGTTTACCAGTCTAAAAGTCACAAGAAGCAGCAGTACAATCACACTCTTTTATCCAAAGCCAGTTTAGGTCAATGGGAGTATTTTCATTAATTTCAATGGGTTTGGATCAGACCCCTAAGCCTTGTGAAGCAACTGCTTGTAATGTCACTCAACATCAACTCTGACCACTCTAGGAGCCACACTGGCAAGTTCATAATGAAATCCACTCTCATTTCTAAGCTGAAAAAAAAAAAAAACCTGTAATGCTTTTAATATTGTTGGCAGGTAAAAGATAGTAGCAGTGATGGTAGTGTGTGTGCATGTTTATAATTGCTAACCAAAAGCAAAAACAGTCACAGTGAAGGCATTTTCCACTAAAAAATCATGAAAGAAGAATGGTGCATTTGTACATTATTTGACCCATTTGGCAGTTAACCAACCAACTTGGCAAAGAGGAATCTTCCTTAGCTTTAGTTACAAATGTTTGAAATACACAAAGGCATCGACTGAAAAAAAAAAACAAAAAAACCCCCAACAAAACAACCCAACCAAAAAACCCCCCAAAAAACACCGAACAAAAAATCCCAAAAAAACCAAAAAGACAACCCCAAACCTCAATCAAAACCAGAAATATCCCAAGTAATGTGACTTCTGTAAAACACTTAATTTTAAAATCTTTTTTCTAAATTAAGGTATTTTGAACCTTTTGAAAGCTAGCTGCAATGACTTAAGAGAATTTAGTTGGCAATCTCAGTCAGCTTTGTAGCAGACAAGCAGATCATTAAATCCAAAAACATGGCTAGTATTTTCGCATCACTGAATATGGTTGCTCCAGGTGGCAGTATCCTCGGCTGTAAAGGAGCTTAGATTACCATGTTCAATGTGCAGTAGAAAATTTTATAAAGATTCCAATTCGAAGTTTCTGTGAGTTCTGTTATTTTTAATATAGACTTATATAAAAAGTAAAATTTGAAAGTTTCATCACTTTGAAGTCAGAGGAATTTGTTAAATTTGGCAAAGAAGGGATATACTGGAAACTTGTTTCTGGTGGACATGATGTAGAAAAGATGATTATTCAAACTTCTCTGAAAAAGTGCCATTCTACATGCTGAACTTAGCCCCACCTTGGCATTTTTGGGCCTTAATTATTACTGATAAGCTACCTTTGGCCACAAGTTGAGTCCCACTGACATTTTCTGACAAGAAAAAGAGAGAGAAATCTTGCAGTAGCTTTACGTTCCTAGTGAGAAGTTGGGACCTACACCCAATATGTTTAAATATACAGTTCATACTTACAAGACTATTGCAGTACTACTCAAAACTTCTTTTCCTTTGGCATGCTCAATTTACCATTGAAACAGCCCGTGTACTTTTCAGTGCTAGTCCAGCAACATGTTACAGAGACAGCAGTCCATCATATGACGTTTTAAACCATGCACTATGGCATTCCTGGAAATGTACATCTTTAGGTATACCAGCAAGTCTCACCAAAGTATAAAGTACTTACCATTTTATGAAGCAAACAGATAACTAGAAATCTACTTTCTAAACTAGTGTAATTAAGTGAATCTACTAATAAATTGCTTAGGAAATTCCAGTCTTTTAAAACTCCATTATTAAATGCATTTATTTCTTTTTCTGCAATATTTGTACATTGCTTAAAATAAAATTTACAGACCTACTAATAATATCATTACGTGCCATCAAAGAACATATTAAAGATAAACTGATTCTCACAGAAGAAATAACAAGGATTTGAACCATTTTTAGACAGTAAATGTAATACAGAAGTGCACATAATAGCCACACTATAACTCTTACAACAGTATAACTGTATATAAATGTTTATATATATATCACTGTGTATAACTCCGTATAACTGCACAACTCTTATATGTTATTTTCTAAATCAATTACCCTTGGAAAAATTAATTTCTTAAACTACCTATAGTAATAATTTAGCAAAAATATGTTTCACAATATGCTGACATTCTTTAGACCTTCAAAACATGTTTTATTTTAAATGAATTATATTGTAAGTGCAAGAAAACAAAGCATTCTTGGCAATTTTGTTTTCTAAGGGGCTTATTCTTTCTTAAATGACAAAGAAAATTCTGAGTAATGGATCTATCAAATTTCTTTATATGTAGGTTTATTTGCGGTGCACACATACACAAGTACTATCGACCAAAACAGGCTGTCCAGCAGAGGGCTCCTTTGAAACGGAAAGTGGAGAAACAGGCAAAGTCTTTCAATGTATGGACAAAAACGGAGATTACACAAGCTTTATGTATGCTAAGGTCCAGCAATTATTTTAGCAAATCACCAGCATACAAATGGCGCATTGATGTAAAAAATTTAATTTTTTTTTAAAGAATGAAACGCTTTCTTAAGACCCAATGGAGAAAAATGTGGAAAACAAATGATTTTTCCATAAAACCATTCTAATCTTCATATTTTCATTTCTTAAGACACTGTGTGCCTAATAAGAACATCAGTTTAACTATAATTTTATTTTCCTTAAAATATATAAAAAGCAATATCTAGAAATTAAAGAAACAATAATTCATCAGGCACTTAGGTATAAAATATTAAACTCAAAGTGAAATGGAATTTAAAGAAGCATTTTCTGTCTTTCTTTCATGAAACATATAGAAGCAGAGAACCAAAGGGCAGTACAGACCTGCTGCTGCCCCATACAGCCATTTTGAAGAATCCACTCATATTCAACTTGATAATTTTTTGATAGCACTTGTCTGCAAAAATCTTTTGCTTTCCAGAACTAGGAAATGGTACTGTGACACTGAATGGTCTGCTTATTTTTTGAAGTTTCTACTTTGTAATTTCCACTTACTTTAACTTTTTTCTTAGGGATTCCCAAGAAATATAACAACATTTTTAGTTATAAAGAATACACAAGAATCCACTAAAAAAAGTAACTTAATCTGATCTTTCCTATTAATGAAAGGTAAAAATACTGATAGATCAATAGTTGAAATGTCTACAGCAAACTGACAAAATACTTCACAGTTTCCAGATGTGTGCATATTTTTTTTCCTAACTTGATAGTGATTCTTGTAAAACATAAAAATGGAAAGAAATTAATCTGAAGTCAGCTATGTTTCCAAAGTCACATCAGGTAATCAGAACACTCGAGTGATAGGGAAGGTAAAATGTTAATGAGCGTTAAAATTAAGAGGTATTTTATGTTTCTTACATTGTATAATATTTTTCACTTTTTCTCACCTGCTACAAGTGAATAGGGGCAGAATTATGAAGGAAAACCTAAAGAGGATTTATGTACATGCAACAGCTGAATATGACTCCCAATTCAGTCAGCTATAGTATCCATTAGAAATACAAGAGTCAAAATGCAGCATGATTCTTTTTTCTTTTAATATGTGCTGATAGGACTGATCCTGCTTGCCTCACTTACAAGGACAGACATTTCCTATGACTGCATCGATGCCAGACCAGAACCCAAAAAAATGTACTCCATGGGCAATTTCAAGAAACCATTTGAGAAAATTCTTCATCATTTAAGCACACAAGTTGTCATAGAAGAGTATGCATAACTAAGGATCACAAGCAACCGTGTAGAGAGATTATTGTCTGAAGCAGACAGAATGTGGCTGAATACTATGCAGATCCATATTGTCTGGAGTCACAGAACCTAGGAGCAGCAAATTTTCTTATCCATGCTGTTGCCACTGAAGGGCTAATTGGATTTAAGGGGTTGCTACTTGGCTCTCAAGAAGCCAGTTGAGAAGGGGGGAATTTGGCCACCCTGCTGATACAACATATTCTGTCCTGCACAATTTTGACCCTTGCATCTTCTCTTGGAGGAATCCATGTGCAATCTTCAGTGTTCCTCATCAGCCCTGCCCCACACAGTCAGAGCCAAATCTGAAGTTGGGCTTTGAACAGGATGTAATTTTGTAATAGTTAAAGAACAACTGTATTATAATATGGTCTTCAAACAAATAAGTGTAAAAGCAAACAACATGGAAAGTAAACTTTTATCTTTACTACAGACTTAAAATTGCATAAACATGCTATATTTTCTTCCATATGAATATCACATTCTGGTATTTATGTTGCAACTAGCCAGACAACATTTGCTAATAGCTACTTTTAATACAGCATATCAAACTGCTTAACCCCTTGGCTTGCCGGGCAGTTTAGAAGCTCCTACTGTGATGTTTTTGTTCTCACATATGCGCTAGTAAAGGCTGTCACAGTCCTCATTAAATAAACAGACATACATGCCAATTAATAATTTAATTTACAGGGAGAATCTTGACATAGAGTTAGGAGGTGAATTGCTTGTACCTCCTGAATTGTCTCATCTTAAAATAGAAAGCAAACAGGTTTTAGACCCACCTCCAAAGTTATGCCACTGTAATGAGGTTGGAATATCTGCAAATTGTTAGTTCTGTATTTACTAATACAGAACAAAATTAAAATCATAAAAGCTGTCTATCACTATGTATAATTTTATAAATAAAGGCATGGGTTTAAAAAAAGGCCAGATCTTTTAATTTTACAGGTATTCCCAATATTTGACTGTTCTGAATTTTAGCAGGATTTTGACTGGCATTGAAGCATGCTTAGTTTTATGGCTTTTTTTATTTGGATGAATAGAATTGTTTCAATACTCCAAATACAACACTATTGCTAGTATTTTGGAAAAGGATTTTTTCCATTTAAATATTCACCTGAATATGCAAATAGGCATCTACTTTTCTTTTCTTTTCCAACAGCACAGAACATTTCTGACATTTGGTTTAGGACAAGTCCCTTGAAATTCAAATAGCACTTTAGGAAGGTACAGATATCTCTTCTTGATGCAAGCAGTTGGCTAACAGCATCAAAATTATTTCTCCATGAGAAGTAGATACACAAGCGGTTCTAATGGAAATATTTGGATCATTTCCCCACTTCTAATTTGGGCATACATTGCCAAGTTCCCCTATACAGCATTCCTGTTATCTTGCCTTTCTTGCTCATCTACTCAAGCACAACTTTGTCAAGGCTCTCATCACCCTGTGTCTCAACTTATGTCATCCCTTCTTTAACCACCCTGCAAACAGCATCTAACACCTATTTATTCAAAACTTGTATTAAAATTAGGCTTTTTTTAGGCCAGTACCTTCTAATGCCATGATTATTTCTACTTACTCTCTGTTAAGCTTTTCTTACTAAACTGTGTAGAAGATACTTTTACAGGTACTATCTTGCCTTTTCATTCTCTGTTACTTCATACACTCATACTCATGGTCTGTTTCTGTTCCACAAATCACAGCAGTTTTCATAGATCAAAATTCTCCAAGTAAAACCCTATATTGTTTAATTCGCTACGCTCCATGCAAAACAGTTTTTTTCCAAGCACCTACAGTGTTATCCTACATCTTTACATCAAATCCCTATTGGAAAAATGTTCTCTATTAATGAGGTCTCAATAAAATCTGTAACATAGATTTTACATCCAGCAAATGTAAAAGTTGTATATTTCACTGAACCTTAAAGAGAAGTGATTTTTTCCAATAAACATTTCCACCTTAGATCATAGAAAGAAGATGGCCTACCCAAAAAATTTTAGGGACAGTTCTGTTACAATTGTGGACCACTGATAAAACAGCTGAATATAGGTGTAGGATTCCAAGCAGTAAAGTTCTTATCTTTGCACAATTTCTGTAATGATAATGAGATATAAATTTGCCATCATACAACATTCCTTTTCCTCTCAACTTTTTTTTTCCCCTCCCCCTCCTCCCCCTCTCTGGTGTAGTTCTGAGGAAACAGAAATTATGACCTATCAATGATTTCAAACCTTGGATACATATAACAAAACTATACTTTTTGATTGAAGGTCATCTTTTGATAGACCATATCTGCATATTTGGCCTCTCTAGCCAAGGTAATACTGAGAGCATAAAGCTTCTAAACAAAAAATCTCAAAGAGCAGCTTAGAATGAGATGCCTTTCCTTTCCAACTGTTCTCTTCATTTTCTGTAATTATAGGCACGCAATAAGACTTTAAAAAGCAAATAAATGAATGGACTTTTACTGTAGGCACATTCCTGCCCCTCTCTCCCAGTTCTTGATGATTTCTGTCACTTGCTGCAGAATCACATCACGCTCGTAATGCCCCTACCATTCTGGATTCTTTCTCCATACTAGTATTCCCACTGTTAGCCCTATCAAAACTAGCAACTGCTGCAATTTCACAGTCAGATCAACTGCTCTAGGAATGAAGCTCAAGGATATATCAGTATCAACACGCAGCTATTTAGTATGTTCAAGAAAGTGTCCATGTTAAATTTGTAAGTTTTTTTTTTTTATACAGAGGAAAATGGACTCCTAATGCATTAGCTTTTCAAGCACATCTAGGATAATCAATTGCAGAATATAGGGAAAAAAAGAAAAAAAAGGAAAATAAAAAAGGTATGATTAAAAAAAAATCCATAGCATATAATCCTTTTACTAAAAAACACAATAAAAGTTAGAAACATCCCCTAGTTCCAGAGATAATATAAATGTTATTTTAAATACCAAACTCTGCCCTCAATTACATTCAAGCAAAATCAGATCAGATTTTAGTTGTGGGTAAGCACTGCATGTTGCCCATTGCAATAGCAATTCCCTTCTGTTTCAGTGAGCTGTTCAGTTTTGTTATGAAAAAGTGAATTTATAGAAGAGAAGAACTATTTGCTCATTTTCCGTATAGAATCTGATTTTACCAACAAAGTAATGTAACATGGAAGTGTGATTATTTAAACCAGCACTTCACTACACAGAGGGCTGTTCAATGCACTGCTCTTGCCAGACTTGTCACAATGACTGACATTTTCTAATATTGAACTGGAAATAATATGGATATTTAATACTGCAGAGTTTACATCAAGTAGAAGAAAAGTGCTATTGTTTATCAGCAATCTACTTGTGATGGCATATACCTAGATAGACGTAATTATTACTGTGATGAAACATGATTTTCAAATATCAAAATTAACAAGTCTGTATAATATTTGCAATGCTTCACATCAGGTGATTTGGAAATCTAGTAGATCCCTATTATTAACCATTTTTCTCTGCTTCCCACTTGAATTTTGACTAAAATTTACCTTTTAGATCTGTTATGACACTCATTAATTTTTTACAATATCCATCTGTGCATTGCAATCTCTATTCTCCATGGCTCCACATTGTTTTGGCTAACTAACAGGCCCATATGTTGCCTTAATGTATTTCTGCACAATGTTTGTGCTTTTGGAAAAGAAGTAAAAAAAAAAAAAAAGAAAGAAAAAAAAAAAGAAAAAAAAAACCACAGGGAAAAACCACAGGCCTAAATAAGCTATAAGGAGCATCCACATACAGTTAGACTGTCTTTACTGAGTCTGGAGACATTATGATTCTGCTGCGACAAGCAGCATTTGTCTTCATTTTGTCTGACTGTCCTCATGTGTTATTATTAGTGGCTGTCAGGCAGCAGCAGAAAAAAAATAGCATCACTTGACTAAGAAGTTGAATGCATAAATGCAGTAAGTACACACTGGTAGCTGAGGAGAGGATGTCTGATAAGATGGTCTAAATGCAAAATCCCTCCTATAATTACATCTAAAAGGGAAAAAACACATATCTGGCAAAACATAAGCATCCCTCCTCCCTTCTGCTTGCATAGCTAAATTAGGAACTAATTATAAATACAACTTAGCTGCATCTAAAGAAGTTGCTTTAAGAATGTCCTTTCAGAATGTCAGTTTAGTTTAATAGCAAGAAAACAAATATGTTGGAATATTCACATCAAGTCATGTTTTTCTGATAACGTTGATAAATATGAACATTTTAAACATGAATTCCTTATCATACAGAAGTTCACACTGAAATGTATTTACACATTTGGCACTTTTAAAGCCCAAAGCACCAAACATAGTCTCTGGTTCTGAAGAGCTCCAAATGAAGTTTCTTTATCATAAATTTTCAATTGTAATATACAGCAAATAATAATGATAATAAATAAACAACTTTTATACAGGATAAAACAGTACATGCATAAATTTACTGTGTAAGAGGGAGAAGCCATAGGCTTTCCACTTCAGATATGGACAGATGGTTAAAAGCAGATATAAACTTATGATATTCTCAGGTTTAAAGTGATTAAATTATTTCTCTAGGAGTACATATATTTTGAAAATACATACATAGAAACACAGAGCATCTTTTTTTTATGACAGCCAATATGAAACTAATCTGTGAAGTTTCATAACAAAATGGCATCCCATGAAACATGCCATCATTGCATTATTTCATAATAACTTCTCAGGCTAAACATATTTCACTTGCGACTTAACAATTAAATGAGTGCCATAACAAAGAACATTTTGTCTTCAGCCATTAAAAAATCACAAAACCAAAACCAAACAAACAACCCAACCAAAGGAAAAGAAAACCACCTTATAACAAATCGATGGTGAGATGTGGCTCCTGCTGCAGTCAGAGTCAATGTTTCCATCTGCTCCATGGAACTATTTCTATTGCAAGAAGTTAAGCAAACAAGTTATATCAGTAATCAAAACAAAATAATGTGCAGCTGATAGTACTGACAAGAGTTTCTCATGAGCAGCCTTCAATGACACATACAGGTATTAGGAATTTTGCCAGCATCTAAAAGATCTGGTGGCAGATCACTATTCACATTAGCTAGGAGAAGATACTTAGCACTAACTGCTGCTCCTGTTTGTCCATTTTTATTCTAGGTTCATGAATAACCACTGAGTTCCAACTTCCAAAATTAACCTTCACTTTTAGCTGTTTTCATTTGGAAGTTTCTACTGCTTTTTCACTACAAAATTTCACAGTCTGGCAGATCCAGAGGTGTGCATTGAAAGAGGAGCTCTGGCTTCCAACTTTATCATCAGTGGTTCAATCACTGGATTTTCTAATCTTGATCAGATTTTTTTACCAGATTCAAAGTGATAGCAACCATTCACTTATGCACATTGCAGAAGCTGTTCACCTTCACCAAGTACATATATTAAATGGAAATACACCGGAAAACTGATGCAGCCAGACTGAATGATTTGCTCAGGAAATACAAGTCTGACATGAAGCTAAAAACCCAATCCAAATTCATGAATCCTGATGCAGTTTTCTAAGCACAAACTGGTGTGACATCACACACACTGAACATTAGGCATAAGCTTAACTTTATGAATCAGAAGCTGTGAGCACATTGTCACAGCTTTTTCTCCTGTTAGCACTGCAAATCCCAAGACTGGGATGGGAGGAAAGGAAAGGAGGCAAAGGCTGGTGGCACTTTGATCTATTTTCAGTAGAATGATGAAATTATTTCCAAAAGTAAAATACATATGATTACTGTTGATACAGAACTGGGACAGGTAATACCTTGACCCACATATTCTGTGCTTTAGTTGCACATAAAATAAAATAAAGTTGAAAAACTTTTATTTAATGTAAAGGGGAAAACAGTTTCAACAAGATAAATGAGAAACAGCCATGGAAACCTACATGGCCATATTTAGAGTTATTTTTCTGAAACACATTGAGGTAATTGCATGAGATTATGCTACACAGAGCCATAAAACTGTATCCAATCTTTAACGGAAGCAGCCTCTTTGTGCCATGTACAGGAGACAGAAACAATCACTTTCTTATTTACAAAAATGCCCTTACATCCTTTCTGGTATCACATAAACCACTAGTGAAGAAGAAAGTGTTTTGTCATTTTTTGGGCAAGGATAGTTAAAAGGAAAAATCTCTATTAAACTGACAGAAAAACAGAGGCAGTAACAAGAAATAAAAATTAAATTAGTCTCCACCTAACGATTAAGAATTCCCTGTATTATCATTGTGTATAGCACTCTTGATTAAAATTAAAGTGAAATTACGAATACTCATGCTAGGAGCTCTGTTTTCATGATGGCCATGCAGTGTAAGGTATCAAGACTCAAACTGCATTTTGAATTTCTAATCACTGAAGAGCATAGATGTGTACTAATCTCTTTTGGGTTTCTCCTGTGTCAGGCAATCCCTTGCTTCAGTTCCTTTGGGAATATGATTGGGTGGGTCAAAGTGGTTTAGCCCTTCCTTGGCCACCTGAGGTATAACAGGTAGCTTTCTTTCAATTAAATGGCCTGCGCTCTTAAGCCTGAGGATGTAAACATTAATTTTGTGTCCCTCCATACAGTTTTAATCAGAGTTTCTGGACCTTTCAGACTTTGTTCAACCCTCCATGACTCAGTAGCTGGCCCCAATTAATTGCATACTTGGGCATTGCTATTTCTCATCAAGGGGGTTTCATTCCTGTAAGGTTTGAAAGTTGGATTTCACTCACTCTTGTTTTAGAATAAGCAATTAATACAGAGCATATCCATGTGCAGACAAGCAATGGAATATCACAGCTTTAAAAGAAAGTTCTTCCTGTAATCTTTAGAGCTGCATCACAAACTGATGCATAGAAAGTACGGACGGCAAACTCATGTGTTTGGTCACATTTGTTACATTTTAGTAACAGAAAATAGTTCTCTGAAATGTATGTATTATCTTTTGAAACAAATATAAGCGTTAATGGCCTATATAACTTCATGACATGCATGAACATGTTATTGCCTTTCTTAAAATCTTTGTCTCTGTGTATTGATGTTGGGCTGAAACAGTAGCAGAAAAAAGGGACTTGCACCTCACAACTTGATCTGTTCTCCAGATAATTAAAGTATGAACTACATAACAAAGCACTTTAGAATATCTGATGTTTTCTGAGCTATTTTGTTCTGGTTTTTTTCTAGCAGTGTTGTATCTTGAATCGCATCTCACTAAGATCTACAAGCTGCAGAAGGATGCAGCTTCATCTTTTGGTGCCCTTCAAGATGCTATATTCTTCTACCCCCTGCACACCCCCATTTCCATGAGGCCTTGAAATAGACTCTTGTATCACAGTCAAACATGTCCTTTTCTGAATGGTGTGCTCAGCATTTCAAGCTAAGCCAGAGATCAGCTCTAATATTTCATTCTTCCATACCACTAGAGAGGTTGCTCTTACTGTCTGACAGAGTACAATACTTCTCAAACTACTCAATCAGTTAAGTATTGCATATTAGGAATCTTACACTCTACTTGTGAAGAGCTGGAAAGAAATCTCAATAATGTAACCCTGTAAGAGTCTTTGAATTTTCATCTGCATGATTTATTTTACTCACTGAGAAGGGCAATGAGCACTGAAAAATTTAAGGTACTTTTACACTAATTACGAATTCACAGGTATTCCTGGGTTCTTTCTCATTGGTCTGCTGTCGCTCCCTCTACTTTTTCCCTCTTGTTCATTTTTTCAAAAAAATTTTCTGTACCCTTTCAAAAAAAAAAAATGTACAGATCAGTTTCCTTTGGAGGAACGACCAGTTCTGTAGTTTATACTATTTTCACATGGAATCAGTACAAATCACTTTTCATTATAATCTGTATAATTTTTAAATGTTTAGAGAATTTCTCCTTTGTCTTTATACTTTCAACATTGTGCCTTCATTTTTCTCCCCAACAGTTCAATCAGAACTTTGGCTTTCATGGTTAGGTCTAGCCTATAGAACCACATTCAGATGGCCTACCAGCTCCTAATATTTTCTAGGTACTTCTGAAGGCCAGCTTCTGGATGGGGACAGAGAATCCAAGCCAAAGTGTCTCCAATAGCATTTTGGCCAAATATTATGTCACTCTCTCACTATGTCATCATCACAGTGCTGGGTAAAGGTGACTCTTAGGTATGTTGGTGGAAAAAAGGGAGAAATTCAGGGCTAAGTCCTGTACAAGAGAAATCACTGAGCATCAAAGGTGGCTGAGACACTCCAGTGCTTAAAGATGCGCAATGTCAGGACCGGCCAAATGTAATTTTTAAACGTTCATTGGTCCTCCAGAGCTGCAGAAGCTAAAAAGGCAACATTTAAAGTACGGGAAAGTTTTCGAGATTTATGTCAACTCTGAGTGACAAATCATCATTTCAAGAATAAGCCTTAGTCAGTGGATATGTGCTTAGCTGAGAGGCCTGAGAAGAGCAGCACTATGCTGGAAAGCTCTTAAGACTCCAGGAAGAAGATGCAGGTTGGGAGAACACAGCTCCCAGTGCCTTAGAATTAACATCAGCTGATCATTTTACTGGGATGAGAATGCAGACAACAAAATCCCAAATACAAAAGCAATAGGGTAAACGAAAAAGGTTTACAAAGGCTGGAAACCTCCCTACAAGAATTACCGCATGTTATTATTCAGTTGCACAAATGTCAACCTATTTTCTGATTAAACCAGTCTACACAAGCAGAGTTTCAAGTCTTCTCAAGACTTGTGGTGAATTACATACATTGCCACAAAATGTAAAAAGCAAAGCTCTGGGCAATTGAGCTTTGTGAATGACAAAGGGCTGAGGACATGGGAAGCCTCAGCTGATATGATGAGACCTTCCAAGTACTAAATGAATATGACCATCCATCACAAAATTCACAGGCAACAGCAAACAAAACAAAGTCCACCCTCAGTCCTGCATAAGAACTACAAGGTATTTTATCCTGAAGGCCCTTACTTTGTAAGAAGACATGTATTGAAAACAGGCTTCCAGAGTGCAAATCTGAATAATTAAATGAAGAAATATATGAGATCTAGCTACTAATTTGGGAGGATTCTTTCAGAACAGATGAACTTAGAAGTCACTTTGAATTAGAAAACTGGTTAAAGATTAAATATGGTACCAACAATGACAGGTACACTTGGATTTCAGCTTATGTGGATTTATTAAGAGCCAATTCCAAATAAATCCCCTAGACTTACTTCTAACAGGGTAGGATTATTATTCAGTTGCATTTTGAGACTCTAGGTTTTCAATTTATTTAGATAATTCATATGTGGAACAATATGCTCACCTAAACTCAGCTGAGTACACAGAAGAGCAATGCACTCCTACGGCCACCTGAGAACATCAGGCTATCAGTAACTCAGTGACAACTGTCACTGCAGCATTTGACAAATAGACAGCCTGATCCAAGAAATTTACAGAAGCGAAGGTAATGATTTCTCTGTGTGTAAACTCTCTCTGTGCATAGTGTCACAGAGTGGTAAGTGAAGTAATGTAAAGAGGGGGAGAATCACAACCCTTTGTGAAATGTTTCAAGCAAACATTGAAGTATGAGGAATTTGAGCTGACTTGAGAGTCATGTAAATAGTGTCAGCTTATAAAAACAAGGTGATTCCCTGGATAGGAGAATACCCGTAAAGCGTCAAAGCTCCCATGCGTATGTAAACAGTCTGTGTAAATATTTGGCTGAAGGTTTCAGTATCGAGGGCTTTTGCTGTCCCAGAGTGTGGGCGTTGTCTAGAAACCTGAGATCAGGAATGACATGATCTCATCTCCCATTACTTAGATAACTGCATTTGATGCATGCCTCAGGGAAATTGAAATGATCTTGGCAGAGGATAAAACAGAGGATTCAAATGTGCTCTTTAACTGATGATCTGGACTTTGAGGCTGGAGTCCCATCTGATTTCAAATAGACTTCTAAATATCAGAGAGGAGTTGACAGAAATGAGAAACCACAGATGCAGTTAGTGTCAAGTTATTTAAGTTTGGTTTTAGGACATTTTTCAGTAGATACCCTTTGCTTGCAATTTAGAGGCTTCCACAGCTGAGGGTATGGGATTGTGTCATTTCACAAGAGTTACAAGCCACTAAGAAGAACACATACATCAGTCTAGATATTATTTCTGGAGCATTTCACATGCATTCCAGAGGCCAAAGGTAAGGCACAGCTCACAAAACTGTAAAGCACGTGATGTTCTTATCAAGGGCGATACATTTTGGAGACTACTTTCATTGCTTATGGCTTGCCAGAGAATACAAGCGTCTCTGACTTACATAATGAAACTAGTCCTATATTTAGAAGATTTGCTAATCTTCCTGATTTTGTCCTATAAGGTGAGACTGTCAAAGAAGCATACGGCAGCCTTTTGGTCAGACAATATAAAAGGTATGCAGCAATTAACAGGCAGACAGCTGAATCAGGAACACGGATTAAAATATAAACAGTTTTTATCCTAAGGTATTTGACGCTCAGTATATCTTTCAGAACTAAGCACGTGCTTAGGATTTGTCATAAAGTTGTTGTTCACACTCTAATTGTTCTGGCTTCAGTATTCTGGCTTCCAATGCTGCCAAAATACCAGTTCATCAGCTATTAAAACCAATTTAAGAAACTTAGTGCCAGCAACACAAACTTTTGAACCTGCAAAAAGATGCCCAGTCCCACCACAAAATACAGTTGTGTTTCTATGATTGCTTTTAGAAGATTCTTTAGTCTTTGTCATTAGCTCCAAAAGCAGATGAGTGCTGAGTTCCACTCAGAGATTACCAGAATAAGTGTCTATCCAATTTAAGTTGTAGATTGTGTTGAGTTGAAAAATGACTCCAAAGAAAGGATTGTAAAATTCAAGTTTGACAGTTTCAGGTTACTCCAAATATGGTATGTAATGCAAGAGCTATATCTCCATAAGAAATCCTCACTGTAAATAATTAAAGAATTAGTTAATATGCACTTGTTATGTTGGAAACCTAGAACATCAGTATTCCCTAGCACCTAACTACAGCCACATTTCTGCTGATAGCCTCTATAGTAATAAGAAAGTGTTCTCACACCCTTATCCATACTACATATCACTTCTACTAGGCTGACCTACGGATGGTTATGACAACTGTAAGTTCTAGAAGGGGTTTTGTATCTATTCTTTCAGGAGAGCATTTAACAAGGCATCCCTGCTCCACCATCACTAAATAGCCTTTAGCAACTAAAAGTATTAAAAGCATCATCAAAATGATTGACATTTAATTCTCAGGACTTCAGACTGAACTATAGTTTTTACTAGATATTAGCTCAGAACCTCCTATTCATTCCAGCGGTTTCAGTAGTTTAAGTATCATGACTAAAATTATGAAACACTGACGGAGATTAAAAAGAGCGTGACAAAATACAGTTGTTCCAATAGGGGCAATTGTTTTGGGAATTGGGCCAATGTATACCAAATAACTTTTCATTGAAAGGACCTGGAATGAGTTTTTTCACAGTTTGTTTTATCCTCTAGTGTGGGGTTTATTCACTTTTGATTCTGGCAGCCATTACTGAACAAAGGCTAAGCAACTCTTCCTCCTCAACTAAATGCTTAATAACCTGAGGGACACGTAAGTGTTGCATATCAGCCACTATTTGTCAAAATTAGAGGATGCAACTTTTTGTATGCTGGCAATCATGGCAGACACACAATATAATGCAAACATATTGCTGACCCCAAATCCCTGAATTAAACATTTTAGAAAAACTAAAGCTGTAGCTGATTGCAATTACATTTTGAAGTGTAAATCTCTGCCAGGGGCAGGCAGGAAACACTGACAGCAATTTTTTTTGCCTATCTCATCTCTACTAGCACACGGAAGTGAGGTGATTCTCTACATATTTCATTTTCCACCACTGGGATGGCAAAAGTGATCGCCAAGTGACATTTGGAGCTGAGACCAAGTGAACTACGACTCAACCCTTCCTGATTTCAGATTGAGCTGATTTCCAATCAGCCTCTGAAAACAAGGCTGCAGCAAATGCAGGAAGGAGCTATGGTTTGAGAGAATTAAATACAGTCTGGTACTGATTTAAAGAGAGAAGAATGGAATGCAACTGCCAGAAAATGCTGGGAGGAAAAAGTTGAGGGTGTTGGTTGTATGGCTTTCATTCGGACTGTAAGAAGCTAAGAGTCTAAAGAGGTTTGAAAACAATGCCAAAAATTCAATAGCTGTTCTTCCCTGCGTATACCTTTATGATACAGCTGATCTCTAACCACATTCAGCTTTAGATGTAGTTGTTCTTCCTTACCAAGCATGGACCATAGTAACAGTTGTAAGGCAAATAGCTAGTCTGTTTCTTACCCTCCTGTATGTAATGAGAGTCACTAGACTCAACAAGAGAATTAAAGAATATTATATAAAGTGAGAAATTCAAGTCCCCATAAGCCACAAAATGCCAGATCTACAAAATTAACATTGCTTGGGAAAAGTTGACCCTTCTTCTCACCTCATGCATAATGAAAATGACACAAATTTTAATTACAATAAAATAATTTTTATTACAAAATAACAATTTTTCCACAGCAGCCCCCTGCCTTGCTTGAAGTCTAAGATAAATACTGCTCAGAGAAAGAGGCAGCTCTTCAATATTTTTATCCTTAACATGCTACTACTGGCCCCTGTTTTATTTACTGCACACCATCAAATGCCTGCAGTGAATGCAGAATTGTTTATTTCCTCATGGTGTTTCTAGAGTGCTCATCACCACAGAATCTTCATGCCTCGTAAACATTAATAAATTCATCTTCACTATGAGATGAGAGTGTTATTATCTCCATTTTACAGGTGGGGAAATCAAGACAAAGAGACTTCCCAGAGGTCAAACAGTTAATAGGTAGCACAGCTAGCACTGGAACACAGAACTGCATGACTTCTAAGTGTCTGGTCTAGAGAGTTGAGTGCAATGTCTTACTACTGGTACTTTCTAGGTTGAGCTCTTATGTAGGGCAGCTGTGTGTACACTGATCTTTTCCATATCTGCTTCTGTGAATTTGAACTGCTGTCAAGGTTTTGAGGAATAAGTGGCTTCCTGCCAGTATTTTAGTTTAAATTACTCAGTATTGTATAAAAACCTGGCAGAAACATTGATCAAACTAAGCTCTTTAGTATGTTGTAAAACCTGTTCATAAGACCAATATTTTTCTTCTTGAAACTCCATGATTTTTCCTCTGTGTAATTCCATTACTGAAGAAAATAATAATGACAGAAAAATCCCCTGTGTTATCTTTACACAGCCACAACTCCTCTTCGGGACATTGTTTTTTGTTCATATTGAATAATGCAGAGAACTCAAGTACAAAGCAGTGTGATCATGTGGTTGAAGACTTTATCATAAAACATAAATGCAAGACGAAAAAATTAAGCTTGTGCAGAAAGCCATAAATCCAATACTGCTTCAGCGTCTGGTAATTGACTTTCTAACTCAGTTACTATTTTTTTAATAGTAGCTTTTAAGGTTGTTGGCCTTTTTTAGTAGGAAAAAAAAATAGAGATAATTCAACTTCATGCAATAACATGCAAGTCAAATTTGGGGTTGAAAACCTGACACTTGAACTCAGGAACATGTGTTGAAAGACTAACTATATTGCTGACAACATGAGATAGCTAGTGCTCTAAGGAAGAGTAAATGGAAAGCTGTTGGTTTTGGTCTACTGCTACTAGCGCTTCTCTTTGTCCCTCAGCCAGACTGTCTGTTTTCAGTGCTCCCGCCACAGTATGTTCAGCTGCTGCTGTGGCTTTAACAGTGTTACAACCTTAGTCTTTTATTAGAACAAGCACTGCTAATATTTTGAATTGTTCTGGAGGAGAATAGTGACAAATACCTGATGATATTTGAATACGTCTATCTGAGAGTTCTACTCAAAATTTAAATGTGTGGTCAATCACTATTTTGACAGCCTGACTGACATAAAATTGCCAGAAGCACAGGTAGTACAAGGCAATGGACAACATTTTCTTCCAAAGATACTTATTTTCTAGAAAGTGAATGAAATTTCAGTAGAAAAAAGCGTAATAATTCTTCAGCCACAGAGTTTTAGTAGTGCAGAGTATTCAGTCCTTTTTTGAAACAACTTAAGAGTTGAAATTTGAATAAAGGAGAAACTAATTCTATAATAAAAAATGTTTATGTCTGCTAAGTACAGAGAGTAGTTGGTACTTACTATCTACCTATTACAAGCTGATTTTGAAAGCAGTTGATTCAGGGTTTGCTTAGAAGTGCTTTTTCCACTGTTTCCTTCAAAATATGTAGTACAATAGGATATCACAAGGCTGGACTCCATGGCACACACATGATGGCAGCCTGCCATCATGGGGATTATCTAATATCACCCAGGATCATTTAATTTTTTAATACCACTCAGCTAAAATGAAATACCTTTGCCTTTCTGAGAGAGCAGTATTACAATGGGCCCAGGAAAGACCTACAAATCCCAGGAACAAATTGTTTTCTGGAAAGCGTTCAAATTTTTTAGAAGCTCTAATCTTTTCAACTGTCTTATCTAAAATCTATCACTGAAAAAGTCTATCCTCCAAGTGTAGATGAAGTCATCTTCCCCCAGATGAATGTTATTTTGGGCAGCACATTGAGATGAACATGATTGCATTACATCATATCATATAAATAAAGTTGTAGTGATGTTATTTCTCCTGTTTGCACAACAGTTAATGAAATTGGGAGCAAGAAGGATGAAGGAGGATGCAAACATCAAAGTTCCTATTCTCACAGATTTGAAGGGAAGAACAGCCACCTTATTAGTTAAAAAAAAAACCAAAAAACAAACCTAGGACCAAATAAACCACATGGGTTCTACCCTACTACTTAAAAGCAACAGTTTATAGCTTTAACACCCTTTTTCTTTTCCAGGTATGACATGCAGAGCTGCATTTGCTAGAGAGATAACATGAACGAAGATAAAAATAGTGTCAGTGTCCATTTATGATCCTATAATTCTAAGGTGTCAGTTAACAAAGAAATTGAATACAAAACACATTGAAGTAAAAAAAAATAAAGAAATAAGCCCAAACCTACAGGCAAACTATGTAGCTTTATGCAAGCTGCATGACTGACATAAGCTATTTACCATTTTATCAGTGATTGAATAATAGAAGCAGGTGTTCCTACTGGTCTAGGTGGAATACTCTCACTAAACATTTTCTAAATCTATCGTTCTTGTATCAGTGATGCATTGTGTTGCTGTATTTTCCAGGGCCTAAGTTATGAAATAAATTCACAATACACCAGCTTAGAATCAACCAGTAATGCTTATATCTCAGGTACTGTAAGCTATTAATTCTTCATTTAGAAGAAAATGAATTCAGTTCCTCCAAAGAGACAGTGTATTTAAGTTTTTATGTACGGTGCCTAGCACACTGTCTGTTTGTAAATCATGACAGGAATAACAATTTTAACAATTTTTACTATCTTCTCATGGAATTCAAGAAGAAAAAAAACCATAGAAAGTAATAAAATAATTCAAACCCATCTATCTATATGTTCTAAATCACTGCAATATTCACAGTACCACTCTGAATGCTCCTACAAAATAGAATTATTTGGAAACACCTATATTACATGCTTACTTTTTTTTAATTACAAAACCTGTAGACATAAAGTAAGCATTTATCAAACCCATTCTGAAATATTATTTACCTATTCTTTTGAGGCATTCATCATTAAGCAGAAACGATGTACAGAGGCATTTCTAGCTTCATAAAGTTTCAGATCTCTTCCTTTTGCTAACTTTTGCTCTTGTATATAATATCAAAAATGCTGTCTCCTTTTATCACTTCTTAGTCTTTTATGACACTGTTAGACACTCGAAGCCACTACAGAGCAAGCAAGAATTAAAAGCCAAGTCTGTGACTTATAAGAAGCTATTAAGAAGTGTGCTGTAGCTCTGTATACCGTGCACAAATCTTCTCCACCCTCTGCATGGCCAATGAGCTATTGCTGTCTTTTCACAGATGAGGGTGTTCCAAGACCTTCAATTTTGTTGGTGGAAATGGCGTTGCAAGTTTTGAATAGCTATGAAGACATTAGCCATATAGAGCAACATACATTCAAAATACCTTATAGAAACCTTTCTGAAAATAGGGGTAGCTTTCTGATTAAGCAAAATTTTTTTAAAGGACATTTCTCTGCTGAAAATTTTAAGAAAGCAAATAAAACTTTCACCTTTGTCTATGTCTTAGACAGAAAGATGAAAAACCATCCTCACCTTTCTACATAATCCTCTGTGACCCACATTCTGAACTGTCTGACCACCTTTAGATTCATTCCATAGAAGGAAATGATGGATTTCGTGCAAATATTTTCTGCTGCCTTGTTTAAAAGTCCCTCTTCACATACCCCGCTATCTTCAAGGAGTCCACTGCCACAGGAATACGGTTCCAGAGCTGCAATTGGGCTAGAAAGTAAGGGCTGGAATAGAAGGGTATGGGAGAGACATATGCACATGTGCTCTTGGTGGTCCATGTGACTATTTTGTCTGTTTTTCCATGAGTGAGTACTAGATGGAGGTTCTTTTAGTATTTACTGAGGCAGCTTTCCCCCTTCCAAATGTATGACTAGTTATGTGTGCTTTTTGCTGGGCTTTGCACACTTCAAGAATCTCAGGATTGTACATCTCATGCTATGAAACTGTCCCTGCCAAGGGGAATGCAGCGTTTCTTGGTGCCCTGGGACACAGCAGTCAACTATTTTTTGAAGCAGAAGCACACCCCAATGCCCAGAAAAAAGGGAGCATCTCTTTGTTCTGGAAAGGATTTCCACCCTGAGATTGAAACTTGTTACCTAGCAAAGCACTCTCTTGTAGAAGCTAGTGTGTTTTCACTGTTTTCAGGAGGAGTGTCTATGTTCCAGGGATTAATTTATATTAAAAAAACACCCCCAACAAATTCTAGCTCCAGCTTCTTAACTAAAAAAATATCGATATGGAGACCTATGCACAGAACACCTCTGTATGTTTCTCAGTGGGACAGCATCTCATGCAATTTAACCTGTGCATGTACTAAAAGGCATAGAGAGTTAACAAACACCTTTTTAATTCCTGGAGCATTTTACTATGTTGCCTACAGCTTTATGATCCCTGGAGAAAAGCTTAAAGTTTTATGAACATTCAAAACAAATTTTTATTAGACTAAGTAAACCACCTGTTACAGATGTCTTTTTAATAACTCTCTTGGAGTATACTAGAGGTGATTCGATTCAATTAAATTAGTTTGAAATGTGTGGTTATTCTTGTCCAATAAACAATTTATTGAGAGTCCTTTGTGTTCATAACCAACCTTGGTAGCAATCCATTTCCAGTTGCAAGTCAAGACAACACCAGCTCTTAATGTTCTAATAAACAAATGGTTTAACAATTGGGAGCTAATTGTCACAGTGGGACAGCCTGGGATGCTTGTAATCAGGCCTGTATTGTCACAATTCATTTTCATATTGTAGCAAAATAACCTCAGGAGCCTTTTAGAATTAGAAGAAATCTCACGTTATGCTCATAGATGCTCAGTCTACGCACTTTAAATCAGATTCAGTAATTTTAGACCACCCTAATCTCCTCAAAATCAACAGCCAACATTTTCTTGCCCTGTCTAAGAATGACACTTTAGCAATAAAATCCCATTTGTAAAAAATGGATGGGATACATTCTGTGGCAAATTACTTGTAATATTTTACAGATTTACTCCACTACACATTTACCACAAATCTTACGAAATCAGCACTTATTTAAACCACAGGCCTGTTTATAGACAAGAATATATTGTAAATCACAGCCAGGATCCAGCTGGTAAAATAAACTTACTTGCAAAGAGATATCTCTTCTATGAGTATGCTAATAAATCCAAGCCTAAGTTTCAGCGTATCTAAATTCAGGGTACAACAGTGCTTGAGAGTTTTTGAAAAAAACTGTTTTCCATTCACTCAGTCTCACCTTCTCCATGTTTTCCCTAATTTATTTTCAACTAATCCCATAATACTACTAAGACTTCTAACAGGGAAAACTATAGATATATTTAAACAATAGCAATTTAAACTACTTAAAGCAACACCATCCAAGCTTCAGATAATGAAAGTTGCAAAAGAAGCTCTCAAGGCTTCTATTGTTCACAATTGTCCATATAGCAAACCCTTTTGCCAGCTTGGTATGCCTCACAGCCTTTCAAAAAGGCCTAGGACTGCCACAGAAGGGTCATCAACTCCTAGAAAACCTTATTAACAGCCTGCAAAAAACTTGGGAAACACACCTATGCCACCTGAGCTGAAAGTATTTGGTCCCACTTACACAGACACTGACTTTCACCTGTCCTTTTTAAACAAATGGAAGTCAGTCAGAAAATTAAAAGGGACATATATTCACTGGCTGCTGTTCAGGGAAGAAATTATATGATCACTCAAAACAAAATTTAAATTGTTCCTAAATTGATTTGCAGATGCGAGTTCCTTACAATTCATTCTGAATACAACATTTAGATGTGGTTGTTCTTCCCACCTATGAGAAAATGTCTAAATTACTTTTTCTGCACTAAGCCAAGACTGTTATAGAAAATCCTACTTATTAAACCAGCCCTACTGGAATTTCACATTAATTTACAAAGACAAAGAGAGCAATTTAATCAACTACTTTTTCAGAGATCATGCTCAGTTGCTTCCCATACTGTAACAAATCAAGTGAGTACACCCCCCCTCACTACAAAAACATACTTAAGACCTGGCTGGAGTATCCTAATTATATTTTTTTCTATGTAAAATAAAAATTATTAAAGCCTAAAGCACTTATTTTATGTTTGTTTGATTTTTCTCATTAGGACAAGCATGTAAAACCATGAGTGTTTAATTTCCCAAAGTCTGACAATTACTATTCCCAGTAAATTTAAAATTATAAAACACCAATTATATCAAAATATAATTTCAAAATGCTTTTACCCCCTTGTCTCATGAAAAACAAAAAAACCCATACCCCAAATCTCAAAACAAACAGTATGACTTGTTATTATCCCAGGAGTTTCTCAGTAATGAAAAAAAAATCTCCCTATGACTGCCCTTTTTGCACCTGATCTCTTGACCCAGGTTTCAAGGCGGTTGTTCGTTCAGAACTTTGTGCATTCCTGCCTGGGCTTTCTGCATCTTAAGTATTCTAGCTGGTGTTTTTCCCACTGGTTCTTAAGGAGAGAGCTATTGTTAAATAAATAATAATAATAAAAAAGTGTCTCAAAGACTAATCATAGAGGAAATGAGAAAATTAGATAGATAGATAGATAGATAGATAGATAGATAGATAGATAGATAGATAGATAGATAGATAGATAGATGGACAGCCAGAACAGATCATTAAGTCAGGAAAACATCATAAGCTTTAGAATCAATAAACAGAATCTAAACATAACTTGGACACTATTATGCAATATGAAATGGAACTTTTTCTCAAGATGGTTTGCAGCCTTGAAACAGAAAGAGGAAGAGTTGATTTTAGTTTGTAAGATTTTAGTTCTGATTTGTACTATTAATTTTGGTTAAACATAGCACTTTTTTTTTTCTGAATTGTGTGGAGTAAACAATGACATTCAGGAATCATGTTCTTAAGAAAAAAACATATAGTATGCCCCTTTGGTGGAACAGTTTTTAAATTCTAATAGAATTTCAAGGTTATTATCTATTTCAGATCAACACTCGAGGTCAGAGTTCACAGCAGCCAGAATTTACAAACCTCCAATGGGTTTTGATTGACAGCAATCAGCATCTCCTCAGCATCACTGAGGGAACAAAGTACAGGTCAAGACAGCAGGCGATTTCATCTGTCATTTTTAATTATCTAAATGATATTCACAGACAAAACCTTTCCCATCCATCAGGGCATCGCATTACCATAGACAATGTTTGTTTAAAGAAGAGGCCATAAAATCAAACAATTATGAATGCAGACAAGCCTTGCTATTGACTGCATAAATAATCAAGTGAGATTTCCAAAACTCTCTGCTAATGAATCGGTAGATTGCTGGCAGGAAGTGGCAAGTAATAATACAGACAACAATCTAATGTTCTTATTGACTTTTACTAAAGCTTAGCTACAGTAGCAAAGATCCAAAAATGACGTCAAGTAAGGTTTCCATAGGAGCCGTATTGATATCAGTACACTGCTAAAATACAAGTAGTTAACTCCTGACCTCAAAGTAGGACCAGCAATCCCCTGTGAGAGAGCTGAAACACTAACAGTACAATATATCATGAGCTGAGTCAACAGCCTCAGGGCTCCAACAATGTTACTGCACTGGAAAGGGCCCCTTCTTTGCTGTGTAACAGCCTGATCCACAGTAACTCACCTACAACCCCCAAAATAATTCCATTTGAGTCTATGAGTAAATAAACATCTGCAAACTGAAAAGTATATTTAATATTGTTATGAAAAATAGGGTGTGTGGAACACAGTCTCATGGAATGAACTCACCTTTCTCATCTGGATGTTCCCAACAGCTTAACAAAGTCACAGTTTAAAGGCCAGAATCACAGGTGACATAAATTGCCTTAAGTCTGTTGCTTCATTTACACTACCTCATTAACTGTAATCATAGGCAACTAGCTGGACCAAATTTTGATCAAAGTATTGGCTTTGTCAATCAGAAAAAGACTACAAGGTGAAACTGGTGAGAATCCCTTTTCATGGGTCTAAGAATCTAACATGAGACCTCCTCAAAGGGAAGAAAATAAAATAAAAGGCACAGAAAGATGATACATGAAGTATGCAGTCTATCTCTGTTCAGTGGGGCAAAGCTTAAGATGCCTTTTCTCCCACTAAGAAATACTGGAGAAGGATTTCCTGTGGGTAAAGGAATTAGGGTTGACACCAGATGCACGGTCAAGACAATAGCCTGGTAGGTGTACAACACAAAGTAATAGTGAAAGCTTTTTGCAAAGCCCTGGAGGATGGTTATTGAGACAGAGAACAGCAGAAACCTTTCCCTCCATTAACACATGTAGACCTGATTGCCATCAGCATGCAATTCTAGTTTCTTTCACTTGAAAACATATCACTAACCACAAGTCTTGCACTTCTTACTCATATGATGTCCCTGGAACTGTTTTGGCAAACAGTATGAAGCAAAAAATTGTTTTTGTACTTTAGAATCCCAGTAGTTTTTCCTGCCAAACAAAGTAAGTCAGTCTATGTTTGCAAAATCTTTAACTGCCAGCTGTGTTTCTGGGACTGTCCTTCACATCCGTTGTATCTGAATAAGCCCAAACTAGTTCATTGATGGTCTCATATTATCTCATTCACATTTTTCAAATCTTTATTAGCTCTTAATAACTTTTCACAGATGTCAAAAAAGGAAACTGGATTCGTTTCAATGGGATTTCAAAAAGGAAGGTTTTAAAAGGAAAAGTGAGAAAAGCTCATGATCCAGAGAGATAAAAACTATCTGGTCTTGGTGCACAGGAAAAAAACCCTGATGTCTAATTAGTATCATGTAACCCACCTCTTGGCCTAAAAAAATAGTGAAAAAAACTTTTTTACTTCCCCTTCAGCACCATCTCACCCCCACAAATACTGCCCAGCTTTAATTATCCTTAAGGAGTACATATGATTCTCAC
This sequence comes from Chamaea fasciata, assembly GCF_029207755.1. Classification (NCBI taxonomy): domain Eukaryota; kingdom Metazoa; phylum Chordata; class Aves; order Passeriformes; family Sylviidae; genus Chamaea; species Chamaea fasciata. Next base: position 36,912,146 of record NW_027094092.1, on the reverse strand, counting down.
CAGCTTGGTCATGAAGACAAAACAGATGTCACAGATTTTATCTTTCTAACTGAAATGTCTCCTCTCGAACACATAATTTGTATATAATGCAAGATACACATTTTTATGCAAGATTGCAGAACTGTTTCTAAAAGCCCACCCTGAATTTCTTCTCGGTGGCTAATGCAGTATGGCTTGTTTTCTCACCAGATAACCAGACAACAGATACATTAAGATGAAGTGAGGCCTTACATCTAGAACTGAGACTTTTGTTTAAGTTCCACAGGTCCAGGTTTTGAGCCTCTGGAACTCCTGGTCAGTGTTTGCTCTCATCAGCTTGCAAAGATGACTGTGATGCCCTAAATTCACCATCAATGGATGTCTGATTTAATGTATTTTTGCCACTAGAAGTCAGTCTATATCTGACTGGAGGGAAAGCACTGCCAACCTAAGTAAAAACTACAGTCCAATGTTACAATTTCCTTTCTTTAGTTTGAATGAAAAAGTTAATTATATCTCAGTTCAGATCTAGAAAACTTTGCTGTAGTTGTATATTTCATTGTAAAGAGATACATGTAATTCAGATGCCCATTCATGATTCTGTGTCATGGCAAGCTTAGAGTTTCTAGAGAAACAGATACAACTAACAACTGCACTGAAATTATTCTAACTACAGGTGTTCCTACATAAGACATCTTTAGCAGTTACTGCTAAGATGGTACACTCATCAGCTTCGTAACCACTTGCTATAAAACAAGCAATTATTCTTCCAAATATGAAGAATTTTGGTCTATGCATTTCACCGAGAAGCTTTTGCCAATCTTCTATTTGTTTCATTTTTCAAATTTAATATGATGCTTTATTGAGATTTACCCTTTCTTTCCCATAAGGACTACTTTTTCTACTGCCAGCTTTATAAAAGAGGCTTAAAGTTTACATTCACATTATCATAATATATTTTTACATTATTTTAAGTCCCATGGATAAATATCTCAGGCTTGTTAGAAAGACATCTCATTTCCCCTAGGAAAAAGTCCTGGTTTTTAAAAATCTTAAAATATATAAAAAATATTAAAAATGTTCTTTGAAGAATGGCTCTCTAAAGTATTAAGCTGTGTTTAATAATATTCCTTCTTTTACTAAAGCAATCATTTGCACCATGGATAGTCTGAATTAAAATAATCCATCAATGCATCATAGCTTAGTTACAGGCAGTGACACAAAGAGTGCCATGGCAACAAACCAATGGAACTACAGAAGTTTCATAGTGTCAACAGAAACAGGGAGTCTCAGCTAGGTGACTTTCTCAGAGAAGAAGCTGGAAATATTTGTAGAATCATTACTTTTAGAAATTATGTTTAGAAAGTGTTTAAAAAGGGCACAAGCCAGTTTTGATTGAGAGACAATTCTGAAGAAGGATGGTAGCATTTGGTCCCAGAACTAAACCCTGAATCTCCACTGGAAGTAAATAAGTATTAATGCAAAGCTCTTATAAGAGATCTTGACAGTCTAGGCAATATAGACACAATTATCCTCAATGAATTCATTATATTCTTACTCCCCTTGATACTAGCAGTCATGACATTTTCTGTAGATGAATTATTTCCTGAGGAAATCCTACATTACAGGACACTTCCGATTTCAGTCTCTTCACAGCTATCTATCTTCCAAGAGATAAGGATAGGTTCTAGAAAAAGACATTTAAAGCATGTGATTACTGACTTAAGAATTTACTTCAGGCTTTTCATAGGGTAGTTACCCAAGAAAAAAGTGACAAGCTAAAGTTCTTTCAGAAAGACTGTAAAAAAACTTAAATACTTAAAATATCTCTTTCAATGGCACCATTATTGTAGCACCCCAAGTTATAATATTCCAGGTTTCAAATCACAGAAGCCAGGAAAAAATAACTAAATTGAAAATGCCCCTACCACCTGAAAATAATTCCACTGTCAAGGAACTTTTTTTTGCTGAAGCTATTTTATAGATTTGCAAAGCTACCTGGAAAAAAATGCAGGATAAGAATAATGGCATTAAAAAGTTGTGTGACAGTTTCATTAGATGCTGATATTGCTTCTTCACTAATTACCAAAAAAAAAAAAAAAATCCCAACCCAAAACCTTGTGATGACAACAGGCAGGTATTTTTCAAGTCAAATCAATCTAGAAGGGTTTAGCTAGTATAATTAGAAAATGTCCTATCTCAAATGGCTCAGTGTTTACATAAGATCATCACAGAACAGAAGTCAAAATACACCATCAAAGACTATAAAGGGAAAAAAAGAGTTAAACAGAAAATAACTCTCTTTTTTAAAGCAGAAATCACAGTTGTATATGCTTACACAAAATAAAATAACTTACCTTGAAATAAATGAATCTTAATGAATGATTTTGTTATATTGATGGGGAACGATTAATGAAAGAGATAATATGAAGGAGGAAATCCTTCTACCTATAATTAAAGCTGTTATGCTGTTCTACAAAAGCTTTTGCAATACCATGATATATTCAGTCATTTTCCCTCAGTAGCTCATGAAATTCAGTCCTGGATACTATTGCTTTAATTATTATCATAATCTTTTGTTTCTGCTTACATGCACCGATTAAGATAATCATTTAAGCACCTTTTAACTCAAATATGTTTAGGTGTAGAGATAAATTTAAGCACAGCACACAATTCCAAACAAGTTTATCATAAGCGATTGCCCAGATGGACAATATGTGCATCTGGGCAATCAGGAGTGCAAAGTTTTCAGTTCTGGTTCATTAATAGTGATAAAAATCAGGAGTATTTATGGAAGAGAGAGGATTAAACAGTTCTAAAAGGAGTGAAAGGAGACACAGGACTGGATTGCTTGCTTTTTTGAGGACCACACAGTGGATGACATTTCCTGCTTCCTAACAAAGCTTTAAAAGTCAGAGAAGTAAACTTCCACTTAAACAGTGTCATAAAATTCAGAGGGAAAAGGGCTTGTGACCTTTGGCAGCTTATACTTTTCTAAAATAATAAAGCTTGTAAGACTCAAAGGTTATGTTGAGGGGTTCAATTTTTTTTTGTATTTGACAACTTTTGATTTTTCACAAAAAAAAATGTAGTACTTCTGGAGTTTAAGCCTAACATTGAAATGCACTCTCATACATTCAATCAGTTTTGTATCCTGAAAAGGTCTGCCTCAAACTATGCTCTGAATTTCTACCTTTTTACTCTCTTATGCAAATGAAAAAGTGTTCCTTCTTTCAGAGTAAAATTTCATTTATATACATATGAACAGCTTAAGTAAAATCTATTAAAATGTCAATGCAGTCATTATGTATTTTTCAAATTTCAAAGACGAATGCATCTGGGCTTGTTCTTCAGCACAGTCAACAATATAACTACAGAGACCATTTCTTAAACACCTGAATTCTTTCCAACAAGAGATTTTTTCTAGGCAATGAAATCCATGGGTTTATTTACCTTTTTTTCCCTAATATAAAGTGTTTATTTTTTTATGTAATGCATAAAAATTTTAATGAGAAAGATGGTGGTGACACACACCTTCAACATGTCTAAAACTGTGTGCCACAAATCACAACAGGACAATCAAATAACTAATATCCAAAGTATGACATATAGTCATGACAAACTGAAATACAAAGAAAATCTATTGTACAAAAAAAGCAAACTGCTTTGTTTTTTTTTTAATTAAATGTCTTTTTTAGCACAAGAGAAGTTAATAATGACGTAACTAGTGGCTTAACACAATAAAAAGAGCATTGTGCCTTCTCTTTCTCTTATATTTCTGTTTTTTTTTTCTTATTTTGAAATATTTTCCTTTTAAAACAAACCCTAAACCTTTTTTCTGCCAATCAATATTGACACTGGCTATAATGGAAAACACACCTCATAAAGTTACATCTTTAAGAAAAGTATTCTTGTTGTTTTTATTAATAGCATTGTGAAAGAAAAGTACATATTTGCTAAAATCAATGAAATCCCCAAGGTAGAAGCATTAGGCCATATAAGTTTCAAATGACTAACATTTTCATACACTTGCTTAATGAATTAAGAATTATTGGCTACTTATTTTAAAAAACAACCACTTTTTCTTTAAAGAACTATGAGGTATATCCTTCACTGTCAGCAATCCTTCCAGTACCATTCTCTTTTTAGAGTACAGGAGACTTCTACAGTCCTCTAGACTTAGAATATTAGCTCCCAAGAATCCCTACATTCCATCTGAATTCTGTATTAGAAAAACCTGACCAGAAGTCTTCAAAATAAAAATACACCAGCAAAGCTGTGCAGGAGAGCTGATAAAAGCAGCATGTGTCCATATTCACAGCCTACTACTCTCTCAATGTGAAGAAATATCTATCTAGCCTATTCAAAGGTAAATTCATCTCTGGCATTTTGACCACATAATGCTTACAATGAATTTAGTGTAAAGATCTAATTCGGGCAAGAAATTAATGTTCCAATCATGTATACATCCTCCCCTGAAGGAGATTATAGGCAATTAGAGAGGATGGTTTAAGTGTAGTTTCCAAGTTCTTTGACAGCTTCAACACGTAAAGGAGTCCAATGCTAAGTTTCTTAATCCTAGAGTGTCCTTGATGCCTCTTGGTGTCTTGGTGTTCATTCTTCTATTTCAAAATCTTTGGAAGATAGCCCTCCCACTACCATAAATAGTAAAAAGCAGCATGGAATAAATAATTATTATTGTTAGTAGTAGTAGTAGTATTAGTATTATTAGTATTGAATAGTTGAAGCAGAAAACACTGAGGGAGAAGAGAGGCAAAAGCCCTTATCTCTGTTACAGGGTTTTCTCACTCTGAGATTGCTCAGTGTGGCACGAATGGATTTGGCCTTCACAGAGTTTATGAAACTGGGACAGTATAGGAAGATAACTTCTTTGTTAAAGAGAAGTTATTTCAGGGTTTCTGAAGATCGAGGCTGACTCAGGAACCCATACCAATTCTCCCAGGAGAATGAGCAGGTAAATATTAACAAAGTTACATCTCCACATATAAGAAAAAAAAAGAACCAAAAAAACCCAAACAAAAGAAAACACAACAACTGTAAGTTCCAGTTTTTTCAGATTAATTCTTTTTCTTTTGGCACTTAAAAAATACTCTCATTTCCTCACTGTGCTGTGGTTTTTACATGCCTGCATAAGCAGAAAGCCTTATGCATCACAATCTTGCCATGAATGGAAGGAGCCCTCATACAGTCTCACAGGACTTCTTTTGACCTAAATTGGCCTTTCAAACATAACAGCGTTGCTTCAGAAGGCTTGGCTTACCCATCCAGTGACTGTGCTGGCTGGGATCTCCAACTCATTGGGAATAGAGAATCTGCTCCAGTTTGGGAGCCAACTGCTGGTGTAACACTGACAGATGCAGGACCCATATGCCCAGCTCTGGGTAGGATGCCTGTATCACTGGCATCTGGATGTCAGCATGCCTTCTCTGGCTCTACTTCTGGCTTTGCTGATAAACCCAATTGTGTGTTTGCCTGTTGTGGGTCAGCCTGCTGCTGTCCTGTACTCATGTTTTGTGGATTACTCAGGGGTTCCTCTCTATTAAGGAGTACCATCTGAGCATAGTATGCATCCCTCTATGCTTTCATAGACCACTACACATCTAATTCCAGTATTTCTACTGTTCCTGGTGATTTCAGCATAGATGATTAAATCTTGCAGGTGCAGCAAATCTGTAGAACGTGTAAATGCTCATTTCCTGTCTAGTGGCTAGGAAGTTATGCTGATATCATCCATTACCTTTTAATTCTATTTTTTTCTTTTATTGCTAGATATACTGCCTGGAATTGCAAGTGTAAGATTTGAATGACCAGAAAGACACTTTTATGAAGAGGAAAATACACATCATTAAAATGCTCTTTAATAGTGAAAAAACAAACAAACAAACAGAAAAAAAACCCCAAAAAAACCAAAAACAACAACAAAAAACACAACCAACAAAGACTGTGTAAAAATTTCAGAAAATACTAGTGATACCTACTTAAATATCTGCATGTGGCACCCTGGCAGACACCTTCTCAAAACTAAAAGAAATAAAATGCCGTTTAAGTAAAATTCTGTGCTCTGCTCTTGCTACTGTTCTTCCTTAGTTGCTCTGAAAAAGAGGCTTTTTATCTCTTGAGAATTAAAAGTACTGACCTAAGTACTTTTGAATAAACATTGATAATAGCCACAAATTAATAAATATCAACCATTTCCTTAGGAAAGAAATAGGAAAGGCTACTTTCTGTTTAAATTTGGAGTCTTCCAAAACCAGAGCCTATCCATGAGGGAGGTCACTGAATCTCATTCTAGAGCAAGGCTTAATGGCATGTGCACTCCTATATCCAGGAGAAGCAGCTACAAGCACTTCATGCCAAGCCTCCTACACGTAGATAATTTATACCCTCATCAGGAATAATCTATCTGGGAGTTGAGGGAACTTTTGTAGAATGAAAGCCAAATGCTGCTAATTGGCCTTGGCAAACACTGGAAGTGTGGGGGGCAGCACAAAGCCAGTAGCCTAAATGTGCAAGGACTAGACATGCTGCAACCCTCTTCCTCTCCCACAGCATGTGCACAGCCTTATGTGGCCTAAAATGCAAATGTGTGGAATCTTAAGTAGACGCAAATAAGAATCCCTAGGATGGCCTCAATGCAATGCCAGTGACCAGAGCAGGCCTTTCTACGGGAAGGTGCATTTTCTCCTGCTAGCCAGCTGACATACGTGTTCAGTCTTCCACAGGCACAGGTTTAGGAGCCCACAACTAGGTGTTCAACTAAAATACTCTAGGGTTTTTTTGTGCCAGCTGCAAAACATAACAATTAATAACGACAAGACACTAAATGCAGAAACTGTTTTTCAGTTTGAGGATGTCAAGCTTGGGCTTATAATAAACAAAACCAAGTATTTTTTTCTTGCTTTGACAGACTAATGCAACATCATATCCCTGAAAATTTGTACTGCTTCATACCTTCTTACATAGGTTCTGATAAATATTATTTATGTTTAGAACATCTAATACTTTTTCTTCAAAGGGAGGATCATATTCAGCATTTGATTCTCCTTAACTACATGATTTGTAAAGGATGAAAAACACTGCCTTGATCATTACCATTACAGACATGTAAATGTAAAAATTGTTTGAGAGAGAACAAAAAAAAGACAGCAAGTTTAGCAGGACAGTCTTTCAATGATACTTTTTCAAGTCCCAAATACTTTGTTCTTAGAATTAACAGAGTGCTTACTCTTATGTCCAGAATTGCCTGCTGACTATATACTGTTCTTAATTAAGCCTTGAAATTCTAATCCATAACAGAAATTTTGGTTGTAAAATGTTGGTTGTTTTGAATACTGAGACAGTGAGTCCAGACTTTTAGTTTAAATCTCACCTGTAAATGACCTTCTCAGAGACTGTACAGAGATTCTTTATGATATGTCTGTTACATATCAAGGCCCCACTAAAACTCTAGCTTTGTTTCATTAATTTTCAACAAAATTAACACTCTTTTCCATGCTGTGGACTAAGAAGCATTTCCTCTTAGCCTGAAGAAAGCTGACCAGTCCCATACTGGTAGTTTGTCCCTTCAAATCTTTTCAAATGATGCCATTTTGGAATTGCAAAAAGCCAAGTGGCTTTATCAATGGCCTAGGAGACAGCTCCTACAGATAAGGTGTTCTCTATAACAACTGTTCTCTACTGCAGGACTCTCTTGCACTGGGAGGAGGACTTCTGAACTCTAGACACAGACATATATCCACCACCGATTTTTCTTTCTCCTTAAAGAGAGCAGTAAAGGCAGCTAATCCAGCACCTCTATGCTAAAAAACCCAAAAGAATGAAATCATTATGATTAAAATCTATATGTTGAGCAGAAGATACAATTGAAGGGAAGAACAGAATAACAAATACAAAGTGCAAAACAAGCCAATGATACACACTTTAAATCACTAGCTATAATAAATATCTAGGATACCTATTACAATTTACAATACATTAATTCAAAACTGAATTCTGTGAGGCTCTATCAAAGAGGTATAGTTGTACAGTAATCTAAAATGGTACATATCTAAAAAGGAATCTCCTTAAAACGTGAGAAATGTAAAAGGAGAAAATTCATTGGCTAAGTGCTGTGCATAATTAAAAAAGAGAGTCCAGCCCCAATTTGCAGCTTTTGTGACTATTATGTGTGTGTGTGTGTGTGCCTAAATATGATACCATGTAATTACACATAACTACTTCACTTGTGAAAATGCTATCTTTCTTCTCATAGTCCCTTTTTAATTTCTAAATTCTAATACAATGACATTTTAGCAGCAACTAATAGAAATAACAATTTAATCAACTTTTGGGGTAATATACTTCAGAACAGAGAGCATGCTCTACAAGTCTGACTCATTTATTTAACCAATATTTGTATTCCCTTAAATGTTATGTACTTAAAAGTCTGTAAAAGTGGCTGCACTTTCCAAGTTAACCCAGGAAAAACAGAACTAAATCTTCAGGTTTTATAGCACTGGGGAAGTTTGAACACATAGGTTCCATGTCAATATTTAATTTTCTATTTATTTATGCCTCACATTCAGAAACAAACAAAGAAGCAAACAAACAAAAAGTGACTAGCAGATACCTGATGAAATAACTCAGAGTTAAAAGCAGCATTAAACAATAGCATTCACAGGAATCTCAGCTGTCCATGATCCATTTAAGTGTTTTCTGTATGCAGACTAAAACCCTACCCTTTCCCAGCTCCCAGGATAAAAAGAGGGCACAGAGTGCTGCCCTTCACATCCATTGCAAAGGAGTATGAGTGATGTTTAAGGCGTATTTCTAGTGTTTTATTTTTTAAAGGACTTGAAATGAGAAATATTTGAAATCTTTGAAACTGTCATTAATGTTTTCAAAAAAGTGATGAAAAATATCACTTACTTGCCCAGCATGCCCATGAAATATCTTTTTCCCCATTTTTATTTATTTATATAAAATCAACACCTTTCCTTTCTTGATGAATGCTGTGATTGAAAAAAAATGAAAAAAGTTTTCTGAAACGAGGACACTTACTGCCCTCACCTATATCTTTACAAACACCATAGAAGGTATAATTCCTCCTGGTGAACCCACACATTAGTTTATGCTGTCTATACTTTTCAAGCCACCTTACTTCAGAGAAATACAGGGCAAAACCCCAAATCATAGCTGAATGCAGACTCCATTATAGTTCTGTTGATGTACCTGAAGAAGAAAATTCTCCTTCAGCTTCTAAAGGCTGCAGAAACTCCTCCATTTCTTTTAATGACCTATTCCCTCTGTTTGATTCAATACAGCCCACTGGCTATGGAAATGACAACACTCAGCAGGAGACAACAAAATGGTCAACAAACAGGGCAGAGATATATCATTTTCTTCAAATAGTTTCTCAGGAATTAAATGACACACCACTGTACGTGTACATGTCCTGCTCAGATAATTTTTTTTTTATTAAATGAAACTGCATGCTTCTATATATATAGTTTCCATATGAAATGCAGATTTAAGTGTACTGCTCCAAGCTCCAATTGCAAAACAATTTGCTGCTTCCCACACCTCCCCAGTCTCTTTTTAGCATATAACCCCTTGGGCAGCAAGTGCTCGGGTGTTGTACCTTTGCCATAACTCCAGATTGAAAGCCCTGCCCTTATGGAGTCAATCTGATGCATTTGCTATGACTGGGACAAATTGGAGTATGCAAATTAGCACCTTTTGAGTCTCCTGAACCCAGGAAATTCTCTTGCTACGTGTTCCAGCTAATGGACCTGAGATGTCCTTTGTAACAGTGCTGTCTGTGCAACTCCTTTAACCTTTTCAGATTCTGATCTAGCCTTTGTTCCTAGCCCTTTTTAGAATCGTGCAATGTATCAAGTTAACCTCTGTTATAATTTAAACTGGTGTAACACCAGAGCCATATCATAGCATGCAGTGGCATTTACACATGTTTAAAGTGCAAAGGAGCATCCAACAATGAATAGAGGCCCACAACATTAAAATTTCTAAGGGAGCTTTTTCTGCTTACTTTCAGCTTCAAATACTTATCTTTACCCTGAATCACTTAAACTAGTAGACAATAAACAATTAGATTTCTAAATTTCTAAATAAATTAGCATCAAGGTTAAGAGTTTGCCTTTCATGACAAGAGTATGATCTTCTGAGAAGACTGTCAATCTACAGAGTACTTGAGGAGCAATTGCAGATCAAGGATTAACAGATTCCTAGGTAGATTTTGTAGAAATCTACAGAAAGAAGCAGAAAGATGAAACAGCATTATCCTCAAATCAAAAAGGTAAAGCTGCTACTGGAGATGCCTTGTGCCTGGAAAGGCACACTGCAAAGCAAGATAGTAATCTTTTCTTACCAGAGTCCTGTGACTCATTTTCATAACATTTCAGCATTTACACTGACTTCCTGCCTTTAAACTGTGTTTGGTTATGATTGAACAGTTAATAACCACATTTCATGTCACCCCAAATTACTGCTTCCAAGTAGATTGTGTGCCTATCTTTCCTCAACACAGCATTTAGTGTGCTGCTATTCTCCTCTCTTGCTGATTTTTTAAATTTTTTTTTTATTTTGTTCTTAATTTAACATTATTTTGTCCTGTCTACTTAGAATTGTATCTTTTCTAGAAAGCTATACTTTTATCAGGATATATACCATCTCTTACAGCATAAATCCATCCCTATTCATTTTATACTAAAGCACTACAGAATCCCATTTATTACTGTTTTATTTCTGTTTTGGAATTACTAAGTTGAACTGTATAATCATCAACTAGTCTAGAGAAAACATGGTTGCATACTAAATGCTTTTGATTTTAGATAGAGATGTAGATTAAATAAATGTCTTTTTTGCTCCCTTTGTTTAGATAGAGATGTAGATTAAATAAACGTCTTTTTTGCTCCCTTTGTTCAGTTTCTGGACCGCATTTTGTTGAGAGCATTTGGTGTTGTTCCCTTTGGTTTTGTACTCAAAATCTCTGGATGCCACTTAATGTCAGGAAAAAACCTCATAAATATAGGCTCTACTTGACAACCAGGAAGTTCAGATTCAAAATTTAAGCACACAGAGTCAATCTATGCCCTACAGAAATCATTCCCCCCTAGAACTTCTTTATGATGTCCAAACCTTCAGTTCTGACTTGCCGTGTACCTGTTCTGTCTCATTGCATTTATGCACAGTTCTTTGCCAATTGCTTTGCTGTGTGGTTTGATCAGTAACAACCATTTCCTCTTAATTAATCTACTTAATTTCCTTTTTATTTTTGGCTCCTGATGCATAACTTAACCTCTATGTCATCCCAAAAACTTTTACTTTCAGACGGCACAGATCTATGTTCTCCAACATACCCTAAGTTTTGTCAGCCTTTTCACATTTTCCTCTTTTCATCTGCCTTTAACACATGCTAACAGATGTCAGTTAGTAACCTACCCCTTGAACCCAATGCAGACAGGAAGCTGAACAGGTCTGAACAGTCTTCTTCATTCTCAGAAAGTGTACTGCTGACATCATCATTAGCAATTGCCCTTCACAAATTTCCAAGCCAGTAGAAGTCTTTTCTCCTGACACCTTTTACAGCCTGGAAAAATCCTCCATCAGTACTACCATCTGCTGCTTCCTCACCTTTAGTCTTGTGTCACCATTTCTGTGTTGACTAGTGTTATACAGAGAGAACCTCATCATGTAATACTCAGAATGACTGAAAATAGTAAATGATTAGATAAATCTTCACCCTAATATTTTATTGCACTCCAACACTTTCCTGTCTCTTTTCCCACTTTTTAGATTTTCTTGTCAGATGGGACTCCTTTATAATAATTCAAATATTGGAAGAAATGAGACTCCCACTCAGCTTTAGCCTAGCCAGTCAACTTCTTTTTTTTGCTATTGCCTCTATCTAATGAAAACACTACAAAACATTTGTGGGGGAAGAAAAATTTTAGAGTTTTGTATCTCATTCACTTACAATTATTCATACTGCTTGACTGATTTTAATACCTAACTAACAATGGGCTTACAAGGCAAAGTATTGTTACTTTTTTCCCTTTAGGAGAAAGTTCTGTTTCTCCATTACACTGTTAATTGTGTGTAACACTTTTACCATCCAAAATTGTTCACTACTGCAAAAAAATAAATAACTTGCTTTGTTTACTGTTCTCTAATTTACCTTAACAAAACATTTTCACAAATTTTGCCCAATCTAAACTGGTTGCATGCTTAACACACATATTTACAATGCATAGAGAACTTTACCCACATACTCCCCAGCAAAATGATTTTTTTAATAAAGGTGTCATTGGCTTATCATATTCTAATCTAGTTATAATGAATTAATAGCAACATCTTCCAAACATGACTAAATACTGTAGTGAAACTGAAAACTAAATTCTTTCCACTTTTTTTCCAGAAAGCTTGATAGAATACCATTGCTCTAAAAACGTATGTCTATAATTCTACAAAAATAGTGACAGAAAACCATGACAAGACCCATTTGGACAACAGAGAAATGGTATAAAAGTTCCCTTCAAATTTGATCTTTCATTCTATACCTTCTATATGTGATAACATTGATTTACAAACTCAATGATAAAACTGCATTAACTTGAGGAGTTTGTGAGAACATTTTCCTGATAACAACTTCCAATTTCTCTGACTGAAGATGGGAAAAAGCCTTTTATTTTGTAACTACTGAGATATTAACAATCTTTGTTTGCATTCAGTTGATCATTCACGTGACCCTGAGTACTTCTGAGAGTCTCACAAATATAGTTCAATCTGTTATTTGCAGCTATTACACAGCTTGAAGAGTTGGATGGGATCAGCCCCTTGTGCACAATTGTAGATACAGCTTTACTTCAGTTTAGGAGTGCCGGTGGATGGGGTACTAGCTACCTGCAAATAGACGATTGTAAGAGTGTTCACTTGGAATGAAGAAACATTGATTTTCTTCTTTCCTGAGAAATTTAATCTTATCTGACATGCTCCAGAAAGCACACCAATGACTCAGCTACTCTATATGGTACTGGCATCATGTGGAATGACTCAGTAGAAACCATAGAAATTGTATTCATCTGCACATTTGCCTCGCAATTTATAAAGGCCCCTCTTTGAAACACAGGAGTATACTAAATTGACAAATAGGTTATATTTGTACAGTTTCATGTTAGTCTTATTATTACAGTGTTAAATACATTCATGAAAATAATTTTAAAAAGAATATCAAACTGTTAGGATGAGAGGTGTTATTTGGTTGCTCACAATGCTAGCAATTCATTAGGCTTTTTACATCCATAGGCTGTGGGTGGTTTTTTGTTGACTTTAATTAAAGAAAAGCTAAAATAACAACAATGGGTTTAATAGCCCATGGTTTCTCTATAGGATGAACATAAAGAGACAACTAAATCTTCCATGAAGTTCCATCCACCATCAGAGGCTTCCAGTGGAGTGAAAAGCATATGAACCAAGACTGCAAGACTGCATGGAAAGTCTGGGACTACAGCATGGGGCAAAGCCAAATTGCAGCATTTGAGTCATTTGTAGCTTCCAAGTAGCTCAGATTCTGCTCCCACTCTAGGGTGACATTCCATAATCAAGGCTGTGGTGATACTGAGGTTTCTAGGAACTAAAACAAGGTCTTACAGGCCTTGTGCATATTTCAGATGACTTTGTTGGGTCATCTTGGACACAACTGGACATCCACTACAGGTATCCTCTGTACATTGTTAACCAATTCGTTCAAGGTAAGTGGCTTGTAGTTTGTGACTTTTGACTCAATAAAGAATACAACCTATATAGGGTCAGATTGTTTTCACTGAGGTTGTTTTTCCTTAGATCTTAATGGGAACCTGATTTTTCTTCTCTCATTGAATCTGATACTGCAATTACAAAGATTTTTCTTCACCACAAAATACTTAATGGAAGAGAAAGGTACAACACAAAGTAAAAGGCAAATGCAAGTCGCATAAATGTTCGAAGATAACATTCAACAAGGTTTATGAAAAGCTTCTGGGAAGGTGGGTGGGGACCTTTAAGGAACAGAGGAGACTTCAGTAATTGTCATCCACTTGTAAATCACAGGTGCAAAACAGATCTTGCTATGGGAATAAATGAGATTGGTAGTTTTTTTCTCTGTCTAGTTCAGTAGTTCAATTCTATCAAATCTATCAAATTATCTACGGTGCAATAACTTTAGGTACATAACAGAAATTACTATGGTCTTTCAATTAATTTGATTTTGGATTATGTTTGGTTTGGTTTTGTTTGTGTGTTTTGAAACTCATGGTGCAAATCTACATCATAAGGGTTGTTCATGCCAGTGCTCACAATTGAACATGCCCACAACAAGAAGAAAAGGATACACTTTTTGTTGCATTGACACTTCGATATCCTTCCAATATAAGGATTTCTTCACACAAAATGAGGCAGGATAGTAGCATAACTACTGAGTGTCCACTACTAAGAGAAGTAGTGTCTAAGTTACTGTGTATGTAATGAGTACATAATGCTATATGAAAGTGTTAGAGTTTCTTAACAGTTGAATAGGCACTACTGAAGCAAAGAATGCAATTATGAAAGTTATCACTCTTGTATGTAGAAATACAAAATGAGTACTGCTCACTACAGTTCAGATACATACTCCTATTATTATTACTTATACCATCTTTCCAACCTAGCCTGACTTTAAAACTATTCCATTTTGATTGATTCCAAATATTTAGTCTTTAAAAAGGCACTGGTGTTTTTAAAGGAAGAAACATGTATTTTCAAAATATTAAATTTTATTTGAAAATAATGTACATTATACTTTTAATTGTTTTACAGTTCAAATTGTAAGGTGTGTTCTTTTTTGTTCAAGAATTTTAAAAGCAACTAATTTAAATATGCAAAATTATCTTGAGTTGTTCATACGTGAACTTAAAAGCCATGCAACACAGGAAAATTAAGTAATTATGCCTCCAAGTTATTTACTGCAATTAAGCTCATTTATCATATGCAAATTAGTGCAAACTGGTCTCATTAGTTACTAAATTACTCAATATGAGCTGAACAATGTAGCACTCCAGTTTGTAATGAAAAATCCCTGTAGAGGCAAGCAGTATCAATTAAGCTAATTTGCATATGCAAATATATTCACTAACTTTCCCTTTTCTCTATATTTAGTTCTACATTTCCTGATCATTCCTGATTATAAGAATACTATGGAGTTACTGACCCTTTTTCACACCTTCTCAATAGCAACGAAGTTACAGAAAAAAATCCAGAGGTCCTGAAAAATTGATGAAAATCTTGCTATTTTTTACAACCAATTTAAGCCAAATTTTTAATGGTATGTACCAGAAATAATTTTTAACTGGATTTAGCTGATAGACAGATATATATACAGAAATATAAACCATAAGATATCTATTCTCATTATAATACCACTTTTCAGAAGAAAAAAAAAAGCACAAGACAAGAAAAACAAAGCCCATGATTTGGCAAATCTAAAATCTTGTCAAAGACTCATTAACATATTGGCATTATCTACTTCTCTCCTCCATTACATCCTACTCTGCTATTCATAATTCAGGTGATTTTACTTGGAAAACATTTAAAAGACATTACACTGACATAAAGATTCTGATGTAATAGTGTTTGAGCAATCATCTTTTGTGGTGGTTTTTTTTCCACAAGCACGGAGTGGATAGTGCCATTGGATTCAAACCTACCACTGGGAATCTCTTCAGCATGATATCCAGCAATCAGCTGTGACTTGGAGATTTTTTGACATAGAATCATACAATTTTAGACTGATTCAGGTTAAAAGGGTCCTTAAAGATCACCTAGCTCCGACTCCCTGTCATGGGCAGGGAACTTTCACTAGACCAAGTTGCTCAGAGCCCCATCCAACCTGGCCCTTCCAGAGATGGGGCAGCCACAGATTCTCTGGGAAACCTGTTCCAAAGCCTCACCACCCTCAGAATGAGGATGTGCATGAATGTTGTATTTCGTATGTAAGCTAAGTATAAGCCTCTTTGTATATCTAGATCTGTACAAAAGCCAAATTCAAAGATGCATCCAGCCTTAATCAACTGAAGTCCTTTAAAAGCATTAAATTCCCTTTATCAGGGTTTTTATTCAATTTTTCCATCTCTGGATTTATGTAAAGGTAATAGTGCGTTGATTTTTTTTTGGAGTTGATGAAGTCTGCCATTAACAGAATTAACTGTATGATCCCTGGGCACAAATTCTATCTCAGCTCAAAATCAATAACTTTTTTTACTTTTATTTTTCTCATGATGTTTTATGTTTCTCATGAGTTTTACTTTTCTATTTTCTGCACATAACTGCATATGGGAGAAAACCTTTAGTACCTGTATCAATCATCAATTAAGCAGTATTTAAACATTCAATTCCCTAATAATAATAAAAAAAAATCATGGATGAAGGCATTCTTCATTCAGTGATGACTAAGCATAAGCATTATATGTAAATACATGTATTTAATATGTAGGGACATGACTAATGTATATAATGTATACCTAGACATGTATATAATGCATACCTGCTTGTAGACTCAAAGTATAAAAATATCACAAGATGTACCTCCATTTCTGTTTTTGTAATGTCATTTCAAATAAGCTATACCTACCCTTTTAAAATCTACTGTATTATGCATATTTGTCTATCAATAAATATTGAAGTATCAAAATATTAAAAAGATTAGAGAGGCTCCTTAATTTCTGAGCTTACACTTAACCCAGTCTTCAACATATTAATAGCAAAAGGGATTACACAAACTATTAATTCAAATTCTTCAGATAGCAGACTCTGAAATCAAAATTCTCAAGGTATAATCAAGGTTGTTTACTTCACTTGCAAACAATACTTATCATGATACTTATTTAAAAATAATTTCTGTGAGTAGCAGACGAGGTGAGAACATGTTAGAACTGTATTCCACCATGGAGTCTGCCCAATTGTTGTTTTAAAAATCAGATTGTCTTCTGGTGATTATATTTCTATTTATTAGACCACAAGGCAGTACTTTGAAGTTCATTCTGATCTGTTTAGAAGTGGCGCATTTGAATGCATGACCCAGGTTTTTCTCAAAAAGGGTTGATTGCTCTGCTAAAATAAGACAAAATCTTAACATCTCATGATAAAGCTGTCACCACTATTAATTCATATTGTCCTTTATCCATTGTCAACAGTCTATCTCACAAATATCAGAGCGGAAATTTCTATTATAAACTGAGAGATTCATGGGAGAACTTTGATAAAAGCATTGTCTTCTTTGAAAAGGCCACACCTCAACAGATGTTCAATACCAGGCTGATGGTAATTTTGATTTAAAATCCTCAGGTTTGAGTACAAGTGCAATAGAGGGGTTTCTTTAGTAGTAGTATGATGAAGCTATATCCTGAAAACACCTTAATTTACCACAAATAAATTTTAAAAACCCCAAAAATCACCCCCCCTAAAAAAAAGAAACCACAAAAAAATCCCAACAACCCATAAGTGGAATCTAGTAAAAACAAGTATAAAAATCACTAGCTGTTTTAATAGGCAGTGAGTGAAAAATTCAAATATCAAGTAGTTTTCAAAGCGGCCATCCTAGTTTTATTCATTTTCATCCATAAAAGTCACACTAAATACCTAAAGAGTGTAAATAAATCAGTCTCAATGAGGTTTTGTTTATATATGAATTATAAATAATATGGTAAAAAACATACCTTTAGGATATATGATACGTTTACACACTCAGCATACTGACAAACTACATAAACTGAAATATCACAAAACTGCTAGTTCTTAATTTTTTTCTACATGTATGAGACAGCATAGCAAACACAATGCTGTAGATACCTGGCGCAGATCTCTGACACAATAACTACAACAAAAGTATTTGCTTATAGAACCATAAACTTGACCTAGACCTCTGCCAAGAGTGCACAACTAAGCAAATCATTTCATTCAAGATTCTTGTTCCAAAGAAAAATTAATTCTACTAGTTAATTTAACATTTCCTAAAATTATCTTTGTTGCTATTCTGCATTTAGTTACTCTATAAAGATGTGAAAATTCTGACATTATCTATAGTGCTTTTGAATACCACAGCTGAGTTAGTAAAGAGAGATAGCTCTCAATCATTTCAAATTAAGTGGAATATTTCTCATGATAATATCCTAATTTACCTCTCTCGTACCTCTCAAAAGATAATACACCAGACAATATATTTGCATTGAGAAGTTGTGTACATTGCTAAATAAGAGAAGTTATTCAGTGCCACACTTGGAAAAGACAGTGTGGGTTTTATTTCCATAGTGCTGAGTTTGCCTTACTGCAAAGAACATCACATTTCCTTCTTAATTGCTTGTACTCCACATTTGATTACTTCAACCTAAGAAAGTTTGTAGTAACCCTGACAAAATAAATCAAGCACAAGGATGTTTCCATCGGGTCATTGTTTTTCAGTTGAGTCTTCCTGGAATATGATGACTTGTGTCATGTGACAAACTTGTTTGACAAATACCAGATCAGTTTTCAGCCCAAAGCTAAGATGCATGCTTCTATTCATTTTTTAATCTCTAAAAATTGCCCCAAATTTGTGATATATAATTGTGACAACTGGGATATCATGGAGAAAAGCAGTGCTCATAAACCAAAGTGGAGAAAAACCCCTCAACCCTAAATTGATACATGACATAAGACAAATCACCAACACAAAATACTAGTTTATACACACATTCACACAAATACATAAGGGCATTCTGCACGCAAACACCTGCTGCACAATTCTAAACAACAAAATACTGTGATTCAGCAAAAAAGAACACTTGCCTTCCCTCTCATTAACAGTCTCCCAATAATGGACTTTCAAAATAGAAAAAAATACGAGAATAAAAAATAATCTCATCAATATAAGTGCTGTCAACAATAGTATTCAAATTATCGGCAGAAATATGACTAGGTAGATATTTTTATTTTTCTTGGAAAAGCCATTTTTTTACCTGTAAAATATGACTTCCCAAATGTGATTCAAATACTTCAATGGCAAGGGCACTGGGACTTCTCCTGCGCTGGGCACCTATAACTGAATAAAAAACAGTTATGTTGTAAGGTCTACACATTCATTTCTCATGCATCCTCATCACTGACATTAACTCTTTAAATGTTTTGCATCTTAATATACCAGTATTAATTTAAATTTTGCCTTCTACATAGTATATAAATTTGGTAATTTAATATGTAATTTAAGACTCAAATTTGTAGCATAAAAAAGAGATTTTTAAAAGCCAATCTATTTAAATGTCCCATGAATCTGTAAATGACTTGTTTGGTCAGATATATCTCAAATCCCTGTAGGTTTATGGTGATGAAAGCATGAAGAATTTAGTGAAAAATACTATTAAAAGAGGCTACACATATTGTAAATTTTTGAAATGTGGGGATAAGAACTAAATATTACTCATGAATTAGGAAGTTTATTCTAGTATTTTACCTGAACATGTTATTATTTGAAACTGAAATGAAATTAACTCAACATTAAAAAGCCAACATTTGTAAAGTATGTATTCAAATCAAAGTTCTCTTCTCAGTGTAGAGAAGTATTTTAGTATCACAGATATCCATGTTAGTTGCTGGAATAGGTACTTGAAACTTCAGTTTTTAAATTATATCATTTAAAAGTACAAAGCGAGCAATAGATAGTTATGCTTCAAAGGCAGCAGTGACTACAAAAAAGGCTGAGAAATCACCAAACTAATATTCTGTTAAATTCTAAATGCCAGGAACACAAAGCTAGAAATTAAGTCTGCACATAACCAAATGTAGCAATCTACTGTAAGCTGAATTTTCTTCTTAGGCCTAGGCTTCCTTTCCCACACAATCAGAGAAAGCCAGAGCACAGAAAAGAAGGCACAGTGCTGCAGGAAGATTCCCGTCTTGGAGACAAAACTAGATGTATCCATAGAAGACGCAAAGTTCATTCTGCACCCTTCTAAAATGTGTACAAAAGCATTTACATGCCAAGACCCTGATGAGAGACTAATGCCTCTTAAACCATCACAGCACTAGTTCATCTTCACATATTGCTGTCTTTACAGTGTATGATAAGAAAAATGAAATATCAAGGATCCACTAAAACAAGCAGAATGAATGACTGCCATTACTGAACTGGCCAATTTAGCACCAACGGAAACAAAATACAGAGCAACAATTTCTTAGTCTTCTATGATACTGGCTGCCAAACATGATATCACTAGGAAAAGATAAATGCCAAGTAATGATAGTCATATTGACCTGAAAATGTAATATCATTTCTTATTGATGTTTCATGTAATTTCCTTGCAGGAAATTCTAAGCTATTTTTACTGGGCAAACAGGTGGCTTCATTGCTAATAGATTCAGGCAATAGCTCATAATTACAAATGGGGACTGCTGTAGAGCTTGTATTTTCTAAGTCCTGCTCTTTTCTCATATTCAAGGACATAGACACATCTTGGAAAAAAAACTTCAAGACTGTATTTTTTAGAAAAACTTTAGCTTTAGTTGTGGGACTAAACAAAACTTAGCAACGCAAAGATTTTCCGTATTCTGATCATGATTGCCATCAGCATGATGCTTTGTACAGTTATTCCATTTATAATCTATCAGAAACAAGAAAGCAAATTGAGTTTTGGCTTGCCAGACATTGCTTCATTGTAGTCTCCATAAGAGCATTGTAAAGACCAAAAAATCACCCAACATGTAAACCTGCAACACCTCCCTGAAATCCTTCTGGTCCCTTCTTTCATCCATCTAGCCTGCGTCATATTTTCCACACATTGTCTGAACATACCACCATTTGGAATTTACCTTTCAATTAATTTTCTGTTTCCTGCCCATATCCTTATGTTGCCATCCTCTACCATTTTAATGTATCCATTACTTATTTAATCCAATTCTATGATGTCAATTGCAGGGCTTTTAGCATTTAAATATCATAATTTGAATGAAGTGTCTGAAGTCAGTGCAACACTCTTTAAAACAGTATCTTGAACCTTAAATGACACTTACAGGTAAGTCATCTGTCCTTCACAATTGGGTCTGTCAGTTTTATACCTCAAATGAAATCACTCTAAGGTCAGTGAGTTAACTAGAAAACAAGAGAGGGTCAGATCTTAGCTTTAAAATTTGTCAGTCAAGTCCTCTATCAATGACTTCATACTTGTGGCTAGTATATATGTAGACAACTATCTTGTAGTACTTTCATGCCATTCAGTTCACTAACATTTTTATAGCACTAGAACTCTTGGATTTGTGTGTCTTGCTCCTAGTCAGGTGACGACAATTCCTGGTTTTACAACCATGATAATAGATTACACAGAAAACGATTATGTTTCTGGTAGCCATGCTGCAACTCTTTTCCAATAAATGAATAAATATTAAATATGCACTTTATTTCATGCATTTCCATAACTAACATTCTTCATATTTTGAGGAATGAGACAAGAATACTGAGACAATTATAGAACAAGGGAAACTTAAATTATTTGATCATCTAGATTCATTGTCTTATTATTTTACTTACTAGAGCTTTCAAGTTTCCTTGATACCTATTTGCAGCAGAAGAAATATGCTATTTTGGGTATATAAGTGCATACCACATTGATACCTTTCAGAAACATGGCAATCTCACAGTCCAGTCAATGCACAAAACCTCTTATTTGTATTAAATGAATTGTTGGCATGCCAATAGACGAAAGGAAGACATAGACTGAAACGTTTGGATTAAAAAGAAGGCCCAATGTTATTTTATTCTAAAATTTCAAAACATAAACTATAAATACTGAACTGGCTTCCATCACACAAGCCACAGCTAGTCATCTAAATCTCTCATCCTGTGGATGGAACCACCAGCAGCCACAGCTCAGCCACTCACAGAAAACTTGAAAAGCAAGGGAGTTAAGATTTATTTAACAACATCTATAAATCTAAGCAGCTCAGCAACCTTCACAGACCTAAAGGTGTGGATGCACATCTTTTTTAAAAAAATGTGGATTCTCTTTTAAATGCAGACTCCCTACCGAAACAAAATACTGAATGCATGAAATAAATTTCTTCTTTTGAGTTACAGAAAGCAGGGGAAATGAAGATGTGAAGGCTGAAGGATGTGTACCAAACTTCAGAAGGAGTCACAATGGAAACAAGTTCCAAACCCAGGTTAAATTCTTCCAAGCTTCTCCTATTTTAGTGGTAGGAACAAACATCTCTAAAAAGACTTTTTCACACGTGGTCATATTTTGTATTGCCCACATTTAGTTGACAACGTTTAATGCTTGAATGCACAAATTAATCAAAAAGTTGGATGAAACAATATTTGTACTAAATATTGACTTTTAATAGTGACAAGAGGATAGAAAGATTGCTTTCACATGTGCACTTTGTAATGCTGGAGCAGAAGAATGTGTCTTTGAAAATGTTTTACTTTCCATGGCATTGAACTATGACCTTTACTATCTAAACTGACATGTCTATTCCTGGCATAGGATTATTCCATTAAAAAAAATTCTAACTGTTCACTGGTTCCACTTTAAAATTCCTCCCTCAGTGACTAATCTGGCTATGCATGAGGTGAAGGAAGAACCACCTCCCTTTCAGAGTGTTTTGGGGGCAGTCTAAGCATACTTAATACAACCTCAAGAGCATTTGCAACTGTGCTACAAAAAGTGAGAAACTGGAAAAGCAAAATGTAGACTGCCTACCAAAGATTTCTATGCATCCTGAAGAGGAAGGATTTCCTCTTAAACACTATTCTAAGGCGTGGGAGCACAGACCAAAGACTGATGTTCACTGTGGCCACACTGGTGAAGACAGACCTCTAATAAAGCATAAGCAGTATTCTTTGATCACTAGGAATGGAAGAGCAAAACATGAGCAAAATCATCAGTTTCCCCTAAAGTCTTCTGTGACACTTTCCATGACACCCCTCAATAGAAACTGCTTTTGTGGAAAGTTTTGGAAAATTCAAACAAGGAGTTTTTAAATTATGTTGCTTTAATAATAGTTCAAAAACTAAATGGAACTTTTAAATTCATTTCCCTTAACCTTGATTTACTCCCAAAAGCTTTTTCTCAACTAGTCTCAAAGTCCTTATATTTTTTATTCAATTTTGTTGATTTTGCTAAGAAGAACTTTTTGTACAGTTGGAAGCAGAGGCGGACATAGGGCCACCATGCTACAACCTTTTAGACAATCTGCTGTCTAAAGAATTATAAAGAAGCAGAGCTCATCTTGAAGAGGTCTAATTATGACTGCTAATAAAGTCAAACTTTAATTAGCAAAGCCTGAGCAGATCTACATAAATATGAAAGTTTATAAACACCCCACCAAAAAAGAAAATGACCAGGTTTATTCATAAAATACGTAACCATTATCAGGCTAATTGCACAGCAATTTCACATAGTGTTGGCTAATATTTTTGCCCATGGGTATCAACAAAATTTATGATGGTGTCAGAGGGGAGAGCATAAGAAGCAGTGGTCTGATGATTTTATGTGCAAAGTATATGAGAGTGTGGCTATAATCTTTTAAATATTCTTTCCCAAAATGTTACCTTTTTCTTTGCTTCAGAGTAGAAAGAAAGATCTATAGAAATGGCAATACAATTTCTAATATATTTTCCTTGGCATGGAGTAGATTCTAGATGAAAATGTATCTTTTGTGATTTCTGCGAACAACTCCAAATATTCATGAAAAGAAATGGTGGTGAATGTGGCAGTCTAGGGGGTTTTACAGGAAGAGGTGCAATGCCATCTTGAAACCTTGGGGCTTTCTGATGAAACATGTTGATTAATTTGGAAATTTTTAAAAGCTGTGATGAAAAGACAGAGATGCTGACTGCAGGGCTAAACTGAACAACAGAGGATACAGTCTCAGGAAAGGATGAAATTTATATCAACATTACACTCCAGTATTTCTGCATGCTAACATTCACAGAAGCTTTTTTTTTTTTTAATTACTTCATGTTTAATACCTTGTGATTAATATATTTTCCCCATTGATTGTTCCTTGCTATCCCATTTAAGACTGATTCTAAGTTTTGAAAGAAATCTCCAAAAAGAGAGAACCCATCTGCCTAGAAGTTGAGGACATTTGGTAAAAAAGATGTATATTCAAATCTTGATCTAAAGTGAGATAAGATGCATGATGTAAGCAGAGATGGTGCCCTCTCATTTGGAAAGGGTATCCAAAGAAGTTAAATTATGTCACCAGTTACCTCACTCTAAGCCATCATATGATCCAAAATTTAGGTGTCTTATCCACCTTCACAGATGGGAAGAAGAAATAAATCTTAGATGGAGCCGCAACATATGCGGGAAGGTATTTTATCTTGCTTTAGTAAAGCTATGGGAATCATTAATACTGTGCCATTACCAATGAAGTATCACAGCAATAAAGTATCTAAACAAATTTGTCGCAAAGGACTACATACAAAGATGTATAATGCCATACACGATATTCAACTTACAAAGCTAACAATAGCACTTCAAATCTGTATTCTTGTGTACAAGAATGCCTCATATTCTAGATATCTGCTGGTCACTGGTAAAGAGACTGAATTCATTACTGGGGAATCCATGGTTGAGAAAGTAAACCTAAACTTTCCAGGGAATAACCTGTTACTTGTCAAGAATGAACTGGTTAATTAATGGAAAGTATTATGTAACACAATTACAGGTGTGCTTTATTATTATTAGTCATTCATCTCTGAAAAAGTTCCAAAAATTAAAAGAAATTTTATCAAAAGTTGCTTTTCAAATTCAAGTTGATTAGTATTTTTAAACTTTTTAAAATAGCTTTTTCAGTTTCAATAACAAATCTGATCAAATCAAAATGTTGCAAAAAAAGCAGAAGGTATTATATCACTTGGTAATTGAACTGGAATCATTGGATTTTAAGACATAATATGTCTCTCCCTTGAGAAACTTTCAAAATTAATGGAAAAAAGAAACAAGATAGGTAACTGTCGTAGTGTGAGTTTTCATCTGTTTTAGGAGCCTGTTCCTTCTCCAATTACCTTCACTGGGTTTATAGGTCTGCTCCTTCCCACAGGATTTGTTCTTTAGGGGGTGGGGGTAGGGTGGGTGGGAGGAGGAGACAAAGTTTCTTAAGTCCTAAATATCTCTCTTGTTTCCCCTCTTTTCTGAACTTCTTAAAATTAGAAACTCCACAAAGAAGTAAGTATATTTTGTGTTCCCTCCTTGATAACTAGCACTGTTGCTTAATTAGCACATATTTGTACATTTAAGAGTTTATTTCAGAGATTTTTTTTTTTTTTTTGTGTTCACTGTAAAGGATGAAATCTTTTCTCTGCAAGAATTTCCAGTCATCTAAGCAAAGAGAGTTTTCCATCTGTGGCTGGGGGCGGGAGCACTGGCCTTTCTCCCACACTGTAGTAGTTACTATAGGAACTATTGTGCCTCCTTCAAAAGGGCTACAGACAGGGTGATTAAAATTCTTCATGGGAGAACCCCCACTCTTCTCCCTGACAATGAAATTCTTCAGGGAGAGGGCTAAGCCTCCAGTTCAAGAATGGCAGCACCTGAGGGAGTGATGTGGCAGACAGAATCACCCTTGCTTTAAGTTGAAGTACAGGAAAAAAACTACAAGGGCCCATACACTTGCATTTATTTTATTCCCTTCCCATGAATTTCAGAAACATTGGCAAGAACTAGTGAGAAACAGAAGGAATAAATAACTTCATACAGTCTCCAACATGTAGAGGACAACGCATAAAGAACAAATACTTTCAATTCAAATCAGTAGCAGGACAAGAAAAATAATTAAAGTGGGATAGGAGTTCCTCAGAAAATCCATCTGCTGTAAAGAGATTGGGAAAAAGTCTACGGAAGCATGGAAGAGAAAGAGATGAAGTAAAGACAGATGGGTGAGGCAAGGGAGAGGGACACACAAAGGTGGGGTGAATCAAGGGCTTAAAAACCTAGGAATTTATCAGTCCTTTAGATAAATGTCCATCCCGAGAGATTTGGCTCTACCAGCAGAAAAAATGCATAAACATTATGATTGCATGAAGAAATGAGTGATGAGTCTGGATTACTTATTGAGATACCACAGTAAGACCCTTATTGGAATAATAGTTCTATTGTCTTATTTTTAAACCAGTATCACAATTCCTCTGAATAGAAAACTGCTGCCACCCCTTTACAGCTCCAATGCTACAGAAATGCCTAGTGTCACTGATTCTGTTCTCAGAAGGAGGACAGGGTATTAATATCAAGTCAGAACAGTGTTATATAGTGTCAGACTATACTTGCTGGTAAAACTAAGAGGCCTACATCTGTTGTCTTGCTTTTTTTTTTTTCCAGTCTGATCCCAAAGGTTCATGTTATGACATTTGTAACATCTGCTACAAATGCGGAGGTAAGTCAGGCACAACCTTATTACTTCCAATCTAACACTCCATCCATCCACAGGGCTTTCATATGCCACTAGGACGTCAAGGCGACCAAAAGCTGTTCTATCTACATGAAGCAAGGTGTAATATATTTCTGAAAGTCAAGAAAAAATCCTGCTTTGTTATGTCTCCCCTTCTTTTGTTGTCTTAGATTTTGGCAATGGTCTTTCAGAATTTTCTATGAACAAAACAAGCAAGCCTCTCCTTCTTAGAGCCAATACAATTGCCTTTTAATGCCTTAGTCAGTGGTGTGTTGAAAATTGGCAAGCTGTAATTTACATCCTTCCCTGTTTTCACTAACACTGAAACATATCCAGATTCCCCTACCAGACCCTTCTATACTAAAGTCTGCTTTCTTGCACAGCCCTCTTTTCCTTCCATACTTCTCCCATGATTTTGGTGGGCTCGCTGCATCGTTTTAATGACAAACTTAACTTTTTTCAATCCTCAGTGGTAAAATGCAACTCCTGATAGACAAAAAAATACTTATTTAATCTGTGGTAACAAGAAAGTAAATGAATAAGGAAAACACTAAATAAGATGCTTTATAACTAGCATTCTTTCTATTAGCTTCTATCTAGTTCTTTCTATGAACTTTTATTCTATCTATGAACTTCTATTGTTATATCCACAGTACTTGAAGATTCCAGTATTCCACTGTGAATGGGCTAGGATACTGACTGTATTCTGTGAGGACTATGCAATCACGGCCAGGTGTCTGCACGGGAAGCCAACATGTGCTATATGGCTAAAATCATCCCCTAAAGAAATTCTTTGAGAAATACATATAACCTCTTCTGACAGCAAGTGGCTCGTAATTTTAGAAACTAACAGCTTTAGATGTTAGTGAACTAGGTAATATTTTCCACACTCGGTATCATACACTAAAAATAAGACGAATTTCACATTTGGTAGAAGTCATTTAAATTCATTACAGTAGCTGCAGAACACTACATGGTAGCAAGTGAGAAGGAAAACCCAGTGCCTGATGACATAAGCCATTGTAGGTCTTGATTGCCTGCATTTCTGCCATACTCACTTTTTTTTCTGTCTTACTATCACAGGCTAAGTAAAAGAACCCTCCACACACATACCCAGCTAAGAAAAACACTGAAAAAGACCAGATCTCCTTAGGTTAAATGAACACTAAAATTTGAAAGTATATCAAATATTGCTGTTGGCAAATGTAAGAGCCACATCCAGTGCTGGAATAAAAAATCCAGCTATGATATAACCAGACAATTACTGACTAATGCTTCATTATTCTACCAAAGTAAGTGACATACTGAAATGAATCCAACTGTTTAAAGTTGCTTCTGCTTCTAAGGTGACTTTAGAGCTTTACTACTTCTACAGACTTGGCTTTATGACTGCCACATGTAGGTGGTGGATTTGTTTGTAGATTTTTTTCTTCCTTTTTGTGAGTTAGTCAGAAAGGATTTAATGAAGATTCATAAATGAAATGAGACTGGGTACAAGTCTGTAATCAATCCACAATTTCAGGGAATAAATCTTTATCCGCTGCCAAAACTGAACCGTGTAATTAACTGAGGATTCTGGTAAGAACCAACTGTGCCACTAGTCAATTATTTTTACTTGTCTTCCAGCTGCGGCTTCTGTCTGTTCATAAGAGAGACTGTAGGAAAATGCAACTATAGAGAGTTTGGTGATTTAAAAAAATAACTGAAGAAATTTAAGGAGATTACCAAGACCATCTGTAGTAGAACCACAAGTTTTAAAAATCTGCAAATGGTTCTCAATTTCTCACTAGAAATTTTCATCAAGGACTCTTATAAGAACTAAAATAACATTTCGGAATTGCTGAGGATTGAAAAATGACCATGCATAAGCTGCAGTGGAAATCCCCAAGTCCTAATGAAGCAGTCTGCAGAGGAAGTAGTATGATACTTTAAGTCATGACAACTGGGAGATGGAACTGCTTCTTTTCAAAAGCATTGCTGCTTATTAAAAAACAAAAATAAATTAGTTGATCCAAAGCTCCTGTGGAAAAGATTTTCCAGCACATCCACCACTTTGGATTTCATTCTTAATATATATGTATTTAAGTGCACTAACTACTTGTAATCTCTTTCAGCAGTTTTTAGGGAAACAATCTGTTGGAAATCCCAATGACTGGTAAGAAGAACAGTTAAATCTTTACCGGAAACATGACGTAGTCTTTAAGTGTTTGCTAAGGTTAAAAGAATTCATACAGTTCATGCTGAATGAGCTTGAAATAAATTAGGTTAACATGTTTTCTGTTATTATTATCAGCTCCAGCACACAACACAAGGTGTTTCCTCCTTCATTTACTGATGGATCTTTTTAAACAGTCATGTGAGAAAAGTCCAGTTTCCTCTGCCTTTGAAGAGCACCTAACAGGGAAATATAAGAGACGTTTGCTCAGAAGACAGAATAGTAAAGGAAGTGAGAGCTTAGTATAGAGAAAACAGGAAGAAAATTCTACAGCCAAGGAGAACGTGCGTAGACACAGCATTTACTTCATCAGAATTGCATTCATTAGCATCAGGAATTAATTTAGCTGAAGATTCTTTCCGCAGTGAGGGAAAACATTTCTGTTATTTAATCATATCATAGCTAAGATTCACACTTGCTACCTGAAAAAGTCAAGCCTGTCTGGCAATAAGAGAAAAAGCAAGGCATTCACCATTCAAAATATTTCTTGAACACCCTAATCATAAAAGTTCAGGGTGTTATTGTAGCCAGATATTTTATTATTCTTTAGCAAATGAACTTAAAGGCATCAGAATTCATTCCCCACACAGTACTTGAATCAGACATGGACACAGATGGTTACCTTGACTTTGGGAGCAAAGTTTTACTTTGCAAGATAACACTGTCTTTAAACCAGCTCTTTTGCACTTTCTATTAGCACTGATAAATATATTTTTGTTTCTATCTTCTTAAGAATTTTACAATTATACTGATAATGTATTGCATTTGGTTAGTTCAAGAATTACTTTTTAATATTCATACCCAAATTTAATATAATACAAGTATGCATTTGCTATAAAGAGAAAAATTTGCTTGATACAATAATTCAACAATCTGTGAGCTGAGATTTTACTGAAATGATGTTCTTTAAGCTCTTAAAGTGTATTTTACTGCTTTCCAACATCACCTTTAAATTCTTAAACATATTTCTTGTGCTTAGTCCCACTGAAGAACTAGATTTACACAACTATGTAATTTTTAAAACAAGCTCATTAATTTAACAGACAAGATTATTTTTCTTAGAGTATGATACAATACGATACTTAAACCAAAATACAGTTGAAGACTGCTCAAACTCAAGACAGAATGCACCTCTTTTTCAGTCACCCGCAACTTTTATGCATCCTTCAGAAAAACTGATGAGTTATGCCTGATAACATTTATCTACTTTTCTTCTTTCTTTTAGCAGCCTCCTGAAAGACAGTTGTATTCCTGACATTTGTTGTTATGAATATGATAGATAGCTTAAAGGTGTTTTGGATTATTTTAAATTTCCTACTGTAAATCAAACCACTTCTTATTCTGTTAACAATACCTGAAAATCTGGAAAATTTGATTGTAAAAAAAAGATTCCACTCAACAATGTTGTAGTGGGACAAGTCAGAAATGCAGCAAGTTTTCTGTGAATACTGACAAACAAATCTTTCAATGCAAAGGCTTGGCCTTACAAATGCAATATTATTGCAAGGTATATTCTACTTCTCTCTTCAAATACGATGGAGAAAAAATGACTATGGAGTAAAACTGCCCCAAATTTTTCAAAAGTATCACTGAAAAATTCTGCTTCAAACTTTTCTAAGAATACTTCTGTCATAATATTGAGTCTACCTTCTACAGGAGAGGAGGGATCTGAGGAATGAAGAGGACCCTACATGGCTGGAAGAGGCAAAGACACACTGCTGTGACAGCTCATGGACAAATAGCTTCTGAAGAGAAAGGCTTATTTTCATGAATGATGGCTTCAGAAAAAAAAATGTGACTAAAAGGAAAAGTGAATGCCAGAAATAGACTAAAAATCAAAACTTTACTGAAGGAAATAATATTTTGAAGAATATGAACTGAAACAAAGAATTAGGGATAATCAAAACAATTTTAAAGCTGTGTCTTGTTTATGTTCACCAATTATTTGACACTTATTATGACTGCTTGATTATATCTAACCAGAGCTAACCAGGCAAGAAGGACTCAACTGCCCTGGTTGCATACATGACACAGGTGTTGCTTATCCATTTGTTTTTGAGGTTCAAATATTCTTTTGTCCAACTGGCACATAATACTTTGAGCTTAGCTAAGGGTATGTCGTTATAGTCAAATGAAGACAACTGTGAACTAGCTGAAAATGGGTCAATATGGCCACTGATAAGGTCTAGCTGTGCTAAAAAGGCTATGAAACTTTCACAAGAAAAAGTAACTTTTTCATCACTGTTTTACCACAGCTGGGCTATTTCAAGTCCCTAAACTAGCATGTGTTGCTGTGTAAACATATTGTGTCTAAAGAGGAGTTTTTAGTTAATCCCTAATTAAGTTGTTAATAGTAAATGAACAAAAACCCAATGTATAAAAATCCCGGAAAGGTCTGAGCACACCCTTTTTCCATCTCATCTATTCCACTTTTACACTACCTCAACTCATCTTCTCACACTTTTCTTTTTTCTTCCCTTAATTTTCTTATTTCACACCAGTTTACCTTAATTGGCACTTTCAACCACACACATTTCCTGTGGGAAATAAGTTCATTATGATCAGAGGACCCAAAGCTGTGTTGTGGGGGGTGAGATGGATCACCTTCTTGGGCATCTGAAGCTCCAGAAGGCAATGTAACTGGGATGAAAATGTTGAAGAGGATACTTACTAAACTCAAATAGCTGAACAATTTGAATTTACTCACTAAACACAAACTCCCATCCCCAAACCTTTGGATGCTATACCAAAAAGACCTGTCTGGGAGGGAATAAAAAATAAAAAACAAAGTTAAAATTACAGCCCAGAGAAGCTACTATTCACTCCACCAAAGCGGAGGTGATAAGCTCTTGACAGTTTGTTAATGATACTGGAGCTCCAAAGTGTTGCAACCTACCCTTACTTTCAGGTTAATCCCCTAAAAACCGATAATTTCTCTGCACTGGGGAAAGCAATATATTTAAACTCCTCAAATACTGCTTACTAGAAAAGAAAGTGAATTTATAGTACTCCATGTATCATCAAAGAACATCAAGTGTCACAATATAACTCACAATATCAGCTTTTAAATTCTATTTCCTTAGAATCCATATTATTTACGTAGGATATGTATAACAATTAATGAAAACATACTATCTCCCACAATTTTTTTATTTTGGTTCCAATATTATTTTTGTATCATATTGACAATAATTACAGTTTGGACTCAACATAGGAGTGTTTTTTTGTCCATTGATTAACACCAGACAAAATTCCAGAAAGTCCACAATAATTTACTTCTATCAATCAGAAAATAGAACCAAACATTTTTATGATGTACAAACATCACACCCTTATGACAAAATGTCATGTTATTAGTTCCAGCTCTCTTCACAGCATGATACTGCATCCACAAACCAGGCACAGCACTAGCTTGTGGACAAAACTATCCACCAATTCTTCGATAGAATCATAGAATAGTTTGGGTTGGAATGGACCATCAAAGATACTTAGTTCCATTCCCCTGCTGTGGGCAGGACCTGCTAGGGGTAGGACCATCCCTCACAAGATCAGGTTGTGCAAAGCCCCGTCCAACTTTGAAAACTTATGCAACTTCTTTGTGTAGCCTGTTGTCTCACAACACTTTACATGAAAGCTTTATTCCTTACACCAATCTAAATTTACTCTTTTTCAGTTTAAAACCATTGTCTCTTATACTGTTATTGGTATATGCACCCTTGTACTATGACAGGCTCCATCTTAGGATCCCGCAAAAAGTCAAAGTAAAGGTTTCCAATTCCTTTTTTATTAGATCTCAGGTTACAGCTTGAGCTTAGCGCTACTAATGCTGAGACTATTCAGAGAGAAAAATACAGTTAATAAAACTTATTCTATGACAATCCTGACACTACAGGCCCTGGCAAAAAAAAAATCTTCCCCTTTCTTTTTATAAACTTCCTTTACTGAAAGGCTGCAATAAGGTCTCCCAGAGCTTTTTCCTCCTCTTCAGGCTGAGCCACCTCAAATTCGTCAGTCTTTTTTCACAGGATCATTTTCATGGCCCTCCTCTGGACCCACTCTAACAGGTCAATGTCTTTTTTGTGCTGGGGACAAAAAAGATAGAGCTGGATGCAATACTCCAGGTGGGGTCTCATGAGAGCCTGAATAGATTAGGAAAATAACCTCTCGATCTGCTGGCCATGATCCTTTTGATGCAGCCCAGGATATGACTGGCTGTCAGGGCTGCAAGTGCACCTTGCTGATTGATACCAAAATTTTCATCCACCAGTGTCCCTAAGGCCTTCGCAGGGCTGTTTTCAATCCATTCCTCCAGTATGTACTGACATTGGGAATTTTTGTAGTCCAAGTGCAGAACTTTGCCTTTGGTCTTGCTGAACTTCATGAGGTTCACATGGTCCCATTCATCAGTATTTATGCTTATTTCTTGCTCTGGAATCACATGAATGATAGGAAGTGGCATCAGAGCACCACTTCAAGTAACTGCAGAGGCGATATGCTTAATTTGGACATTCTTGCCTCTAATTATCAACAGACAAGAGATCAAATACCAGCACTTGCTAATAATACACTTTTGCATCTGTAAACTATCCAGTTTCAAAGTACTTTCTTACTCATTTAATGCCAGCTCTTATATGATACTCCCAGTTAATATCATACTGCATTAAACTTATAAAAACTACTGTCTGGCACCAAGCCTTTTTGGCAACTCCTGAAAATAATTAAACTGATTTATTGTTTCTGAATTTTGTCCTTCAGTTTCCTGAATTAAAATTATTTAGCATTATGAGTTTTAAGTATGAACCGTAAGAGAACCTTTGGAGATTACTTAATGCAATACATTTTCTCTAATCACTTACCTCCAAAAAATAAATAAATAACTATTTAAAAACTATTTTCCAAAAACTGTGATTGAAGTGGGCCTTTAAAAATGCCCACAGTATGTCCTATCTCAATCCAAAAAATACTGTTGGATTTTAAATTTAAGTCTGCTGGTAAACTAACCCAAATATTTTAAATACTGAAGCAAAAAAGGAGGATATTTTAAATAGTGTGCAGGGTACGTGCTTATTCAAGTTCAAGTAAAATCTCTAAATCTCTCCTTTCTCTAAATTGCTTATCCAACAAAGGATGTTCTTAGATGGGAAATGGGATATGGGCTTTTCTGGTATTTGAAGTACTTTTTCTCCCAAACCCTTTTATTAAGGAGCTATTCAATGAAAGTGAGTTTTGATTCTATTTTTCATATTGCAGTACTGCACATAATTTTGTGTTCAATAGCTTGTCATAATACAAAATTACCAAAACTAATAAATGATTCATAGTTCTAAATATATCCTCTTATAGATGAAGTTTAGCAGAGAGAATAAGCTTTATATCCATTTAAAGTTAGAACAATGTTGATGGTATTTAATATTTCCTAACACGTGGAAATTTCTTGTTCTGTTCTTTGTCAAATAATAATCCTCTTAGTTAATAAAAAGAGAGCTGCCATGTCAGTTTAAAACTTGGGAGACAAAACTCCAAGGAACCCCTTGGAATGGCTTCCCAGAGTGATTCCAAAATTAAAATGCACTAACTCAGATACGCCCAACCACATAATAGTATAGATGTAAAGGTCTACATAAACAGAGGAAGACCCTGGAAACTTCCCCCAAAGCCTTCTGTCCACCCTATTCTGCAAGCATGATTGACTGTGTCATGTTTATTGTTAGCCCATCTGGACAACAGGTGCAGTACTTAATGGCCACAGTGTACTTGATTATTGACTAGTGAATATTTCTGCACAACACAATAGGCCGCAGAATGACCCCCAGTAACAGACAGACTTCCTGCCCATTTCGACATTCAAAACCTCTCAAAACAAAAGGAAGGAGTTTTTACCCTATCTGGAAGTTTGGTATAGAGCTTAAACATACAACCTACATTGGTCAAATACTTAGTTTGCCAGGTTTATATAGAGTCAATTTAAAGAAAAAAAACCCAAGGTGTACGAATTTCAAGCTCAGGGACCTCTAATTACTTCATGCTGAAAGTTTAACTATAAAACATAGATAAATTACTGCACTAAAACCACAGAAGATCCTCCACATGATTTGTGCCAATGTATCTAAAGCTCAGTGAAGCTGATCCCAGGGAGACTTTTCCACTTAGTCCTCAGAGAATTCCTTTTGGACCTGTTTCTAAGGAGTATATAAAGGATTACTTGGATATTTTGGTAAAGTTACCCAATAAATTAGTCAATCTCAAATTTTATTAGCCACAAAGCATTACAGCAGTCATACAGCTGAGGAACACTGAGGGAACTGAAGGCATATTAGTCATTTATTTAGGCAGATACCAGAGATCAGTACTCAGTACAGGATGTTAGTTGTAACATTAAGCTAATTGGCTAATAGTTGCAGCAGTCCTTAAACAGTTTTTGTACTGAGAAGTGTGACCCCTTCTTGAACCAATTTATGTAAACCCAGAGGGAGTCCTAAATTTATTCCAGTTTCGTGAATGCATGGTCTGGATTAAGAAACCAAAAGCAAGAAGAATGTGCATAAAACCAACTGCATAAGCCAAACACCTAAAATTTACATGCTGTCAGCTTGAAAACTTTCTGTTTAACAAATTAGTTGAGATAATAAATGTTCAATATAAATTTAACAATTTAGTATTAAAAACATTAATATTTCATCTAGTGCATATTTCAGGGCTACAGGGTTTTTTTTCTTTTCAACCATACCTTTGGCTATTTATCTAGTTGCAAACTTTTATAGATGTGAAATATTTTAAGAAGTCCTTTGCAAATGGCCTGAGGTAATTTCAAACTTAACAGACCCTGTCCCACCAGAGCTCATTACAGTGCATTTTATAACAAAGTACCCTCTACTTAATTTTCAGAACTTAGCCAAGCGTACTAGAAATGCAGCTGCATTAAGTGCAATTAATGGTATAATAAAAGTAGTAGAGGGCTGTTTAAGACCCAAGAACCAGCATTAAACAGGGAATGCATGTTCTCTGTCAGTGATGCATTGAAGTTCCAGAAGTGTGAGATTTCCACTGCTAGGGAAGAAAAAAAAAAAATGAAACTGCATGTGCTGTTGGGGGGAAAAAAATCTTCTGTCCTCCAACAATCCCAAAAGGTAGACTAAAAGTGGATTAAAAAAATATTCCCTCCAGTTATGCCACTAGCATCCCCCTTTCTCTTTGAACAGAAGTCCAAAACAATAAACTCATATTCCCACCAGCAAAAAAACCAAGCAAATTCAATTCCAGAAAAAGTGAGATTAATAGTAAGTGATTAATATAATACATAGAATGATCTGGTTTCTTACCTAGCAAGGTTTACTTTAAAATGACAGAATCCTTTCTTTCTAAAAAGAAAGAATGTTTTTGTGACAGGAAATAATATTTTATTTTAAATTAAAATATTTTTTTTAAAATAAAACAACTCACATCAAAAGTGGAGTATTGATTATAAAAGCTCTGCAACTGTTAAGTGTGGAATTATCTTGATAACTAAATTATCATAACTGGGAATTAAGTTAATTCTTGTCTGGAACTAAAGACTATGTTCAAGGCAGAAGACAACCAACATCTGAGTAATCTCTGAGAGAAGTCAACTGACCTCTCATAAAGAAACTACTGACTAAATTTTTTTGTACGGGACTAATATCTTTTTTGTTTTTTGTTTCTAGTCTTGAACCTTATTTTCATGTATTTAACTCGATTATTTACTTTGGCAGAAGAGATCCATTAATTCATGTGAGTGGGCCTTCTGATTCACAGACAGTAAGTGGCTTACAACATGGCTTTATGGCAAAATATGAAAGCACAGAAGCCCTTGATTATGCATGGCCTGCAGATATAGTAATTCATTTTGTACACACTGAATATAAAAAAAATCCTTTCATGAGTGCTGAAGGTAGAAAAAAGTTATGATTTTGTGCTTTGCACAAGAATAACAGATTTCTAAACTATGGAAAAAAAAAAACCAATTTCCAATTTTCAGTGAATAAGTACTGGAAATACAAAACCTATAAGAAAACCCTCAGAATTTTAGTATAACTTCTACAAATAATGGATAAATTAGGTATACCAGATTTTGTTTTACACTTCCCTTTTCTAGTAAAAAATACATGCTAACCATATATTGCTTATCTCTTAAATTGATTTCAGGTGTTAAGGGACAGAGATAACAAACAAACAACCTCTTACACCTGTTATTTGTGGACTTGACTGCTGGCAATTTTCAAGTCAGCTCTGGCTGAGAACCCTATATATGGACTTGGAAATAATCAACAGTGTGTAGAAATATAAAACCTACTTTGACAGTAGATTTCATTATTCTCAGAAATACGTAGGAAAAATAAAACACATGTAATTTTCCCACTCACAGAGCATATGAATACATCTATTCCTGATGTTCTAGTTATCCAGTGCTATATTTTGAGTCGTGGAAACATTTCAATATATCATTGAGTGTTCTCTCTTTTCTGTACCCTCTGTTTGCTGAACCTCACACTTAGGGGCTCTGTTCCTTTACCAAGACCGTTTCTGCTGCTGACTTCCAATCTTTTTATTTTCAGCATTCTGATGCCTCTATCATTCTTCACAGTAACATAATTCTACAATCATCACTTCAGTAGATGAGAAGGTAACTTTATTTATATAGGCTTAAGTAGACTTAAGAATAGTAGACTTAAGTAGAGAATAGGTGATCACGTTATTTTAGTAGATGATTTAATTGACACATTTCCTACTACTCTCTATGATCACACTGTAGAGAATGTATCTTTTATATTGTATTTACATATCCTATGATGTAATTCTGAAAAAATGTTAGCTACTGCACAGTAAAACACTATAATTACTGCTGAAATAACCACAGTGGTGTGGACAGTATTGACAAAATAATAATAATAAAGCCTAGGAAATGTAATTATTAGTGTTAAAAGTTTCTATAAGGACTAATAACTAAAACTGAAGCAATGGGACTAGAAATGTATCTAAGGTAAGGACCTACTACTTCTGTCATTAAACCAAGAAATGATGATTTTGTTTGCCTAAAGATACATTAAACACATCACATCTTGCTGTTACCAGGAAAGTAATAACAAATAAAAGTGACTCCCTGGGAAATTATTTAGTATTAGTAAACTATTGAAGAAAATTAGAAAGAAAAAATATCTCCATAATCTCATTTCAAATTGGAGATGTCAAAGGGCACTAAGGAAATCAAAAAAGCTCTCAAGATGGAAGGTGTAGAATTTGAAAAGCAGGATATCTAGTGACCACACCCTTGAAAGCTAGAAGGAAGGCTCAATAACTCAGGTTTCCCTTTGGGAAACCTGAGCAGCTAGGTCTCATAGAGCACTTTGAATTTACCAAGCATTCAAAAATAAAACACATGAAAGATGGAACTGCAATTATTTTCTGAAAAGAAAGGGAAACATTTTTGAAGTAACACAGCAAGGATTCCTACTACGATACTCATAAGCTGACTGAAGCTAGATGTTGAAAGGAACTAGGAATTGGTGACATGGCAGAATCTTTTTACACCAAGCCGGACTTTGAATTGAGCTCATATTTCTACTTAAGAACTTGGACTCAAGTTGGTGGTCTCAGACCAGCTCTCGGTAGACAAGCCTATAACAACTGCAGGGTGCTCTACACTGATTCCAGCAACAAGGCAAGGAAAACTGATCAGTCTTAGGAGTAAACTCTGAAACCTACTGATGCTTCATTGCCAGGTTTGAACATCTCTCTGAAACAATGAAGGAAAGAGCATTTTAGAACTGTCTGTTCTGATTCTACACCTTTTTTTCCCTTGTAAAAGGTAGCTAGTTGTAAGGAACAGTTTACAGTTTATCCTCGTGTAAGTCAAACAAAATAGTCTGGAATAAGATGAAAATATTTCCAGACTAGCTGAATGAAAAGCTGTCAGGGGGCTAACAAGCATGTTGAAAAATCTAAGTCGGTAGGTGTGCATTTACCAGAAGCTGAATGTAGTCTCTCCACCTCTTCTTTCTTGCCTTTATCTCCTCCCCATTAAGACTGTTTTGCAAAGTTTGTGTGTACCTGGTCATGGCTGGGGAGGTGAATACAAACTTCACTGAAATGTCAAATGATTTATGTAAATTTCCACATAAGCTAACAACCACACAATCCTCCCACCAAAAAAAAAAACCCAAACTAAAAAATAGTAAAACCAAAACCCACAAACAAACAAACCAACCTGGATGTCAAATCACTTGAAAAACTTATTCAGGGAAGATATGGATTTGATGACTGCGTGAGGTAGTTCACTAACAGCAGAGATCTTGTCCAACTTCAACACGAAATAAATGTTGGTACAGAAACAAAAATTTCAGGGTTGAAACTAAAAATCCAGGCAGAAGAATAAAAAAATTAGAATGAATATAAATATGTTCCAGGCTTGAGATGGATAATATCATCTCAATATTCTTAATACAATGATGATCACTACACTGAGCACTGGGAACCAGGTCATGGTAAAGAATAAAAGAAAATTGTACTAATCGCAATCTCCAAAGGCAGGCCATAAAAGCCATATCACACACTGAAAAATAATTCATTAAACTATATCCCAGCTGGAAGTAGTGAAAAACAAACAGAATAAAAAGACACTAAGCAGCAGGGAGAAATAAACTTTATGGAACTGTCAAAGCATGAACAATAGGAGGGGAAAAAAAGAAAGAAACAATAAATGTGTCTGGTTTATTGGTAAAATAGCCACATTAGGACAGACATGAGAATTAAATTTAAAGCAAAACCTGAAAGTGCCAAGGCTGAAGTATCAAAATTATCCTACTGCAGTTCAGGACATCCAGTACTTGCAAATTGTGGCTTGGCAGTATCTCACAATGAAAGAAACACCACTAAATGCTAATCACTCATGGAACATCAGGCACATCTCTTATGTTGCCCAAGTTCAAGTGAAAGTGAAAATGTCCACATTTCAGAATTGATTGATAAAGCAAAAGTATGTATAGTCCCTATATGGGAAAGAGAACACTTTCTCAGCTAGCCTGTCTCTAGGTTTGATGTAGTGATGAAAAGTAGTACTTTACAGAAACATTTCCAAGAGCTCTTTTGTAATGTTATGTACCTCTTTCTTTTTTTTCTTTTTTTGAGGAACAGATGGGAAAAGGGAAAAATTTAGTAATGCATTCCATTGTGTAACAGAATTAAAAGGAGGAACACCACAAAATATTTTCTGTTCAAAGAAATTAATACCAGCCACTTTGAGTCTTTCCTAGCTAAGTTTAAATACATTTTTTCTCCACTTTTGGCTTTGTCAGTTTTTTGCACCCCAAAATTGTGATTTACAATAATGTTTGCCAGCCACAGATTTTACAGGCTGCATCTGGGGCTGTGTTTTATCATAACAGATGAAAATATGGCCCAAAGTATATGGGCAAAGAGGCATCCAAAGCCACTGGCAACTTTTGAAAATTTCAGCCCATCCATCTACCAAGTTCTGCTGCAACTGATGGTCTTTATAAGCAGAGATGCCAGTGTGTACATATGTATTTATATAAGCAATGTACAAATGGTAGTGCACTGAAAATGTAAATTATATCAATCTTTCCATTTGATCCTCAGTTACCTATTTTTTTTATATGCACTGAATACCACAGGAGGATGAAGAAATTTTCAGATGAGCCAGACGGATTTTAGGTGCCCAGCTCTCAGTAAAACACAGAGGAAGCTGAGGCCCCAGATTGTTTTGGATTCTTTCATGTCACTGTTATAAAGTATTAAATCCATTATATTTGAACATAATTCATCCACCAGTCATCAACATATGACAAAACAGACCTTAAACTATGAATTACTGACTTTACTGAATGAAAGCATGTTTTTTCAATTAAAAAAAAATTTGCTGTATATCCTGGATACAGTTTTATGAACACTCAGCAAGGATCCATGGTAAATGTTCTCACATAAGACATTAAGCATCTGCAAATGCCAAAGTCTTGGATGGTAATTCTTTCTCGCTCTCTTTTTCCCCTTTGACACCCTGGATCTCTACTCCATGATATGGACTAAAAACCTGAAAATTATATCTTTGTAAAGCAAAACTGTTTTCCAGCTAGAGGAATGTATAAAATTATATTTGACACATAAAAATTTCTTTCCTCCACCCTCCTTTTTATAACTGAAAGAGAGCCAAACTAATTTAAACCAAATCTGATTTAAAAATCCTGCTGAGCTGAGACTTTTAAATACCAAGTTTCAGCCTGGAGTGAATTTTTATGGCTGTGTTATAAACACCTGAAAAACAGCAGGTGCCATAGCAATATATACAGTTTGTGTTTTTATATTATTTCCTTAGTTTTAAAAGTAGGTTCTAGTCAAAGTGAGTTTTTTTCCTAATTTTAACCTTTTATGGTTATTACTGTTCAAACAAAACGCTTACAAGCCAGAAGTAATTTGGAATGAACACACATGTACATATTTTATAGTTTACAAAATTATCCAATTGATACGTTTACCATTTGGCTAAAATATAAAAAAAAAAATTCCATAAGAAATTCTGTGAAAAGTGATCAGAAAATTAAACCCCTGCCAGAGAAAGTTGGTTAAGCACCTCTTACTATGTATTTGTGGTACTTTAATGCACTCTCTCAGAGTCCTCAGATCCCATAATAACTTCAAGATTCAGTCAAGTTCTTTTAAAAGAATAAGTACCCTTTCAAAAAGTGATAAAGATGCTTGTATTCTTTATTTAAATATATGTGTTCTTAATCTTTCGGGCTTGAGAGTGCAACTGTTTGGAAGTATTTATGAAAATGAACCCACATCAAGTAACTGTGAGAATGCAAAGTGGATTTGTCAAGTTGCACTAAACTCTGTTGTCTAGACAATCTCATTCAGACCTAAAAGATTTTTGATGCCTTTATATCTAATACATATAGGAAGAAAAATTAAAAAACAATAAATAAAATTCCTAATCCTGTACAAGGGTTTGGCTGTGTGCATTAGTACCTTTAGAGTAAAGCAAATAAGAACTTCACCACTGTTTGGTAGCTTAAACACTTACACTCATTGCAAATCAGAACAGTTTCTCTTTGACTAAATGGTAGTCCTAACTATACAACATCTACCGGGGAAAAAGCCTACACCTGGACTTTTCCTGTGAGTTGTCTGATACTATAGAAATTTACACCGTCTATTTCAGAGTAACTTCTCTGCACCTGTCCATAACCTGGTGTTCTTTATACTACATTTTATACTGAATTGAGAAAATCTATGAATGGATTTTAAACAAATATAAGACTATCTTTTTATTAAAACCAACATTGATTTCAAGGCCTGACTTTTAGAAAGTTTGCACATGGTTTTCCACTCACAACTTTCAGTTACAGATGTAGAGACTGTTCACATGCAAATGATTGCTACTGCATTTAAATTACTTGCATGAAAACTTGCACATGCCAGC
This sequence comes from Chamaea fasciata, assembly GCF_029207755.1. Taxonomy (NCBI): domain Eukaryota; kingdom Metazoa; phylum Chordata; class Aves; order Passeriformes; family Sylviidae; genus Chamaea; species Chamaea fasciata. Next base: position 36,870,048 of record NW_027094092.1, on the reverse strand, counting down.
AAAATAACTCTGCTTTCAATTTTTTTTTGCATACATTGGTCAAAGTGGTCATCTTTAGGTTCAAGCCTATAAAAGCTTGTAAGCACAAACTTTCCTTGAAATGAAGCAGTCTAAGTTAGATGGAACTACTTTAGAATTTACAACTTAAACATATTTCACCAGATTCCTGATTAATACATTAGTAAAATTCCAATATATTTTAAATGGATTTAGGGACATATTCAGAACATTTGGGACATCTTAATCCAACATTCTTGATACCCAATCAAGAGCTCTGTTATTAGCCACGGGAAATATCCACACACCTGATTTTCTGCCTTTCCATGTTTCCACATCACCAGCGCAGCTCAATGCCCATTTCACACAAAGCCCATGGTTGCCAACAGGCTAGAAGTGACACACTCATGTTATGCCTTCTGGATTAGGTACTGGGAATAAGTGTCAGTGGGCTGCCTGTTTTTTAAAAAAAATTTAAAAATAAATTAAAAAACTACAATCAAAATGATTACTCAATAAGCTATATAAGCAGACCTCCGAGGAAAGAATGAAAGCATGGCTCCTTCTAGGAGATCATCAAAATTACCAGAGGACAGGATTCATAGCAGAAAGCATCCCTGAAAGCATCCCAGCAGAAAGGTCAGCCTGTAGGCTGTGGAAAGTGGGGAGGACACAATCTTCCAGTATGGGAAAGAAACTTTAGTCTCCCCAGTGAGAGAGTGGAAGCCATCTCCAGCCTCCCAGTAAACAAACCAATCAGTAGCTGCAGAGGCCTGGGGAGATGCTGCTCCTCGCTCTTTAAGCAGTTTGTTCTGCAAAGGGACATGAAAAAAAATCTTTCCAAAGCTTCACTTTGGAGGATGGTTTCTGTAAGGAGAAAGCAGTGGGCTCTGCAGGAGAAGTTGCCTGGCCATCCTACATGACTGCTGCCCTCAGTGCTTCCTTCGGGTGCAGCATCACCCAACCCACCGGCAGCCAGGACACCGTTTGAAAGGTCAGATCTGCATCAGGAGAAGTCCAGGCTAACAGGGCTTCTGAGATTGTTGCCTTCACCTGTACAAGTGACAGCTGAGACACCTGCTCAGCTGCACCTGCACTCCCACACTTCACAGCCTGCTATTTTAAAGTAAACATGCAAAAGTCTGAAAGAGGCAGGCTAGAAACTGCAGCTTTATGCAGGATGTGCTCAGCTGTCTGTCCACCAAGAGAAGAATGAACTGTTGGAAACCCATGCCTTCACACAGAAAGGGGCATTAGCATCTAACTAATGTAACATGAGCCACAGAGACACTTCCTATACTCTCATCTCCAGAAAAACACAGTATCCTGGAAAAAACACTGACACGAGTGCCAGAATTATCGTTGCTGTTCAGGCAAATCCAGCTAGGTCACATAATGAACACCTTAATACAGAAAGAGAGGTAGCCTACACAAAATGGATAGGTTAATAAAGTCCTTCTTATTACCTTTCTCTCCCTAAGTTTGTCTTTGATGTGCCACGGGAAGGTTGAAGAGAGAGTGATTGCCACTGGGGATTTTGAGAAAAAGTAGCCTCCGGCTTAATACAAAGCCTAAAGATTAGGGTAGAAGTATGTAGACTAGGAGAATCTGCTAGCTAAACATTATCACATGTTCGTTTTCATTTAAAATATGCTATTTCTTTCTTATTAATTCCATTTCCTTCAAGAACATGCATAAGTTACCAGATGCAGACATTGACGCACTAATATTAAGGGAAGAATAAGCAGGGAAATCTTTTATCAATGAGATTGTTATTTGAAGGAACACAAAGATACTTCAGAATATAATAAAATCATTAGTACACACAATATTATGGGGTTTGACTAATGGTAAATTTTAAGTATTCCTCCAGAGATACAATTTGTCAGCTCAAAACCATCATTAGTCTGAATCATTCAGTTCTTATAAGGCTTAAGGGCTCCTTGCTGGTTGCTTTAACATGCATTTACCTTCATGTATTCACCTAAGGGTAGCTCATTTGAAAAGAGTTACCTATAAGGCACTGTGCAAAAGCCAAGCGCTAACAGAATGTTTTGCTAAACAGGAGTGGGTTTAAGCATTCAATACTCTGCTGCACAGGACTGTGTTTAGCATCTGCTGCTATGCTGGTGGGGGTTGGTGATACAATAAATCCAGGTCTATCAGCTCTATCAAGACACTGCAGCCACATGACAGAAGGAATTACATTAGTACAGACTCCCTCTGCAGAGTCACCTCTGCTGAAAAATCTTTTGAATACTTACTTTAAACCCTCAGATTTTATTCAGGAATGTCCTGTCTTCCTCCAGCCAGCATGAAGTTTGTATAAAAGGATAAAACATTAACCTTCTGAAGAGCCTTTTAATCCAACAAAAATGTGATTGTGCATCCATGCCTAAATTAATACAAATCTATGGTACTCTGCTGATGTTAATAATTAAATATCAGTGTTTGTTGAACCACAGCCCAAATGTATTTCCTTCACAAAGTAGCTACTTCATTTTTTTGACAATAAAGAAATGTTGGCCCTCTGCACCCTTAGAGCTTATTCCTTATTCTAAAAAAATTCAGTTTAATTTTCAATTTCTCTATTGTTTTTTGAGAAGCAGAAACATATATTTACATGCAAAATTAAAGGACAGAGGACTAGTCTGGCAAGAAAGACTCCTTTTGTTAAATATACTAGTTGCCTAATGGAAAGCCTCTGATACATTTTTTCACCTCCCTGTGCTCCATTTTCCACGTCTTTACCACAGAGAACTCTCCTGCCCCATTTTGAGAGCTTTTATGGATGTCTTATTTGTTAATCGGAGTTAATATCTTATCTGGGGCTAGTAAGTTAAAAAAAAAATGGTAATTTTTCAGCCAAGTTATGTATCGATGAGAGATAAAGGATAGCATTAACAGCAAAAGTTTTATACTGCTTTTAATTTGTGTTAGAACAGGAGATAAAACTTTTTTTATACCCACTTTGGTTTGCACCACCCAATCTTTGGATTATGTTCCTAACAAACATTAAAATATTTTTTTCTGAAATAAAGAATAACCTGAGCTAATGTGCTCACTACTCTTGCAAGCACAACAAAAAGCAAGTAATTTTAAAGGCTGCAACAATTTGGGCTACAAAATATTCATATGTACTTTAAGTCTACTGGAAAAAAACCCCAAACTAAACCAGAAACCATCATCAAATATGCCCCACATATTACAAACTGTGCATTGATATGTTATTACTTATGTTCTATACCGTGATCCACATGGTATATCATGAGCCACAACCATTCATTGATACTTTTCCATAAACCTACAGAAAAGTCACAGCTCACAATGTCTCAGATCAAGTAGTTTACCATAGAATAAGTGTAAATTAGAAAGCAGGCTCTGGAAACTCTAATCCCTAAATGCTGCTGACTATGAAAACTTACCTGTGCAGTGCTAAAATACACAAAACTCAAAACAGAGAAGAAGGACAGCTACTATGAAAATATGAGCTATTTCCTCATCCTTGTAAGAATTTCCATAGTTGCTGAAAAGGAGATTGTGCTATTACAAAGAATAGTACCCTGAATTCTTGCAGGGTTTATCACCCAGGAATTTCACAGATTACTAGAAAACTAGTATGCGTAATTAATATATTTCACACATGAATAAATTAAGGTACAGAGAGATGGCTAGGACTAATTCTGAAACATCACAAATTCATGAAATTTTTCATGTTGATGGTTAGGCAACTCTTACTTGAAAGACAGCACTAGTGCCAAGATCAAAGCTCTTCTGTTCCTAGCTCATATACTCATGCTTTGTCAACACGTCCAGTCTATTACTCAGTGTCTAGTGTAGTTCAAAAAAATCCTACAACAGTTAAAGACAGTAATTTAAGTCTGAGAAACCACCTGAACCTTTCTTTTAAATAATGTTAGATTGATTTTACTCAAAGGAAAAACAAGCAAACGAAAAAACCCCAACCAAACCCAATGCTCAGGTCTTGCAATCTATACAAGACCAGCATTGGCAAAGTAGCCAATATATTATTATAAAGAGTTATATATATTAACAACACAACAAGTAACGGAGACTACATTAAGCAACATGAGAATTCAGACTAATGGTATGTCCTACACAAGTACCAAATAGCAGAGCAATTTCAAATGGAACTTCTAATTTTGACAGGTTAGTATCTATCCTGTCTATGCGCACAGTACCAAAATTTCAGTCATAGAAGTTAATTCAAAATAATTGCGTGATTGTAATTTTTCTTCTTTCATTATTCAAACAATTTGTTTTCAGTAGAAAAAAATATAAACTGTGCAAACTATCCAAGAAGAGACAGGGACTAAGAAGTGATTCAGGTCACTAAGCTGCTTAAAACTTCTTCAGCTGTTGCTTCTCTGATTTATTCTCAGTTGCTTCAATGAAAATAGTCATGCCGAATTAATAAATCTATATTAATTAGAACTGACACAGCATTGAGGTTTTATAACACATTTAAAGCAGTATATGCTTCTGGAATCCTGACAACTTTTTCTTTTCTTTCATTTAATGGGAGTTCTCCAATACTATTTTAAATCAAACAATTTATCAGCCAAGAATGTGTCCCAAAGTCCAATTCAGCAGGCATTATGGAAGGAAAATAGGGAAAGGAGAAATGTAATAAGATCAACAGTAAAAAAAAAATCCACTTCTGATCATTTTGATTGCAATGGTAATTTCTAGTATCTTGGTTTCTGCTGATGTCTGAGAAGCAATGAATTGTCTCACCCTTTGATGACTATTTCTAAAGCTGCCTTTACTGGTTTTATGTCTTAATAATACTGCACTTATTTTCACATAGTTAAATGTGTTTCTGTAGCTGCACCAGTCTAAGAATAAAAGCAAACCAAAGTTGGTAGGAAAATGACAGTGAACCTGAAAGCATGGTAATTTTTTTCTCCCAAATTTATCAGCTGTTGTAAACATAAAGCAACATTGAGACTATTACAATAGCCTTTTCCAGCTATCTAAGGCAAACTGCAAAATGTTTCAGTGACTCTTCTACTTCTTTTACACTTTGCCCACTTGTGTTGTTTTCTGATTTAAGCTTGAATTAATGCGGATTGCCTGAGGGCTTGTACACTATGCAGTTTGCATGCATTTCTAAATCCCTTGTGAACTTCATAAGTTTATGCCACAGCTACAATGGCAATTACTTCTTTGAAAGCAAAACATTTCTCCTCAATCTGTCTTTTCCTTCTTTCTTCTTTTTGGGCGTTTGGAACACCTATGTGTCAGGAAAGATGAAATGCAAGAAGTTGTGGGGCATGGACTCTTGTCCCTCCCGGAAAGATCTCTTCAGATGTGGTAGAAGGCAGGCTGTGATAGATGGTGCCCAGCTCAACCTGCTACCTCGGCGTCTAAGCCCTGATGGAACAGCTCGACCAACTCTAGTGAGCAGGCACAATGCCATCCAAGCATATGGACACGGGCACACGCAGCCAAGTGACCATGTAGGAGAATCAGATATGTTTGCTGAGGGCAGGAGTCCCAGTCTGAAACATCCAAACAGCTGTCTATCCTGAAGTTTACATGCCTGTGGTTAAGGGGATGTGACATAGCTAATCCAGATTTTGGATAGATAAATTTTAAAATACAAAAATTAGCTCTCTTGGCATAAATGGCATTTTTGGGTCCTAGATACATACCAATGCCTCCAAAACAGTATTCCAAATTAACTCCCACCTGACATTTTGGTATTAAGCTATGTGGCAAAATATCCAATGCGCTTTCTTTGTGTTTTACTTGCATAAAGTATTCAAGAAATGAAAAATATTCTTTTGTGTAAGTTATTTGTTTCACATCCCCAAATGTTCATCCAGAAAATCATTTTAATACTACAATTCCATACAACAAGGAGGAGTCTTTATCAGGGTTACAGTAGTACAAAAATCCCACTTATAGCCCTATTTTTCCAGCAGGCTCTGAAGCATAAACTTTTTCAATTAGAAAAACAACTCTTTCTACATATTAGAAAACAATAAAATCATTCAAAACTATTTATCAATAAAATGATTTAACATAAATGCTATTGAAACGTACACTGCTACTGAATTGACATTATGAAATTCTGTACGTTGAAAATTTCTAATATTTGAATGCTGCTTTTCAATACTCAGTGATTACAGATGTACAAAGAGATTACTTTTATTGTTTATGGCAAAGAGCAACATCATCAAAAGCACCATATGTTTTTTGATGACAGCAAACAGTAAGATGTTCTAAAGGGATTAAATAATTCAGTAGCCTGAATCCAACTTTCCAAAGTTTAGGAACTATTAATTGCAGATTCACAAGAAGTACCTCCTCTCACTGGAATCAGTAGATTATACGGATTTAAATATAACATTTGGATATTCAGGACTGAAGATAAAGCATCACTGAAAGTAGGAAAAACAGGGTAATACATTGTAAACTGATTTTTTTAGATGTTTTGTTCTAAACTTCAGGGAAGTCTTGTGCAAAGGGGGAAAGAATATACAGTCTTCATTACAGAAAAAAAAGTGCATTTACATGCAGCCTCTTTCAACACCCTGATTACCTGAAATTGAAGGAGTTACAAGTACTGTAAGCAGCTTTCATGTTCCACTAGGAAACCGAGACATAAAAATACAAAGAAATAGATCTAAGGTTGCTTGTTACAAATTCTTAGGGCTTTAAGGCTTGAAAATTATCAGTATCACTTAGAGAAATATTTTAGAACCCTGGTTACAAAAAAGATCTCAATGTGATTATTATGCAGTACAAACAACAACAAAAAAACCCCACCAAAACCTCCCAAAACAAAACAAAAAAGAACCAAAAAATCAAAAGCAAAATTAAAAAAGAATCAAACCCACACACTTTTCAACACAGAGCCAGCAATTTTTAACACCACATAATTTTGCAGAACTGGTAGTATTCTAGTTTCCTACTGTAGTCTATTAGATCGCTAACATGTAAATGGAATTTTTGGTTTTTTTCACCATATACCCTTTAAGAATACATATCCACCTTTTTCTTTCTGCAGTAAATGCAACTAGTTTCACTTCAGTAAGTGATCAAAATCTCCCTTTATTGTTTTCTAGATGCACACTTAAAATAAAAAAAAACAAACACAACCAAAGTTAAATTTTCTTCAAACTTTAGCCACAAAAAACTCACAGTAAAAAAAACTTAATTCTGGATGTGTTTCTTCTAAATCAAAACTTAGAAGCATATGTTGAAATTGCCAAACATGACATCTCAAGTTCAGATTAAGAACCAAAATTCCCCAACACTGGACTGGGTAGCATCCAACTCTTCTGATCCCTGTTTAAGGGTTTAAATGGAGCAGAAAAAACCCCTCTTCAATTCAGATTGATAGCATTTATAGAAAATTAAACTGCTTGTGATTCTTGGAAGAACTGTGTTCATATTTGAGTGTAGGCTAAAACTGTAAATTTCAGATTATGTTCAAAATTTGACATCAAAGGTGATTCAGATATATGGCTACAGTAAAGTTTCATCCCTTCTAAATGTGCCTCCATTGCAAGGGTAAGTAAAAAAAAAATCATCAGAATTTATGTGCAGAGCTATAAGAGTAATTTTCTTGCTTAAGTCTCCAATAGCTGCAACCCCTTATCACTGAAAAATTAAAAGATGAAAAAAACTTTTTCACTGCTCTCTTGGGAGAATCTGAATTCAAGCTGTGAAGTATTCTGAGTTCAGGCAGTATCTACTTCTCCTGTTGACACTATTGGATTATGTATAAATAACTGAACACAGCGAGCAAGGATTCCCATATCCTGACAAGTGCTTTCACTCCCAAGATTAAAAAAATATTCTTATTCTTGCTCAGTGTCTCAATGACTGTGAACATGTTTCTCACAAAACAGACTATCTCCAAAACAAAGATTCTAAGAGGAAGTCTCTTCGAGCTTATATGCAGGCTATTATATCCCATTACCTGAGAGGAGCAGAAACTTCCATGCAAATTAATTTGGCTACCTGATGCAAAATTACTTATTTGCAAAATGTTTTAGGCGTACTAAAACAGACCGTTTCAGAGCACTTATAAAAATATTCTTTCAAAGATCTTCTCAGCTCTTTCTTATCCATGTTGCTTACAGCACACACAGTTGTGCAAGAAAAGTGGGGATAAAATAAGAATTGCGGTTATAAATTCTGTTACAAACTCCTGCAACCGCACAGTGGAAGATTTCACTAGACACTGAATATCAGCAGCAATTACATCACAGAACTGAAGTGCAGGAAGATTTTTTTAATTGCTCTTTATTTAGCAAGACTATCATGTTATCTCAGTAACTGATATAAAAATGAAAGTGAGTACAGAACAGTGAATCCTAAACAGATATATTTAATATTTTCACCAGAGGAATGCTTATTAGACTGTTCACAAAATCACATAAACACATGGATTTAAATCTGTTCTGAACTTCTGCAATCCTCTTTGTCTTGCATACACCTTCAACCATTATTCTTACACAATAAATAATATATTTGGAGTGTTTCCATGTTTTATACCACACTTCATAGGGTAAGAGGCAGTCATAAGTGTATGAAGCTGAAACTGTGAAGCTGGTTTCCCCAGGGGGCCTCCAGCTTCATACAAGGGAGACATAAACAAGCACAGTGAAAATAGGGTACAGGGAGATTTTCTGTCTTTTTCAGTTCAGACTGGGAAAATATGAAACTATCTGTCCAAGTATTAAATTATAAGCGTTAGAAATGAAGTGTTTGTGTTTGGCTGAGATGTAATTGAAAATTAACCAGAAAACAAAATAAATTAACAGGCTGCTTCAGATGTTTGTGAAATCCTCTAATGAGAGAAAAGAGAACAGGTTCTGAGTAACGTTAGAAAGATAGGAAGAGAACACAAAGTGAACTGCTTTCTACTAAACTCTGAAAAGCCAGGAAGAAGTGACAAAAATAAGTAATGGAAAAACCAAAAATATGATTTTGGAGTGGGGAGCATAGTTCCAACTCAGAAAGTCTAATGTGCTGCTGCTTTTGAGTGGGTGAGAAATTTTAGATTTAAATTTGAGGACAGAATGCCACTAAAGAAGAAGAAAGAGACCAGTTTCTAGGGGAAAAAAAAAAAAAAGATTAAGCACACCCATGATCTTTAAACTTCCTGATGTTTTGACAGTGGGTACTTAAAAATTTAATAAACCTTAGAAGAAAAGCAGAAAATTGAAGCTATTGTTGAATACAACTGGCAGTATTTTAGGAGGTGTTTCTGCAGGCAGAGAAATAATCCCATTCTGCATCAGTTTTCAATGCAATGCAAGGCACTTTGGTTTTCACCTAGACAGTTCTTTATAGTATGTACTTTGACCACTTCTTTGAGCCCAGCTCTTTCAAACTCGCACCTAGCACTAAGAGGAGTGCAGAGAACACTCAGCTGGCAGCTAACGGAAGAAGGAGAATCCAGGAGGAGATAGCCATTCCCCACATGGATTCAGCATGGATCAACACAGTCTAATTTGGTGACCTTTTGGCTGCCCTCTACAACTTATTTATCTACTGAGCTTTCCCCTGAGATAAGAGGCAATTTTGATTTTTAGGGCTTCAATGAAAGAAAATTCCTCATCAACACATATATTGCTTTTTCAGCTCTGCCTTTATTTAGTATAATTATCCTAAGGATAATAGATATATAGTATAAATTGAAAACCAGTATGCAATAAGGAGAGAAATTCCAGAAGCAGACTTGAAAAGGACTTAAAATCCTCTAGGACAAATGGGTACATAAGCAGCATAGTAACCCGGTTGTTCTGGGAATACACTTAAAAGTATTACAAAAATTACACCATGTTTCTAGAACACGGTGTCTTTTACAGTAGAGTTCCCCTCTGTTTCTCTCTCCTTTATAAGTAAAAAAAAAGCTGGTAGTGATAAACACTTTACTATTTATTTTATTTTAATTTGTTAACAGGAACATGCTAACTTTCCAAATTACCGACAAACAAGTTAGTTTTATCCAGTATACCTGCATTTCCTTCTCTTATCCATATGTAAATCCACAAGAGTTCCATATGCCAAGTAGGACCTTGAAAATTTATATATTTTCACACTTTCTAAATTCATACTTGATAACATTTAATCAAGTGATTTTTCAAAAGGACTATTTTGTATTGAAAATTTCTTTTCAGTTTGAATAATGATCTATGTATAAACACAATAACCTAATTTAAAAAGATTAATATAAATAAAAAGGTTTTGCAAACCTATACATAGGTTTCTAAAACTCTGAAGGAATTAAATGTCAGAAGACTTTCAAAGAGATAATATCCATTGTTTTGTACTATAAATACAAATCCAGAGGTGCAACCCAACTGAACCACACAAAGAATTTGTCAGAAGATAGATACCAAAATCTTCCAGTATTGTCAAACCAAATCACAAGATGATTTTTATTCCTCCTCCAGAAAGGCAGGTATTTAGTAGTGATGAAAGCTATTTAGTCATGGGATAACTAATTTTTAAAAATCACAGATCCAGATTTTCTGGACTGAATAAACTAGTATTCTGTGAAGCCTTGAATTATTGGAAGTAGTTTTCCACAAATACTATGGACCCTGCAGGTGCCTGAAGAAACAAAAAAATAAAAAACCTCACACCTTACTGTCTAGTCATGATTATTTCATTATTTCCTTCTTTCTTTCCTTCCTTCCTTGCATTAAGGAGGAAGGCCCTGGTAAAAGAAAAAGAGCCATCAGTTGAAGGTTGTCTTGGTAAGAAATCTATTTTCTACATACATTTCTCATCCAGGTTCATAATTAGCTATCCTGACTTTCACCTTCAATTCACCCGAAATTAATTTCTTCCTTCCATCTTCAACAGCATGTACAATACCATGCCATAACTCCTCTTCCCTGTAATTTCCTTTTTTAGTTCATTCCCTTGACTGTTCCCTGCCAAGCCTGCCTCCTCTACAGAGTGGGCTGTGCAGAGTGTGAGTTTGCCACTGAGGCTGGAAGTGTTGGCCATTTCTCCCTGAGCACTGGCTAGAGCAGCGGGTTGCACGGCATTCTGCTCCCAATCCAGTGGTAACTCCTGCTTTTTTTGTATCTCCTCCAGTGCTGGACTTTTACAGTGTCCTTTTAAGCTGGATACCATCCAAACTTTTAGTTGGGCTTACCTCTCAGTGAATTCCTTTTCTAGAACAAAATTCTCTAAGGTTATTAATTGCATTCACCAATTACAGAAGAAATACTGTATACAGCTCTGGTGTCCCCAACATAAACAGGGCATGGAATGGTTGGAGGAAGTCCAGGGGCGGGCCATGAAATTGATAGGAGGACTGAAGCACCTCCCCTATGGAGACAGGCTGAGAAAGTTGGGGCTGTTCAGCCTGGAAAAGATTGCATGGAGACCTCACAGCAACCTTCCAGTATCTGAAGAGGGCTTACAAGGAAGCTGGAGAGGGACTCTTCATCAGGAACTGTAATCGTAGGACAAGGAGAAACGGGTGCAAATTGAAGGAGGGGAAATTTAGTTTAGATATTAGGAAGAAATTTTTTACTGGGAGGGTGGTGAGACACTGGAACAGCTTGTCCAAGGAGGCTGTGGATGCCCCAGCCCAGGCAGTGTTCAAGGCCACGGTTAATAAGACCTTCAGAAACCTGGTCTAGTGGGAGGTGTCCCTGCCCATGGCAGCAGGGTTTGGGATTAGATGATCTTTGAGGTTCATTCCAACACCTTAACATTCTATGCTCCTATGAAATGTCCTGCACAAATATTTGCACTGTAAGCTTCAGCGCAGATCTTTCTGCTCAGTTGCTCCACACCAGCTTATCTTAGCTCACCTCTCCTTTTATTTGCCCTCTTTTGCTTTTCATTATTTATATAATACTACAACCACTACAATACTGTAGATTACATTAAAATGCAAATATGACTTGATGCTAGTGTAGGCCTGTTGACTGGGATCACTCTGCTCTGCATCCCACTCTAAGATCGCAGCAATGAGATGAAAAGATATTTTCCAGCATATAAGTTATTAAACCTGTACTGTCTTAGACTATTTACTAGGTAGGAAATGGATCAGATGTGCGCTTCATCTAGTCACTGTGGCATCTTATGCATCCATACGTATTCTCATGATGAGAAAGATCTATCAGCTCTTGGGATCTCCACCTGCTCTTCCATACATCACTTGAGGTTTCCAAGTCTAAATCTTGGAGAAAGAATATAAGCTGCACATCTGCATGGAGAAGTTAACCTTCTGACATGCAGCAAGTGTGCCAGCTTTGAAGCATCTGATTTTGTTTTTAAGCCATAAAAATTGCAAAGACTCTAGCCTTTGGTGGCTAACTCTTATATGAGTTTTGTTTACTATGGTATTTGGACATCAAATCATTAGGAAGCATTCACAGGGATTATAAAAACATAAGAAGCTTAAGAGAAAAACAATAGTTTGCTGATAAATTGTCATTTCAGACTGTGGCATTAGGTACACTGGAGAAATTTAGGGATGAAGTTATCAATTGCAAGTTCAACTATAAAAAAGAACCTCATAATTAACAATATTCATCTATGACTGAAAATTTTGTTTCTACTGTCACTCAATTACTGATTACCATGGAAATCAGAATCTCTAATATTTCATTAGGTTTTTATCTGTATGAAATATTATAACATAACTCAATTTTTATATGGCATAAAGAAATGAAAAAAAACCCCACAGATAAATCAGAAGAGTCTCACACTAATAAAACAGGGTAGCTTTGACACTACTGCCTATTCAGACCATGAGATGATACTATTTAGGGTATATAATACTGAAAGGGCAATCTGATAATCACACTAGAAGCAATTTCAAACCATAGTACTGCTGAAAAGTCAATTTAACTTTCCAGCTTTATAAGACTTTGTTATTGCTATTGTTAATTATTTCTCATTTAATGGGAAATTGGCAACAAGGTCCCCAACTGTCATTTTAAATCTGCAATAATATCATGTGAAGCTTTTCGTCCTTATTCCCAAGTCCTGGATTATCAGAGCTAAATGGCAGCTCCAGCATTACAAAAGCTCAGGGGCAGGTACTGTTACACAAATTGCCAATTCAATTAACAGTGTGTAAATGCTCCACTGGCAGGCTGAGGGAAGGACAGCCATTTTGGCAAGTGTCATTCCTAATTTATCAAACTGTCAAACCTTCCACTCAGGTGCCTGCGGTCACTGTCTGCCTCTTAATGCTAAGTTGTAAAGCTGCAGGAACCATTCTTGTAGCTTGACAAGGCACAATACTCAAAACTGATTTTAAAATCAAATGTACAGTTGTCTTAATTATTCTCAGTATAAATGATGTTTTAATTACAAAATCAGAGTGGGAATATTCAATCAAGATCCAAGATTACATTTATATACAAGGAGGCGGGCAGATCAAAGCCCAATGCCTAGCCTCTTTCCAGAGATAGCTATACCGTTGTTCTTAGTACAGTTGGTGATTGCCTCTCTCCCTCAGCTACTGTCCTTTAAGGTCTTTAGTCTGATGCTGCACTTGGTTCTTACCAAACCACTATATCTATTAACGCTTTTCAGGGGAAAGCCCCAAAATATAATTTTCATTTTCACAGGCCTTGCTCTCCTTCCTCCAGCAGACATGACCAGTCACTTGATAAAAGAATTTTTAAAATCAAAAAGTCTCAAAAAAAAAAAAAAAAAAAAAAAGGTTAGGAGGGTCTTCTCTAAAAGAGAAAGGCTAAATAACCCTACACTTGAAGGCCCTCCCTCATTTTTTTCCTTGAATTTTTCTCCCTGTGTCAATAGAAACAGCATACAGAAACGACTGCATATGCAGATCAGAGCCCCTGCAGTGAATACATGCACTGTGCAGTTCACTGGTGCCTGCAGGATAGCGCTTGAACAGTACCCCCCTTATGTACTTTGTACATCAGAGCATCTGTAAATGTTTGCTTTTGGGTTGAATACTTGCCGAGGGAGAGCTGTGGAATGTTTCACTTCAATCAAGTTTAAATAGATATGACTATTTTAAAGGAAAAGAAAATGGAAATAGAAAAAAAAATGCAGAAAATTGTCTTTTCGGTGTATTATTAGTAAAAATGTTAGTAAAAAATAACAAAATTCTCAGGGCACAGTAACATCAAAGAAAGCTCATACTGGGTTAGATGAATGTGTTTTGTATCCATCTCTGGACAACACGAGCCAACAGGAGATGCTCCAGAGAAATAGAAGAAATCCAAGATAAGTATTATGTGGCAGATAATGTCAGCTATAGTAGTCTGTTTACAATAATTAGGATTAATGAAAACCTGTATTTATGTACATCAGGGATCACTTTTTTTTTTTTTTTTTTTTTTTTGCATGGTAGCTAATTTGATATATAGGTATTATTATCACACCATTAGGAACCTGAATACTTTTTCTTATTATATAAGACAGCTGTAGCCTTTGACTGAATTCCATGATGTCACCGCAAGATCCTAAGCATGGATTCTGTGAAAGAATGTATCCAAAGGGTAACAGAATTCAATCATGCAATGACATTTTAGAATGCTGATAATTCTTTTCAGAATTTAAAAAATAATTCCTACAATGCCTTCAACAGACATGGTAAAAACAACTGTGTTTAGTATTCACAATATTATTTTTTCATCCATATGATCATAAGTGCGAATGAAGAAAGTGTTCTGGAGCACAAGATGACTGGGAGTAAAACACTGCTATGTTGAAAGAAGAAGGAATTTCATGCTTTGGTGGAAAACAACTATTTGAACTGAACTTGACTTATAAAGCTTTTAAGGATTGGCCCTAAATCAAGCCAAAACTATTTATAAAGCTCTTCTAAATATTTAGACTATGGACTTCATCCAATGCCCCATAAAATAATTGGGACCATCCTAAATCCTTTAGTTGCCCTACTGCAGCCATATCTATATGAAAAGATGGATCTCTAACTGGTTCCAACATACGAAGGAAAAACAGCAAGCATTTGAGAGTGATGAGGTAGATTATTTCTGTCACTTAAATCACTTTGCATAATTTCACAAGAGCACACAATTAAACTAAATTTTTAGAGGAAATGAGGAGACTAAAAATAGAGAACATGATTCCAACAAAGTTTCAAAAACAAGTGTATGCTTTGAAAATCCTGACAGGCACTAACTTTTGACACTTTCATTTGTGAAACATATCTGCACAGAACTGACTCTCCTCCATAGCATGTTGTCTCTTGCTAATATTATTATTGCTACACTACTTTTCTGCTAGCGGTCTTTTGTAAACCTAACTCATTTGGAATAGCATCATACCGTCTGAAAGCATGGACATACTCCTTTTGAACTTGAAAGTGTGAGAAAGAAGAGGAAGTAAAAAAAAATCTTAAATCAGCAAGATAAAACAAATGCTCCTAGAGCTATCCATTGGAAACTTTATCATCTCTATAGATTTTGCATAAGAGTTCAGGAAACTACAAGTGAGAGTTGAGGGTGAAAGGATGCATACTTCACAAGAAGCATCAAGTGTGATATAAAGAAATACTAAAGTAAATATAATATTACTAAATCAGTTTCAGAATCAAATACTTAATAGCCATTTCAATTTTCTAGAACTGAAAGTTGTTGAATGCAGAATACCCTCCTAATACAAGAGAAAAAAAGTTTAACCATTTAAAAACAAATGGAACATTTTTAGTGTCCTCCGTAAATCCTAACTCTGTAGGACAAAGCAGCCTATGAAGCTTAAGTACTTCCAAGTAGTTCATTGAAATAAAAATAGGTGGAAAACTGTTAATAAATAGTTTTGTATTTATGAGATTATTCCAACTGAATTTTGCTTTCAGAACATCAATATAGGCAGTGCTGTGATTCAATAAACCTGTGTCCTGTAGCTTGAACTGTGCAAGAAGTTGATTCAATCTGTATCATAATCACGCTTCAAATGATAGATTGTTTCTGGATCTGAGTTTCTTCAGTCAAGAATATTTTGCAGAAGAGGAGAATGAGTACTTTGAGAGATAAATCCAATAGACATAATAATTCATATGTATTTAATCTGATCTTCATGCATTATAAGACTTTACTACTGCATCAAGAACAGCCTTTTGTAAGAAAGTAATTCACTGTATTGAGAAGCATCTCAGCCACTGAGGAATGATTATCAGAAATGCCATTTAAGGGTGTGGAAACTGTAGGCACTGAGACTCCACATATCACTTTGGAGACGGAAGTTCCACACCAACTGTTATCCAAGGACCACACTGTTTATATTAGTAACTAGTGCCAAATAATCTTAATCCAGACAGCATGTGGTATCAGAGTTTTATGCTGATGTATATGTTCTATACCCATCAGTTCTAAACTGATGAGTTACCCAAGCTAGTTTCAGAGCTCTGAGAGAAGTCTAAGGCCAGCTGAGGAGCTCAAAGAAAAGTAGCTGGAACATAGATGATGGGAAATTTCTTGAGAAACCTATGGAAGTTCAAACCAAATAATTGTTTAAACCATAACACTTTGGTCTTGTAGTAGCTTCAGAATGGTAGCTGCCACGAAGTATGCTGAGGTAAGAGTTGCTCACAACCTCTGTGTGAGAGCAATAAATTTAATTAGATATTTCCTTGAAGAACATTTTCCTTCAAGACTGCTGGTCCTCCTAGTAGATCCTTATGAAGTACTGTGCCTAATTTAACATGAATACCTGCCTAACAGTGTCTAAGAAACAGAACTTGATGTGTGCAGGTTCTCTGAACATATGACTTGCATTTGGAGAAACTTTGGGACTGGTGTGTTAAAACAGAATATCCATTTTGGTATACTGGATCTTGTCCTTAGGCAACGCAAGATGATTCATATATAAAATTTCCAGAGCAGGAAATGGTGAGTAATCCTGCAGACATAACACTCCACATTAGCCTAGATTCTAAGGGTTAGAAATTGTTTTAGGCTTTAAATCACCCACATTAAAATTCTGCCCTGCAGTTTTGGAAATAATTAGTGATACTTATGAATTGGTTCCTAGTAATAGCTTTCAGCATGCGAAACTTTTAATACATTTTGTGGGAGAAGTGCAAAACAAAAAAAAAAATAAAATAAAATCTGTGGCCGTGTTTTTTAGCATGCTTCTTGAATGTTTGAACAAAATGAAAATTGTACCGAATGTGTTCCTCAATTTTTTCTGTGTACAATCATTCAGAGGGCTAAGCACACAATATGTTTGGAAAAATTATGGGGAAAATAAAGGCACAATAAGATCCAGTGTTCCTCAGCACTCTTCCCTTACACACATGCAGCTGTCAGCACTTTAAAACTGCTGAAAAAGGAGGCCTCACCATCCTGTCCATACCTGGGCTCTACTTCTACCTCCTACCAGTGTCAGCAACAGTACGTGCACAGTGAACCGTGCTAGGAAATGCAGGGGGCAGGAATTCATTCTCTGAGCTGATCTGCTAACCATGCCACCATACACTCACACTGGCATGGCAAAGAAGCCAGAAACAGGAACAAAGTGGAGGGCGAGACCACCCACCCTCTCTAACTGCAGGTGGAGTCAGTGGGATTTGGGTCTTTAGCTGAGAGATCCCAATGTTACTGTCCAGAAAATTCCTGGAGATCTCAGAAGTCCTCCCATCAGAAACAAGAAAGTTTTAAATATTCCAATACTCTTTGGTGGCAGGCAAAAATACAGGAGCTTAGAATGGTTTTTATTATGTTTAGTGCCACATTTTAGAAACATATGAAGAGGTTACTGAAACACATCCAGAAAAAATCACCCTATAGATTACATGACTTTTACTAGAATTAGATTCCATATTCTTGCTGCTTAAACTTTAGAACTAAATTCCTTGATTTGACATATTTAGATGAGTGGAAGACTTTTCCAGCCTTACCACTATCTTCTCTGTGATATCTGGTATCCAGTGACAGTTATATGGGGGAGAGCTGTAAAATTCTATCATTCTATCTAAAACACACTGAAGGATTTGATATCCGTTTGATGTCTAGAGGATTCTAATTTATTCTCAGGTGGGGTGGGGATGTTAAGGCCTTCACTCCATTTCGGCAGAGGTTTGTGCGCAGAGTAGTCTGTAGGATTCAATCTCTTAGCATCCATGAAATTGTCCTCTAATTATTTCTTCTCATGCATTTGAAAAACAGGAGTTTGACCAAAGGCTAGGATCAGCCTGGTCCCAGACTTAGTATTCTTGTTCAAATGTACGCTGATTTTCACATGGAGCTAATTAATGATGATTAATTCATTGACAACACAAGAACAACAATGATAAACTTTTTGGGTAAAATTTGTGTATCTACTGTAAAGGTATCTTAACAGTTTTAATCTCTTTTGGGCTTTGACCAGAAGCAAAATTAATAATCATGATGAAAGATTATCCTGGGTTCTGCCTCCAATTTAATATAGCAAAGTGGCAGCATTTGCCCATATGGAGTTTAAGAGAAGCCAAAACTTAAAACATCGTTAACACTTTTTGCTCTTTCTGCACCATCTCTGCTTCTAATCCAAAAGGCATCATTTCTCCATTCCTACATCATGGCAAATGCCTAAGTGGGCAGAGCAGAGAAATGCACTAAAAAGTGTTGCCAAGTATCAATCTACCTAAAGGTTTAATGTGTTTCTCCAAGTCTTTGCTTTCCTGTAACTCATCTGCAGTTTCTCCCTGTAATCACAGCACATGATTCTTTGAAGTTGCTCTGAAATGGCACCTCAGTCTCTTGAGTATCTAAAACGCAAGTGCATTTGTGAAAAAGAAATAGCTTTCAAAATTCATTTAAAATTTATCCAGGCAATTTGTAGGAAAGTAAAAATGGCAACAACATCATTAGTTCAAACATCTGATCAAATACATATTTTGCAGTGGAGTCATGAGTAAGACAAATGTCATGGTCAGCCTGAAAGAACTGGTTTAGTGCAAACCAGATAAAGTCTTGCCTCATGAGACACAAGTTTCTAACAGAGACATTTGCCTCTCAGTGGATCTCACTGAATCGTTTCTTTCACTGGCTTCAGTATCAATTTTCTTAGAGCTGTGGTTCTGTACTGTTACACATCCAATTCAAATTCATCCTGAAATTGTGATATATGCCCTACCTAAAACATAGGCTCTGGTGCCTCAGTCACATTTCAGAAGGATGATTCCCTCCCCTCCCTTTTCACCCTGCTGGGAGTGTGGGCGCTGCAAGCCCTTGATAGTCAACTAGCTTGGCTGGCCAGCACAGAGGTTAATCTTTGTACCTCCTGCCCAAGTCTTGCTTCTGTAAGCAACACCTCTAAACCAGTCCTTTTCTTATAAAAGAAATCATAGAGCTACATTTAGCCATGGCAAGGAAAGGAAAGAGTATTTCTTCCTACTGGCCTGAATATACTAATGCTAGTCACAACCTAGACATGAAAGAACAAATTACAGTAACAGATGTCCATATATCACTAAGGTGACTTCCCTCCCTATTTTTATTTTTTATCAAAAATGGTGAGTCTGAAAAGTCAAAACAAAATTTTAAAAAAACCAACAAAAACAAAAACAACCAAAAACCCTGCAGCATCTGTCTCAGCAGAGTTCAAGCTGGCTGACAGTTCCTTACACTGAGAAGCTGAGAATGATGCTATAATTAAAATTTCATGAACAAGACAAAAAATCTATTTTACTTGGGAGAACTTTCATGAAAGTCTATAGAGAAAAGTGAATATGGTAATATTAGTTTATCCCTGGCCCTGAATTTAATGATTAAACTTAAAAATCCTGAATGAAATAATTATTAGGAACACCTCATAACTTAATTAATTACGAGTGTCATCTCTGTTAGGCACGGAAGCATGTATTAACCATTCCAGGTGAATGCTTGGCTATTGGCACAACACCATTCTGGGTTCTCATTTGTTTGGTGACTGAGGATTAATTCTTCCTGTACTTATCACAAAATTTATACTTAACCCAATTAATTTTCAGTCTAGAAAGGAATAAGGAGGAAAAAATGAGTAATTGTTCTCAAGACAAAGAAAAAAACTAATGGCACAGTCAGAGGAATTGTACTGGCACCTATTTTACTTTTCATATTTTTTTATATAACATGCATTGCTTTTACTGAATTTCAGTCAGCTCCATGGGAGACAACACCATCCGTCTTATTTCATCTTTTAACAAGGACTTGATGAGGTGACACAGGACTGATTCTTAAAAACACATTACCTGTTATGTGAGGCATTGTGTGACAGGGAGAACTATCTCTGTGACAGGCACCTGACAGCAGATTTGTTGATTTCATGGTCACTTCATTTAAAGTAACAACAGGGTGAAATATGCCATCTGATAATCTGTTTGAATGTTGACTGTGAAAAGCACTTAACATTTCTGCCAGCTACTACTACTACTACAGAATCTGTTCTTCAATATGTGCAGTTTTACCACCCTCTTTAATAATTATAAGTCAGAAACACTTATCCTAGATTAAAGGAGGGGGAAGGGGGAAGGAAAAAAAAAAGAACTTTGAAGAAGTCACCTAGGAAGTCTGACATTGCAGTCTGAAAATAAGAAGATTCAAAATTTAGGGCATGTCACACAGTGAGACTATTGTCTGCAAGACAACTGGCTGTTTGCAGACAACTGCTGCACCTGCACTGCATAGGTGATTTCAGAAGAGATATGTAGCCTTTCTCAATCAGTTTTCTCCCATGTAAAAGTTTAATCCTGATACTTAAAAGCAATCATCTCCCTGGTTAATTTTCATTAACAGGCAATGATAGCATAATGATTAAAAAAGAGTAACATGTTTCAGAAAGGAATTACACTGAATTTGATACTACTATTCAGGATGAAATTTTGGTTATGAAGATGGTTTTATACTCACACAAACTTATGCATCAGCATGACAAGAATTTAAAAAAATAAATTATTAAAGCTTCACTAATTATTTAGATGCTGAGCTTGTAACACAATAAACCACAATGACACAAAAAACTATTATCCACTGTTTAGTGACTGAATTTTTGAAACCCTTGTTTGCTTTCAAACAAGTTTGGGATAGGCACAGATAGCTCTAGATGAATCTGGCAGCACTGGAAGTTACATCAAAATCTGTCCTTAAACAGAGACATTGTCATATAAAAATGCATGGCATGCATAAACTACAAACTCTTAATTCAAGTAGGGCTAAATGAGAAAAATTCTAACAAATCAGCACTGTACCCCTATTGTAATTAACATGTACTCACACACTGAACTGTCTTGTTGATTTATGCTAACCTCTATGAAAACCTGATGAAGAAATACCTTGAATCGATGTGATTTAAGCATTTAAAACCACATTAAATACGAACCAGAAGCAGGCTGGTTAAAATTTACACTTTCTCTGAAAGATTTTTGACACATTCAGTGCTTGTGAAAGCTGAGGGGATGACGGCCCTAGTCAAATACAGTTGAGTGAGCAGACTGCAAGCATCCCACATTCCACCTCCAGTGCAGTTCAACCGTGACGTGGAGGGACCTACCTTCTCTTTTACTTTCCTCCTCACACTCACTTTTATTTACTGTCTTGTAAATATTTTATTAACTAATTCCTGTTGTTGCTAAGTGGGGGGGGGGGGGGGTGTTTAATATTTTTAATATTTTGCTACACAGTTTAACTTAAATTTACTTAGTCTTTCTATCTCAAAATAAAGATTCTGACAACCTGACAGTCTAAGACTATAGCAAGTATCTTATTCCTAATAGATGAAAATATTATCCGAACCATTTTATATGATTTTGTTTATCTTTAAATCCTCTTTACTCAGGAAATAACCTGAGAGGTTCAGGTTTTCATCTCCTGGGATCACAGCAGTAGCAGCAGAAGCATGTATTTGAAAACTTCAGTGCGGGTTATGAATGTTGTTTTTATGGTCAGAACATTCTGCATGTTCTTTTATGGCACTGCCAACTCCAATGTTTCCTTCTAAACTTCAGCTACATTAGAAATAACAATCTATAGTTATTTTGTTAAAATAGCTACTGTCAGCTTGAAATCCAGTAAATTAAAAACAAAAACAAAAACAAACAATGAAGCACAGTCAGGTGCTAAACCAACCCTTGAGACCCACTTGCCAATTTCTGCAGTTCTAAAACCATATGCTTTTATTTTGTGGCTTTTCTTCTTCATGTTTCTGCAAAAGCTTCACAGAAACAAATGAAAAACGAGGCATACTGAGAGGTATCTGGGCAGTAATAGCTTTCAAAAGTGCTGAGGAGAAAAGTAAAGAAACCAGTGAGAATACATCAAAAGGGAAAAACGGCTTATTTCTTAATCTATTTCACTTTGAGTGCTCTCTGGAATTACATAAAACTTTTCTGAAAGAAACCCCCAACATTTATGGGGAAAAAATCCTGTTCAGAAGTCTAGAGTGCTCCTTTAAACAGGTATTGACTTTGAATCATGGAATAAACACCTCCGTGGCCCAGCTCTTGGGGTACTTGATGGCTGCTCTGACTTGCATCATGCACCATTCTGGGCAGGAAGCCAGCACCACTGGCCAAGTGAGGTCACTCACATGCACAGGGATCTTCTGGTGGCACCGATCCAGCCTCCACTGCATCTGCCACACTGCCCCCCTTCCCCAGCTTCCTTTGAGGAAACACTGACAGGTGTACTCCAAACTGCCCCAAATCCTCACTTGATGCAATGCTGGGCAATTTCAGGAGCCATGGCTGCACCACCATGCTCGTACATTTTCTACCCCTAGAACTGTCAGAACTGTGCTGTTACTCAGCTGTTGAGGAAAGTCTAGACTAAATTAACCCAACCGACCAAATTGCAATTGCAGTCCTTGTCAAACTCAGTGGGAAAATATGCAAACTATGTTTACAGCCTTGTTAAGCATAAAGCCATTAAAAGTCACATACCCAGTAGGTTTCACAACAATGACAAGGAAAACCAGCTGCCTTTATGAAATACTACTAGCTGTCTGCATTACCTTCCCTGGTGTTAAACTCTTAGTATGAAGTCTCCTTCTATCAGGAGGAACAACATTTGGCTTTATATTACCAAGTTGTAGAATTCATCACTTTCATCTCTATGCCATCTGCAGGATATTGAAAATGAAATGAAAACAGAACAGGATTTTTAACATGAGGGGAACACCTGATGTATGAAGTTATTCAAGCCCCAGGAATGTGTGGTATTGCACATTCTCACTGTCACAGCCTTTGCTGAAAAGGATTTCCCTGACCTTTTCTCTAACCAGCAAACAAATAAGCCCTATCTCTCAGCAGGAGAGAGCACTGCTCCATTAGATCATTAAGCAGTTCTATTCAGACTATCCCAGTCTCCTGTCCTTGGCCCTGAAGAAAGAGCTGGCACCAGTCCAATCAGTCAGATAGAAGGAAGGCAAATGTGCTTTCGTATGGTACAGCTTGAAATGTCACAGCAGGATGAAAGTCGTCGAACAGACAGCAGTGAGGAAAAGATGTGGTGCTACATGAGGGGTAGTGTTCCAACAAGGAAAGGCTGGTGTTTCAGTCTGCCAAACAACGTAATGACTCATCCAGGCAGAAAAATATTACCACCATGGGAATATTTGGAACGTCTCAGTCTGAGAGTAATTAGGGACTAAACTACACCGGCATGCTTCAGTGATGAAATGAGAAAATAAGCAATACCTCTGTCAAGTTCTGATTGGCGAGTATTAAATGAATATGGGTTTCTATCAAATCTAACCACAAACTAGTAACTTGCAGCAGATTGTCAGAACGGAGTTATATTTCCGCTTCCTCATAAAATACGATGGCACAAAAAAACCTGGTGAAGGGAAAAATGTTACAGCTGGCAGTAAGAGTTTTAAGGAAAATCATTACCACGATTATATAATTTAATCCTTGTAACAGGCATTTGCACATAGCATTTTCAACTTCTAATTACTCTGTCTGCAATGGAATAAAAAAGGGGTAAGAAGAGGATGGGCAAAAGCAGAAAATGCTGACAGTTTCATTTTATTAATAACTACTGTATACAAATCACAAACTGAAAAGCACAAATGTTTAATGAATATGGGCAATGGAATTATTGTACTACTTATCGGTTGTAAAAATGTAAATACTTTGGCAAGAAGGACAAATGTTAATTTTTATTCTTCTGTATTTCCAACTAGTGCACAATTTGTATTCATTAATCAATGCAAAAGGCATTTTTTTCTTTATAATTGTAAAGTGACATTATAATTAAATTGTATAACCTCAGCAGCATCTGCAATTTAAAGGATCACTTACAAGCTGGCTGGACAAAGTGCACCACATTAAGCCACAAACTGAGTTACACATCAATAACCCTTCATTCCAGTGGCTGGGTCAGAACCTCAG
Source organism: Chamaea fasciata (assembly GCF_029207755.1). NCBI lineage: Eukaryota > Metazoa > Chordata > Aves > Passeriformes > Sylviidae > Chamaea > Chamaea fasciata. The sequence goes on along the minus strand of NW_027094092.1, from coordinate 36,845,738 downwards.
CAACATGAAGGAAAAAAAAAAAAACATTCAGAGTAAAAAGGTTTAGAAGGTCAGAAGCAAAACCGCTTACAAGATCAAAATTCCCAGGATTCTTTGACTGCATACACAGAAACCTCCTGTGACACCTGTTCGACTTCTTTTGGCTGCATGGACACTTGTAGTTCAGCTGAACTAAATGCAGCTCCCAAATTAAAAGGAAAGGGCAAACACAAATTACCTCTGTGCACAATATGAACAGCCCCCATTAGACTGGCTTAATAAACTCTAATAGATGTATAGCTTAATACAATATTCAGCTATTGACATAAACATAAATATAAATTTCAAAGAAAATAACCTACTTTAGTAAAATTACCTGTGCAATAAAAATTAATGAACTCCAAATGATTCTGCACATCTCCACCAAATTGCATTTTCAGGCTCACATCTTCAGGACATGCTGGGTGGTTTGATGCATTCCCACAATTCATCTTCCTGCTAAGCCAATTTTAATTTAAATGCAATTAAAGGCTCAAAATGAACATTATGTATTAGATAAAGCCTTGAATCTGCAGACTATCATAAATATGATTTTCAGAAAAATTAATTACAAGCCATTAGGGTACAAGTCATCTTACTGCAAATGTTGAGTTAAACTGCAGAATCAGTTTGTTCCTTCCATTAAATGTTAAATACTGATTTTAAGCTTTGCTCCAAGTTAATAGCAGAAGGTCAGCATAAAAGAAAAAAGTGTCTCTGAAATAATCCTCAGAGATACTGGAGACTTATCAGTCTACATTAATTGAAAAAAATGTATTCTCTGTAAATGTTTAGTGACAATTAGCTTCTGATCTACTTCTGGTCAACTTAAAATAACAATAAAACTCTTCACATTCTCCTTGTGCTCCGAATATAACACAGATTTCTGCAGAAGTTACGGTTGGTGTACAAGTGTTTCAAATGAAAAATCCATGTATGGTGTGTGGTTTTGTCTAACCAGTAACTCCACAAACCACACTGGAGATATCTGCACAAGACACACCACAGACCTGGTACACAAAACCAAGAAAGTCAGCTGAGTGCTGTCATTTGCTCCGGGGTGGAGCCTCAGGATACACTACAACTCCAGCATTCAAGCAGTAGCTGTGGAAAATGATATGATTTCATTTTTAGAGATATGTTTAAATCCCAAAGACATCTTTTCAGATGCTCCTGAAGATGATTCACAAATGTTCCTATAACTCCTAGCAATGATGATGCAGGATTTATGCTTTCTAAGTTTTATCTAGACACTTACAGAAAAAAGTTCTACATACCTATATACCAAGAGGTATATAGAACACATAAGTGTTCCAAAAATAGAGGAAAAGGAAACTATACATTGTATATCCTATATTTTTAAAAGCATTTAGCACTGTAGAGACAAAGATATAAGCATATCTCTCAGAGTTAAGAGCAGTTTTTCCAAATTCATGACTTCTGAATCTCGCTGCTAGCTGTGTTCTACAATACCATCCTATAGCTCCTAAGTTCTTCTTGCCAATAGTAACCACAATAGATTCAAAGGAAAGCTGGGCTTAATTCCCATCTCCCAAACTGACATATTTTATACACAATATGTCAAAACTCTGCATTTTTCATTAACTTCTGTTCTATCATTAAACAGAAAAGCAACGACACGGTTGGAGAAATTCAGCCATTAATCTCATAATAATTGCTTATAAATGTTCATGCTACACTGACAAGCTGAATGCATCTCATGTAGTTGAGGGTGTCAAGGTAACTTTAAAAAATAAATCTTTATTAAATCACAGCTTTCTTTTCTGACATTATTCAATTTAGGCACGAACACTGAAACTCACACCTTCATCATCTGTACACTTGATTCAACTTAATTTTATCTGCTTCAATATCAAATGTTTCAATATTCACCTCTATATCCAGGCCCTCCTCCAGCTGTTAACTACTCCAGCCCTCCAGGGGACTGCACGTGTTTGCTTCAATCCATTTATTGTCTTTTGCTTGTCTACATCTATCCCTAGACACTAATGTACTCACTTCTGGATATTAGTAGATAACCTCTGTGCAGTGGGAGTTTAATGAAATACTTGGCCATCAAGCTGGATGAATGTTATTTTGGCAATTGAACTTCATAATTTAAGGGCATTCATATGACATTCTCTAATTTCAAGGAAAGTGGAAAGCTGTTACATTCTGCAGGTATTATTAAGATGCTTTGTATGCTTATGGAACCTTAAACAATTATACTTTGGCAGACAGCAAAACTTCTATGAAATGAAATTTATTGTATGCCTTGACAGTTTCAAAAGTCAGAGCAATGATTAGGGCTAATGAACACAGAAGACAACTATTTCCCCAATGAGCTTGTTGCACAGTTCTGCTTTTCACCGGCAAAGTTCTTCTACAGCTGAAGAGGTGTGATACAGTTACAGACACATGACAGGATCTTTTTCATGATGTGGAGTTCTTATGGCAAAATATAAGAACAGAGAGAGACTTTAAAATTACACTAGAAAAGGAAAGAGCATAAAAGCTCTTAATCCAAGCCTCTGCGTTGCAGCACTATTCTATAGGAGGAAAAAGAAAGCCCCAAACTCTCTTCATGAAGATAGAATTGATGTAAGCCTAGCACCTCAGTCCTTCAAAAAATGGGAAAACTCTCAGAATATTATTTCTGTTGGGACATCTTGCAATATTCATATTTTAATGTATGCCATCCTGAATCCCTAACCAGTGTTCAGAGTTTTATTTCTGAATGTTTGAACACAGATAACTTTAAAAACAGGAGATTGAGAAGGTTGATCAGGGTTCCCTACCATCATTGGGGATTTTACATTGACTTCAGTGTGGTGGACATCAACTTGTTAGCAAAGCCAGCCTGAGAGCAATTAATCTGAAGACACCATTTAAAACATGGAAGAGATCCACACCATGCACACCTCTTTACCCTTTCTGGTATATTCCTGCAATTTAGCAAAGACCAAGTTAAAAATGCATGTGTTGAAACCTGAAGTAAAACATTTAGCTTGCCTCAGTAGGACAGGCACTTATAGTTGGGACGCCCAAGATAAAAGGAAGGGCAAACACAAATTACTTTTGTGCACAACATAAACAAGCCCCACCAGGATGGGTTAACAAACACTAATGGCACTCTGTTTGGGACAGGGTAGTCCTTTTCACCACAAGACTTGTAACTCAAAGCCTAGAAGCATGGTATCTATCATGGATGATTAAATACCCTGTACGGCAAGTCCATGGGGCAAAGTGAGAGAAGGCGATTACTGCATTCACCAGTGAGATGCTTCTAACTCTGCAAAACAAATGCATAGCTATGCTATGGAGGAGGCAAGAGAACACTCCAGAACTAGTACTGGAAATAAAACAGAGATACAGTGAGTTGCTGTCCAGATTTTCGAACCCCCTTTCACTCTCCCTAGCTTTCTGCTGTTTGCCATTAGATTTTTCATTTCCAAATAACTCTGCAACTAAACAGGTGTAAAAAGTCAAACTCTGCCAAGCTTGGCTGCCCAGGAAGCTGTTGAAACCATGAGGTTCCCATGCAGAACACGGTCTTTGTGACAGCATGAGCTCACTCTGAATAGCTGTTTGTTCAGCGATGTGCATGTTAATGAACGCATTGTTCATTGTTATCATAGAATGTTATTCAGGGTTTCACACAAACAATAATAAAGGTATTTTCTGAATCTTTTTCACTGCAAATTTAAAAGACCTTTATATTTGAATCATTCTGGTCACTGCTTACCGTCTCTCAGGAAAGTGGTCCTAAGCCAATTCTCTAGCCATTCCCATGTCCCATTTTCATTTCTGTTTTCAGTATATTAATCAATTCCTACTTCCATTGTACTCTGAATGCAAAATTCAACCCTGTTTATACCAAGACTCCTGTCAAATTCCAGCCCCATGCTGCAGTCTAATCTGCTTTCAGATCCACCCTATTTTTCAGCAATTCTCTTAGAAATAAAAATTATCTTCCTTTCCTATAAACTTTATCTTCCTTACCTTTCTTTTAAAGGCTAAGAAACATCATGATAGATATTTCTGACGAACTTTAACAGTGTTTTTCCCAAAAAAACTTAAGCTTAAGAGATTTCTGTTTGTCCATTAATATTACAGGAACACACACTCAAAATCAGCATAGCTTCCTAAAAGATCAAGGTATTCTTGAAAAACATCCTATGTTTCATGAAACTTTGTAGTCCTGAGATTAGACATGGCACTGTAGTTTCCTGACTCTGTTACTACAAGAAAAGGAGCTCCCTCTAAATCATGATAGTACTTTAACCTTTGCATAAGGTTTGAGCAAGACGTACATATACTGCATGCCTAAACAAAAGAATTTCAGAGGCAGTTCTCCCAGAACAGTGCTTGGACTTGAAACAGTTGTTGCTTTACTGAATACTGAGGACTAGAGGTAGTTGCAATAGTTTCCTCAAATTCTTCACAGTAAAAGAGTGTAAATTTTTAGGTCACTGAAATACCACAGTTTTTGAAAATGCTAAAAGATGTGCAATATTGCTTTTCATGTTTAGGTATACTGAAGCACATGTGTTTATGTGGGGTTCCATTGGGCTGATTTGTTTTAATTTCCTGTAGAAGCATTTGTTTCTTGTATTTTGTGATCTATATGAGACCATTTCAGTTCATAAAACTAAATTTTAAAAAATAAGTATATGAAGGTGTTTAAAGCAAACATAAAAAGTCTCAAAAGTTTAAAAGTCTCAAGATATAAAACATACGAGCAAGGAGTATGTTCTGTTAACTATTCTGTAGGTGTAAGTTGGGGTCCAAAAAGGCACCCTCTGCTTAGGTCAATGCATCTGCCTAAACAACTTTAAAACTAAGACTTTTCTCAACAGCTTCCTGAAACCACTCAGATGTGTCAGGGCTCTTTTGAGAGGTTTCATAGGATTATTCTCCTTTCAGCAGGGGACTGTATCATTCCTACAGACATACGTTGGCTACTCAAAAAAGTGCTTAAAACTTTCATAATGGGACATATTGAACTAACAAACACAAAATGATGAAGCAGTCATCTGCTGACCTCTGTTTTTCTTGCTAGCATTTCAGATGCTTCTGCTTCACAAACAAGTTAAACAATAGGACTTTCACATCTTGTAGTGTAAGATGTGCACAAAATTTCACTTGATTAAAATCTGTACTATTTCAATGCCAGAAATGACCCATTTTCCACTTAAAACAAAAGCTCTTCCTGGTTTTAAAATGTATGCATTTTACTTGTCTACTAATCCTACATAAAGCTTGGTATTGTGGAGTTAGCCCATTTCCTTTCAGGAACAGTGCAGCTCAAAAAGTTTTCTGTACTGTGAAGAGAAAAATAATTTCCTTTGGGGGAAAACAATACACTAGCAGAGACCACTGCTTCTCTTCCCAAAACTATAAGTATCTTGGGGACTGTTTAGAGGACGACCAAGGAAATACCTGAGGAGATAGTCTCCAGCAGAGATTATCACTCAAGAGAGGCAACTCTATATTGGAATAGAAAATACATTGCTGATGTTGAAAACAGGTATGGAGAACAGCATTTAGGAAATAAAATATTAGAAAACAGCAGTTACAAAATCATATACTGTCTAGTACTACATATCACATCACTTAACATGAGCCTGGTGATTTATTCAGCTGTGATGGTTTAACACCAGCCAGAAATCAAAGTCCAAATAAGCCACTCCTTTCCCCCTGCCCCTTCCAGCAAGAGTGGGACAAAAGTGGGTTGAGATGACGATTTCCCGAAAGCAAACAGCAATGGAATAAGAAACACACAGTGATAACAGTAGCATTAATAACAAAAGTAGACAAGAAGAGGAGGTGCTTTACACACAAAAGGTGTTCACTGCCTTGACTTAGTGCCACATGGTGTCTGGGATAAAGACAAGATGGTGGATGCTCCCCTGAGGTCACACCACATGGCCACTGGGTAAAAGGAAAGATGGCACTGCTCCCACGGCTAGTGTTGCCTGTTCCCCAGCCTGAGACAATGGAACACAACAATGGACAAAATCCTGAAAGCTAGATTGTCTGTGTCACAACGACTGCCTTTTTCCAGATGGATTTGCTTGGCTGTAGCCTGCAGAATTCAGCTCACCTCTTCTCCTCACACTTCAGTCTGCTGCTCCCCTGTTCCCCCGTGGCTGCCTCCTCCCAGCCAGTGCTGCGGGGCGTGTGCTCCACTGGGCTTGGGCACACCGCTTTTCTCAGAGTGTGGCGTGCAGTCTGAAGGCCTCAGGCCCTTTCACTGCTTTTTTCTCATCTTGGGGCTGCATTCATGACCCAACAGTGTTTGCCACTTTCAGAGCTGGTTCTCTGAGGACCAGGAAAGCATGGGCAGTGAAGAGAGAGAGAGAGAGCAGGGTACACAGGGGCTGGTCCTAGCAACCTCACCAAGGAAGAGAGAGAAACAAACTGTTGGAATTGTGGGGCTGCACTCACCTTATCTCCACCCCAGAACCTCAGCCCCAGTGGTGCCTGAAGATACAGAATAGCAACCTGGCCACCGGCATGTGGCACTCAGCTTCAACCCCTCTTTGCAACCAGGACATCAGCCTGTATGACAGAGGCTGGTTTCCTCTTAGGGCCACCATCAGCACTAGAAAGGCTATTAAAATCTTGGGATGAGAATTCAGGTGAAATGCAGTGCTAAAATTATGCACAAACATTAGAGCAAATGAGATTGGAATCTGGATGGTTGCACGTGACAACTTGTCCTTGGTTGTAGTGTAGGATGTGCACAAAGTATTCTATCACCATCTTCATGAACTTTTGAATCCAATTGTTGGAGCAGTGCTCTTCCCAGGCCCCCTCCCTCAGGGCTATCTTCTGGTAATGGCCCATTAAATGCCTTGCTGCATGACTCATAGATAACACCCTCTGGGAGCTATCTCTGTTTAATGAACCGTCAAGGACCCACTTGCATGACTCATCATCCCATTGCGAGATGCTCCGCCCAGAGGAAGGAACCAAACATTGCCACCTAAATATAATCTGGGATTTAGGACAGTACAAGCAACTTTACCCACTGAATTCCCAGAGGACGAGAACTACCAGACTTTTCTACAGGATTGCTGCTTCAGGAAGACCACCTCATCTAGACTGCTTCCATCACCCTGCTCAGGTTGTATTCTGACTCTGTCAGTGGTCTTTTGTATTATTGCATTTGTTTTATTTTCCCATATTTTCCTTTCTTCCTATTTAATTGTATTTCTGACTTAAAACCTCTCACATGTTTTGCTTTCAAACCACTAAATAATTGTAATTAGAGAATAGACATTCTTCAGTTAGAGACATAGACATTCTCCAATTAGAGAATAAACATTCTCCATTCCTTTATGGAATTGCAGCAACATTCAGGTTGGATGGGACTGTGGAGGTCAACTATTCCAATCTGCTCCAAGCAGGGTCAGTATTAAATTCAGACCAAGTCAGCTAGACATAAAATTGTCATTAAACCCTACAAAATGCTCAACAATAGTAGTTTGGCAATATCTCGAGGTAAGCAAGGAAACAAAACTTTTTAACACATAGAAAATTATTCTTAAATTATCCTTGATATGCCCAGATAGTTAAAAGATTTATGACTTCCAGGCAGTTTAAGGGCTGAATAGAAGAGTAAAAAAGAGCTGTTCTGTTGTGTCAAAACAAAACCTTTTCAGCACTCACAATAAGTTCTCCTATGAGCCTTTTATCTCTTCCATTGTAGTCTGCAGGTTTAATTTCTTTCTCTGTGATTGGTTAACCTGTCCACATCAGCACTTACATGACCCTGTAGTAATAGTAGCAAAGTACCTCAACTACAGATGAATGTATTCTCGTAATTTCATTGGGGGTTACTGAAATATTATTATCCACATTTACTGACAGAGACCAAGACAAGGATAGATTAACAGATTTGTCCAAGGTCATTCAAGAACTAGGTACAAAGTTATAACTCTTCAATTCCAGTCTAATGCTTACACCCTCGAGCTACTACTCTTCTTTATAAAACAAATCTGTCTTTTTTTTTTCTAAATATTTATCTCAATTGCATCCTTATCCTTCTTTCAGTCTTAAGAGTGTAATATGACTTTTCCTAGCTTCATCACATCCTTCCTTACCCTTGGGAACAAGGTCATCCTTTCTTGTCTTAGTCAATGTTTCAGCTACCAAGAACACATTCTCCTTTTCCCTATTTCTCTAACATAATTTTCCTTGCATATAAGGTTACATTTTGTCTGCACATCTCATACACAACACACTGAATCACCTTCTAGTTAAACGTGCTTGGGATATGGTCTCAAAGGCTATATCATATATTATCATGTCATTACATTAGTTTGTAATTCAGTAGAGTGTAATCAACTTCCAAAGTGGTCCACACCGTGGTCAAGTCTGAAAAGTCACACTGCTTCAGGCCTGTAAACCTGGCCCAGATTGTAAATGGACTTGCACTTGAGGTCTGCCATTATAAACCCCTTGAATACAACTGGCTCAAACAATCTGGCTGAGTGAATTCACACATAACTGTCAAAAGTTGAACAGGTACAGGCAGGGGAGCCCATACTTTTAGCAGGTTGCCTGGCTTTCTACCTGCTCAGGTGAACTTCAAGCAGATAGATATTTTCTTTATTTTCAGATCACCTGAAAGGCTTTTATGATAACTCCAGCTACATTAAGGGACTACTATTCCTTCAAGAGTGTCACACACTCTTACACCTCTTGGCAATATTCAGCAACATCAGTCAGAAAGAAATACCATGTCCTAAATATCTGACAAGACAAAGCCTACTGATGGGCTCAAACATTTTTTTCTGAAATTTGTGCTAGAATAATTTGTGTGGAAAATGACATGTTAACAACAGCTCACTTTCATAGCCCTTGCCCCCCTGAAGATTTACCAACCTAAGCAACAGAAATGCTGTATCAATAAAACAGAAAAATGTACCCTGGGAAAACATAAGCATCAGGTAACACTCATTTCATATTATTTACTGCATTGCACATAGGCACTGTCCTGTTTGTCCACTGTATAACAAAATTCAGCCTCTGGATAGAGACACACACTATTGAGAGAATAAATGAGTCCTGGTTAAAGCAAACAAGACTAAACAATGCAAGTGTCATGATAGGGAAAACACACCATGGGACACACAAAAAAAAAATCTCCTTTCCCTGAAGCCTTTGATATTAGCTAAAATGTTTTATAGTCTTCTGGACCCCTACTGCATCACTACAAACCTAACAAAAAAAACCCCTGTCAAAATAACTTATATTCTGTATGCTGATTCAATACCTAAAGCCTTCCACTTCTAGCACTATGACAAATTATGCTTAAGAAACATCTGTCCAACCATTCCTACTCAACCAGCAGCCTACAGCATCATCTTATACCTCTCAAAGAAAACCATGACTCCTGAGTTCCTTCTAGTCAGTGAGTATCCTCAGTCTTACTGAATTAATCTTTTGCTACAGTCAGGAGACCAGTGGGTTTTTTAGCTCTTGGTCATTGACAATTGGTCATAAACCACTGTGGCTTTTACAACATGATCGGCTCAGACTTTCAGGCAAGTGAAGAACATGAAGGCTCTTGATGATTCCGAAAAAATTCAGAGGCCTAAAGAAAATGTTTCTGCCCTTGGACAACTGGAATTTTTTCCTCTACTTTTTAGCATACACGTAAAATACCTTCTTAAGTAGGTTTTCAGTATACACCCAGTGAGCTCCATATTTTCTAAAGGGGTTCTAATGTAAAAAACCCCATTAGAACATTTGCAGGAAAAGGCCTTCAAATGAAGATTTTCAGAAGGCCGTTGAAGTTTTTCTTGGGTGCTACATTGCTAAACCACCTAATTTTAATTTTGTTTTACTTGATCACAACTCTTAACCTGAATTTTGTAATGAAAAACTTACATTTTCTGTTGCACTTAAAAAAAAAATGCTAGGATGCTACTCCTTCTCCCCACGCCACTGACCAATCTGAGAGAGTACTCTCTGCTATATCCAAGCTGCTAAAATATCAATAAAACTGGAAAAGACAAATACTGATACTGTAGCTGTGCAACTCTTCCTTCAAGTCTCTCTTTAGTTCCTGAAACTCTTACTGCACATAATCAAATGAAATCAACGGGATTTGATTTTTAAGTGATAAAACTATTGTTTACTGTGAGGCATTCTACTTAAAGCAGAATCAAGTACAGCTAAAATAGTAGAAGTACTTGTATTATTGTTCTTTTATACATAATAATGGCATCAATCTAGGTTTGCTAAAACAAGAAATTATTTAGACTTTTATAGTTAAGTTATTTTTATAGTTAGAGTCCAGGGCACATATAAAGATATAAATTTGCAATGGCTGAAAATCAATATAAGCCTTCACACTGGGAAAGCTAAAACCAACACGGTGGGTAACTTGGAGGTAAATAAAATAGCAGAGGAAGCGGGAAAAAGCAACCACACTTGTGAAAAGATCGAAACATACACCCTTTAAAAATCTTACAGAGACACCTAGCCTGAAGTATACAAATATCCTGGTGCCTGTAATGAGCTTACTCACATGTTTAAAGTTAATCAGGTGTGTTCATTTTGGATGACTTGGATCAAAAAATAAAAGGGATGCATCATAAAACTTTATTTCTTATTTGGAACTTGATTTTACTAAAAACTACTTTGAAGCCCCATTCAAAGAGCTGAGTAGCAGATCCAGCTCTCATTTCAGTATAACTCAGTATCAAGTTTCTTTAGAATGTGCTTTCAATATGCAAGACAAAAATAATAGAAGATTTCTAGTCTTAAAAAAAAAAAAACACACACAACCTGCTTATAACAACTTCCTAGGCTAAACTACAAACCTACAATACAGTATACAGCATGGGCAACAACCAGCAAAGCACCTCCAAAGAGATGCAATAGAATGCCATGAACCTCTACTACTATTACCATAGATTTCTGAGGTTCTTTGGACAGAAATTCTGTGTGAATTTGAATAATACTATTTTATTAGCTAACTTCTCAGAACTGGCAGTTTGTGTGCTTCCCTTTAATGTCTAAATTTTATAGAATTCTTAAAACATTAGATTAATAATAATAATAATAGTGGCAATAGTAGTAGTAATAATAGTGATAATAATGTTTCCTCATAATAACTAGTTCCTTGTATGTCAATGACAATATTCTTCATAACACTGTTATGAGGTCCATGAAGATGTTTATTACAACCTACCTTAAGATATCCTGACATCCTGAACACTCATGCAGCTGTCATGACAGTTATTGTTTTTAGAGCATTATGAACACAATCTGGACTTTTATAGTATCGATTATCTTAAGACAAAGTGGTAATAATAGTAATTAATTAAAAATTAAAAATTACTATTAAATAGTAATTAATAAGTGGTAAAGAAAAACGAGAAGCAGATAAGATATCTACAATATATGGACTTTTGCACACATCAGTGACATCTGCATGATGGCTTTATAAAAGTCAGATACGCTCTAAGGCTTCAGTCCCAGGTTGACAAAAAACCAAAACCCACTTAAATAATTGGGTTGTTAAAGCTGTGTATACATTTTGCTGTCTCTGCTTCTTAGATACCATTTCTTACATGTTGCTTCTTAGATTTTAGAGTACAAGTAATATCAGTAGCTAGAGACTTCAGGGAAGTCCAGTGAAATCAAAGGAACTCTTCTTGCCAACTACAATGAAAGGTCAAGACAGTCCTAAGCAGGTTCTTCTCTCCTTACGCCTGCACTGAAGTTTCTCTATTTCCTTTGACATTGTTTGACCGTTTTTTTGGGTTTTTGTAGAAAAACCTTGATCATACAGAGTATTCAACAGAGCTTCTTCCATTAGATTTGGTATTACTACTACATTTGATTAAATTCCTTTTTATGCTGGACAGACACCAGTTGAATTACCAGAATTTTCTGTCTTACATTGCTGCGGCTTCTTTTCAAGGCAGCTCACACACTTATAGGCCTTCTCTAACTCCAATTCATAATGCGAGTATGAAAAACCTCAAGAGCATGTGGCTGTGATCATAAAAACCCCTCAATGTTTTGATAGAAATCCGAAAATACATTATTTGGGGTTTTTGGTTTTTTTAGTTTAACGACAGACGCTGAGTATTTTCAGTTGCTAAGATGAATTCTTGATTCTGCAGCTCCACACATGTGGTTATCACTTTCTCCTGAACTATGGCATTCAGTGGTATAAAGTTGGAGGTTTATCCCTTTACACTGAGTGCAGGATCAGACGGCAAGACATCTCACCACCTTACAATCTAAAAAACCTGTCCATGCTCCCATGACTTTTCACATTCTCTTGCAATACTTTTATTGTAGAATATAAAATTATATTAACAAAATTCTATAGCAAACCAAGGGAGGTTAATTTATCCATTACCAGGCATGTTAAGAGCAATAGTAATTTCAAACTCTGTAATTATGATGCCTGCTAGACTCTTGATTGAATTCTGTTATATCTATCTCACAAAAGTTCCTTTTGGTTGAGTTATTGCCCAAGGACTACTCAGGGAAAGTTGCCTGCAAAGTTCAGAAGGCAATAAGTAAAAAAAATACGCCATAAAAGTATGCCGTTTGGAAGAAAGGAAAGACATTTCCTTGTTTTCACCCATAAAGGATAAATCACTGCCATTCTCACAAGGGAAACAGTAGGTACCCTTATATAGCAGTAGTGCTTTCCAGGAGCTCTTCTATTTTTAAGGTTTAGTTTTGGCCAATCTATGTTTTAGACTGATACCTTGTTTCTCTGGAAGTACAAATTTTTTTTTTTTTCCCTTATAAAAGGTAGGTTCTCGTGGTCATTATTTGACATGCTTATTCTGAAAATATAGACTTATCGTAACAAATGAGGTGAGGGTTCCCCCAGTCTGCAAACGGTACATATTCAGTCATTAGCATCTAGCTGCTAAGGTCAAAATATTAGGTTTAAAATGTGCTGATTTTTTTATCCTCTATGCAATTGGCTACTGCATCTGAGAGCTTCAAAGCTCTTTTAAAGTGTGAAGTATGCTATGGGCTGCTTACATCTAGATTTAAAGTTCCTGATATGACAGGAAAAATCAAAATATTGTAATACTTATTGTATTTCCCCAAAATATTCATATATCCCCCATGGAAATATTTTTAGCATTTTAGAGTACAGTTTTAGTATTATCTGGGTTTCCTACTTTTTCTCAAGTTACTGGTCATACTATGCTCTTAATTTCCAACACTGAGAGGTCAGATCCATTTACAGCTGGAACTTACTGATTGAGATGGTTTTATGTATCTCTGTGCACATCTGCCCCTGTAATAAGTTACTATTCATTTCATTTGCTGAGAGAGATATGAGAATAATGGTGGAAGTCTGATAGTGCAGTACATGACGGTGTAAGTTTTGGCACATGGTGGATAGATGACTTACACATACAAAAAAGCAGGCCATCACAAGCAAAATCTAATAAAACTCATATATCACATCCAGTTTTCATGAATTCTTTCTATAATATATTTAACAGGAATAATTTTATTGAAAATGTATTAGTTTCTTAGAGAGTTTTATGACATTTTATAGGAACTGTATTGTATACTCTTCAAATATAAAATCTTAGCACAAGTTCAACACACAAACCTCTGAGAAAGTAAAAAATAGCAGAAAAACACTTAAACCTATCTGAAAGCTACCAGAGTAATTTTGCACTTGGAAAAACCAAATATCTTTCAAGTCCAATGTTTTAGACTTCCTACAATTCTTGTAGAAAGCTGTTTCCTTCCCAGTTTTAATATGATTTCTAGCTTTGAAATACAACGCTTTTATTCTGCCAAATAGCATGCATTTTTGGCCCTCACCTAAGAAATGTCTGGCCTTCATCTAAGTAGCTGATGGGAACAATGAATTAATTTTTAGTTAGATAGACCTTAAAATGTATGAAAAATAGAATAAATTCTGGATGCCTGTTAATGCGCAGTATATAAATGTAAGTCCCAGGTTCCTCATAGTGGCAATTAAGAATTTTATCCCCAAAACTCAATACACTAACAATGCTGAAGTTTGATATATTGCATCATGGTGTGCTAAAGGTAATACTTGAGTGTTCTCAAGGGAAAACTTGATCTGTTAATCCTGAGATCTTTACAAAACTATTCCAGGTTTTGATGTTCTATTTGATGAATTGTCAACATTTGATGGTTTAACATGATTTAAGTCTGCTAATACTTGAACTGCCCCTTCTTATTTCTGTATTTCTCTATGTCTAAAATGTTTATATTGGGGGGGGGGGAATTTTGCAGTATAGAATCTTCTAATTCATAAGCATCATAATTTATTATACATATAATATTTTACAAATGTATATATTTATGTTCCCATCTGTTAGCCAAGGTCTGATACTGTATTTCATAAAACCACTGTATTCTCCGTACTCTTAATTTTTCCCCTGAAAAAACAGATAAAATATTTTGTCCTGTCCTTTAAAAAACATTCAGTTGCTCTCCACACCATTTAAGTGTGTCCAGCCAGTCATAAGAGTAAATACAACAAAAATTTAAAAATCTCATACAGAAACTGCAATCAATATCCAAACATGCTGCCACTCTTGCCTCTGGGCCTCGGAAACATGTATATCTATTTAGGTGTTTGTAAGGAGAACAACACAGCTAGAGTTCAATCTGTGAAGGGAAAAGCAAGGATGTCTTTGCTTCTGTTGTATTTTGGAGCTTGCTTGAATAACTTACCACAGAGTTATGTGGCTTTTGCAGGGCTGTGTTGTATTGATTCCGTTCTCTGTGCTCCTACATGACTGCAGGATGGTTCCTGCACCTACACACAAGACAGCTGAAGCACAGTAGGACGTCTGCCATCACCAAGGGCCAAGAGTCCTTGGTTCACAGAATCAAAGTTACAATTATTATAATCAATTACTTAACTATAACAACAACTAATTAATTAAAATATCGATTCTCCCTTAATGAGAGAGATAAGAGTTGAAATTCATTATCATCATATCACTTACATTAAACATTTTTAGCACGTAATTTCTTGAAACAGATTTAGTTCTGATAAAAAATAGACACCCAATATTTCATGTTGATCTGGTGTCTAAAAACATTCTAATCGTGCTTAAGAAATGTGTCATCTTTCTATTCCTTTGTATCTTTTTATTCTACTCAATGACAAAATAATTGAAGTCATTTGTGATTGATGCTCCATTCTTATTACAGTTCTTTCTTGGCTGTGAAATTCTTCCTGATCTGCCTTCTCAATCTTCCCTAGAGGTGTGCATGAGTTCTCTCTTTCTTTAATTCAAAAACTCCTAACATATGGTTCCCACCAAAGCTTAAAAACTGTCTACTTTTGTAACTGTACTGATCATGACAAAGAGGGAACAGAATGCCAGATTACTTGCCAGACTACACGTCATTTTATTCAAACATTCACAAGCAACTTTTCAAGAGTTAAAATATATTTGTCATTGTAATTTTTCAAAGTATAATTTATCTCTCTACTCTCTCTTTCTTTTTGTGTTCCTGTTAAAAACTGCTGAACCAAAGCTTAGAGGCATCCAGTCCCCTGGGACCTAACAGGCAGTGACTGGTGAGCATGCCATGTATGACAGAAACAGAAAAGGGCTTTGCCTTCCTCTCTGAGGGGCATAATTTCCTTTTTTTTTAATAAGAGGAAATAAAAAATAAAAAAATAAATTAAAAAAAAGGGGGCCATCCAGCACTCAGGATCAGACTGGGAAGAGAGAGCTCAGATGATACTAATGACTAGTGTATTGTCCAGTAGTGTTGAGGGGATAGATAATCTATTTGCTTCTTAATAAACACTACCTCTTCCATTTTGTCTTTTTACTTGGCTTGGTCAAATAATTGATGAATCTCTAATGAAGACTCTGGAAAGGTTTTATACCCATTTTCAAGGGTTGGGAGAGATATAAGCAAGTTTTTGAAATAATATATATATAGTAACCCTAGATGACAGAAAATGTTGTTGAATAATTATGATATTTTGAGGATTGGTTACCTACATATCTGTTACACATGTGAAGAATCACATAAGGTGTTTCACAATGTCTATTTCTGTTCTTCTTACATAACTTTATCAAACAATTTTCCTGAAGAGCTACAGTTAGCTTTTTCACAGAATATACTTTCTAAGTTTAGTTTTTACATTCTTTCTCAATCTTACTATAAGTTACCAACTCACTTTCCCTTGTAAAATTTTTCAGGTGTCTCCCAAGTCAAAACAGGAATTCATAAAATCAAAAATGGCACAGTCATGATTGCCTATTTGGCTCACTATTTGCCAGAAAGAATTGTCAATACTGCTTTTAGCTAGAAAAATACTTACTGCTAGTAGCTGCCATGTAGACAATCTCTTCTGCAGAAGGGAAACTAACATTCCATCTTTAGTAATTTGTTAAAGCTCATTACCAGCATATTATGTAAATGAACCGGCAACATGCCTTGATGTGCTGCTCATCTAAACTGTCTCCTTTTTGAAGCTAGGGACAGTAGAACCACTACCTTCTCAATGATACTTTCAGTGGAATCCTGTCCTGTCACTTGAAGAGATGTGACTTAGCTGCAAAAGGTTACATGTGATGACAAAGGCTTGAAATGTGTCTCCAGTATGTATAACTAACATCGGTACCAAACTGTTGAAAGTGATTTCTACTAGAAACTATAGTTCACAAAATCCAAGTCATTCAAAATTTCTTCATAAATTATAATCCTGAGAATCGACAACTCCCACGGCTAACAACAGTGCAGATTTCTAGCTTAACAGTCCAAACCTTTTCTGGAATATTGTAATGGGATAGAGATCCCAAGGAAAAATACACATTCCCCATGTATATTCAGGCCCCCTCCTCCACCTCCCAGCTTCAACCAACTTACTTCATAGCGCTATTTTTGTCTTCATGTTTAAAACCAAAAGCACAAATTCCAGTTGCTCTCTCTTCTTGTCTACACTCCCGACACATTTCTGCCTCAGAAAGTTTGAGGCTTGGTGATTGTTATTTCTCATACAGGAACAGATTGGATGCTGGGGGAGGGATTCCTGCTTCTTGTGCTCATCTTTTCCCACTTTGAATGAATTACACCCAACTCTACACCAGTTAGCATTACCACACCCACAGTAACTTAGAATATATACTTTGCTGCAAACCATTTCTTGCAGTTGCAAAAAGTTGCACTTTTCTTGTTTAATGATATAGAGTGTTGCAGTTCACTACAGAAATCCTCTTTAAATAACAACTCCATGTTTCTTCTGTTTCTGAATGCTTTGATTTAAAAGCAGGCCTCTTTGCAAAACATTCATGTTTGCACTGAAACGCTCCTCCCACATTTTAAGAGTGATATAATTGGTTTTCCTATATCCTTTCTGAGAGAAGGCAAGTGATTTATAAATATTTTCCACTTCACTACACATTGCATAAATCCCTGGACTGACCTGTACTTTAGAGCTTTGTCTGCTCAGCCTTGCTGTGGTTTGGGATCTGGCAAAGGGCTCCTTTCCTTCAGGTCATTTTTGGAGTTTATCAAGATGGAGTGTCTTGAGCTGGGTTAACTCTGACATTTCTTTCCAACTTTCTTTTGCTGTTTTAGAAGAAGTCAACTTCTGGTGCTGTTGTGTGATAGTAGTAAAGACTAACCAAAAAGGGCTTCCTTCTTGCAAGAAGCAAACCAGCATTATCCTTTAAGGTATTCTCTCTTCTTTGCACTAACACACAACCCTTGTGCTGTGCTGACACACAACCCCATTGCTACACATTTAAAGCAGTGCTTATTTCTATTGGCTGAGGGTGAAGGCAATGAGTCTAGAGCAATCACACACTCTCTTTCTCCTATAGGAGAAATTAAAAGGGAGACCTAAATTTGAGAACAGCTTGGGAATTTTTGGTAAAACAATTCTCTTATTGATCCATTTCACATGGATATATTGGGAAGACAAAATGTTTATTTCTCCTTTTGGCTGATGAGTTTATGAGGCTTGGGCAAGACTACTGTACACAGCTGCCAAATTATTAGGTCTAAAAATCATCTTCTACTGTCACTAGGCATGACAGCAAGGAAAGTCCAGGAGGTTGAGCTCTCTCATTGTTTGCATGCCTACATCAACTGCACATTCACTTCCAAGCTCTTATTCTGTATTCAGAAGCAACCCCTTGTTGAAAGACCACTCAGTTAAATTTCTGGGTTAACAGCTCCTGAATTTAGCTATCCCTTTTCAAAGCAGTATGTTCCCTGTGTAATGGTATCTAAAGATCTGTTTGTGCTTGCTACTTAAGTAAGCTTGAAATGTTTTTACCTTTTCCCTCCAGATATAATTTGTAAATTTCTCCTTCAAGATATTGCATTGCTTTAAGTCCTTTGTCTGATATGTTTTAATTAGTCCTGTCCATCTACCATGAGAAAGTCATTGTCTCAGATTCTCTGTTCTATTTTGCTAAAGAATGATGGATTTTTACATATGAAACTGAAGTGGATTTAGTTTCCATTTGGCTGCTTTTCTCTTACTGCAATGACTGTTTAGCCTCATGCATTCCCGTGGATGCTGTACTCAAGCATGAGGATTGCTTGCATCTGTTTTTATCCTTTGGGGGCTTTTTGGGCATCTAATTGTTGATACTGCCTTTCCCAAAGATCACATTCCCACCTTATTTCCCAGCCTTTCTACATCAAGACCTGTTTCATTCATAGACCTCAGATAATTTTTCATCCCTTCTCCATTAGCTTCTGCACTGCAACTGAAGCCTAAGATCCTGATAAATAAACATCCCTCTCACATAGCCTTCCTTTTAAACTTGGTTTACAAACATACGTGTCATCACCTGACAAAGACCACCTAACCTAGGTTATAGATTATACAATGTTCTGTATTTTGAAAAAAAACCCTCACTTCTAGGAGGGTTTTCTAGAGAAGTGTGCCCAGCGCTTCCAAAGATGTTCCTTCCCCAGCACATTAAACACCTTATGAGCAATTGCCTCAGGCAAGTAGAGATCCACACAGAAGAATATGCTATATTCTTGAACAAGCTAAGTCCATATAGGCTTCTGTAATGCCTGTTTGGCCAAATTAATAGTTTAGTTCATGAGAGGCCTCATTAATTTTAAGGAGGTTACTTGTGCTTATATCAGTAAATGGACATACCTTGCTGTGAACTTGGTAGCATTCAATTTCTGTACAAGATTTGCCAAAGGCAAAGTGAAAAGCAAGTTATTTTCAACAGACTTAACCTTGTCTGATAAGAGTTTGAATGGTTACCAAAATACTTGTAAAAGTCTGCAAATCACAATGTCTCAAGGAGAAAGACATAAGGTTTGAAGCCTTACATATTCTGCCTACATTTCTGTGATATGTCATGCAAATAGCTAGACTGCACTTTTCTGTTCCCATGTGTATAAACTGGAATAAAACTATATTTGTCTTGGTTTGAAATTTTGCTATGAAATTCCTCTACTGCTAGCATGCAAGAGATATAAATGTAGCTGATAGCAGAGCTGGGAACCATCTTTTCTAGATGTTACCATTCAACCAAACCTGGCCAGTTGCATCATATAACATTTCCTTGCAGTGACACAAGCAGAGAAGAAACTCATGACCTTCCTTTTCTCTTTTCCCTGGACATCTCCAGTGTCAAATACAGGGAGAATTGCAATACCCCATTTCCTTTTCAGGATACATTGAAAATATGAGAGTGAGAGAAGTGAAAAATAAGGATTCAAAATTCTGGGTATTTGACCAATTCAATCCTAATGGAAACCACATCTGCTCTTGAAAACTGTATACAATATATTTATAGCAGACAGTAAAAATATTATTCCAAAATTCTGTTTCCCTGTGTTATTACAAAATGACAATATTGTTTTTAGCCTATTTCCTTTAACCAGATTGACAGAATTACAGGTTGACATTACTGTGAAATTTTATGATGTATTATGTTAACTGTGCCAGTTTGATTAGCATTGATTGACAGCTAGTACCTGCACAGAAAGTTAAATATCTCAGGAAAGAAAGAGTGGTGAAAAGTATGTTGCCTCCTTCACTGGTAACAAGAAACAAGATATATATAACAACATTAGTAGTAGTAATATAGTAAATATAGTATTACAATATTAATGATAAATAAATTTATTCATTAAAATTTAAAATACTGATTTTTATATCAGTAATATAATAATACTCATTAGTAATAATTATAATACTCATTTATATTTGCTTTCACCTAAATCATTCTGTGTTTGGCAAACTTTTTACATGCACACTGAATGAACATAATAAGTCTGAAAAAAATTGAGATCTTTCATTCTGTATACATTTTGCTTCTGGAAATGTACTACCATGTCTGAGGGACTAAATTTAAAAATCTCAGCACACGCAGTGCCTGCATCTGAGCTATCACACTATAATAATGCTTCTCTCCTGCAGCATCCTCATCTGTTATCTAAACAGAAGTTGAGATTCTTTTAGACTATAAAATTGGTTGCTCAGATGTCTAGTGAATTCAGCAGAGAAGCTGTGCATTACCCCTCTGGCATTAGGGTTTGAAAACTTGAAAATGGGTGCCATTGGAGGTTCTCCACTTGCCCTGTATATGACATTAATTCATATCAAAAGGTCACTGTATGTTATAAGACACAAAAAACCATTTCTAGAAAACTGCTCTACATTTTACTTGTACAGAAATAGGGAAATTTAGGAAGGAGTGCAGAGGGAACATCAATTTTTTTAATGTGCAAAAAAATCTCTGAAATAGCCTCATAGGTGGTGAATGTGTTTGAGGGGATTTCACTTTAATAGTTCAACATCTTTGAAATCAAGGGATGAGGACTGGGAAGGACCTCATTTTTCACTGAGTTTGGTCCTCTATTTGCACATATCATCTATCTTTTCAAAAGCATATGGATTGCCCTCTGTAAAGGACTTAAGGTTTTACATCTTTTACTTTAGGTCTTTTAGGTTCTGTTTCCTTTAGTAGCTGGATGTTTTCAATTAAATTTCCATCTTAAATTTATTTGTGGCCAGCTAATACCAAACTCTTCCTGAAACTACATGAACCTCCCACTCAAAGCGTTTTCCAGTGTCCCTGGCATTTAAACACCCCAGAGAGGGCAATCATATCATCTCCTAGCTTTCTTTTTCTAGTTACATCTAATTTCCATCCACATTTATCAAAATTTCTGCATTTTTCATTCTCTCCATCCCCAGATGAACAAGCCATTCTCCTATAATCCTCAATATCTTTATCAGTATCTTTCACACTTTGAATTCCCCCTTCCTTTGCTCAGGAGACTCCACGCCCAACTCAACAGTGAGAGTGCTCCCTGGGTATAGTTGAATACCTCCACATAAGAATGCTATAATCCTCAAAAAAACTTTTCCATGTCTCATTTCCCTCCTGTGCTGAACATAAATCCACACTCTTGAGGCAGAGGGAAACCTCAGTAGTGTGCGCAATAGTCCTTGGTTGAGGGACTGGCCATTGGTACCCAGTATTTCATACAACTTGTATAAATCATTCCCTTCTACAGCTCTACCACTACCAGTACCATCCAGTCTTCCCCAGAAACATCACTCTAGTCTTAGGAGTATGACACTGCATCACAGTGGTGCTTCTTAGCCTCCCTAAGATCAATTTCTCTATTTCAGTCATTCCTATCTGGTAGAATTCCTAACTCTAAGAGAATTTAGTACTGTTAGTCCCCAGGTGCAGCATTTTGCACTTTCTGCTATGCAATTTCATTCCATTTCTGCTACTCTAGTTCTCAAAATTATTCAGCCCTGACTGCTTTTTTCTCTTAGTTTTGTCTCACTGGTCAACTTTTTGTCAGATCTTGAGAAGTTCCTTAAAATCTTCTCTCCTGTTAGGAAGCTCCCTTTCAGTACCATTGCACTGAGCTTAGTTTCTTACCCACTCCACAATCCAGCAATTCTTATGCTGACACCTACACTTTTTGGTTGAATAAATAATTTTTGAAACTGCAGTACAGTAAATTAAGCTCCAGAAAGACTATTAGAAGTTAGCATTTCTTTCCCCAAAAGAAAGTCAGCTATCTGGTTAGAAAGAAATCAGGTTAATCTTGTGTGATCTGCCTTTCCTATTTTTTTTTTTTTTAATGCAAGTTTAATTTCATAATTCTACAGTTGGGAGAACAAAGTAAAATGCCATGTAACAGACTGGTTTTATATTTCTATATCTTCTCAAAAATGACTATGTAACCTTTCTAACTTCCATTTTTAATTAATTAGGTCCATATAGACAAACCCTTTTGGCCTTTATAATAACATCTTGAGATCAGGCATGTTCGAAGGGCAAATCACTTCATGTAATGTTTCAAAATAAATGCCTCTCTAGCCATAGGCCTATAGGAGTTGCTTCAAGGGGAAAAAATGATGATAAAATAAACAAAGAATACAAAGGCTTACTGTCCCACAGAAATGTTTGGTAATGATTTTAAACCAACTAAAAGTGGTTTAAGTGCCTGGGATTTGGAGCAGGAAATTTTATTTGACTAAAGATGTTTCTTCAAAATATAGTGCTGGAAAAATTGTTTTAGATATTAATAGATATTAATATTTATATATTTATTAATATTTATTGATACATATTAATATTATATGTCTAATAATATCTGTTTATTATTAATAGATATTAACTCATTTATCAATATTATTTTTTACAACATATATCATGTTTTTACCAGGAAAATTTGAAATGGGAAATTTTTCAAGAGCAGAGTTTTTGTTGCACCACTCTTGTCTTTTAAGCTACATTAGTTACGTCATTAGCACAATAATTCAATGTATTAGTATAGCTACCTTTGAAATAAAAAGGTGCACATTTGCTTGGAGCATCATTCTATTGTTAAATTGTTATTTTTGCACAATTAGCCAGCAAAATTCAGATTTACCTCCACTGTTAGTTCAGAATGCAATCCATGCATTTCCACCAAAGGAAACATTACTGATGTACTGACAGAAATAGAAATGGTTTTCATTGCAAACTTCCTTTTGCATTTACTTCATTTGTCAATGGATATTCCAATGTTCTAAGGTGACAATAGCTGATATCTTAGCTGATAATAGCTGATAGTCTCTTTAATTTTCTGTCTTAGTTCTACAACGACAGTCAGAAGGTTGTAAAAAGCTGATCTTAAAAGTCACTGAACAGAAAATTAAGATGGAAGAAAATTATGATTCTAAGGCACATCTAAGTATCCTAATTAGCTTCTGCTGGAGTACCTCACATTCATGCTATAATGGTACATGGGAACATGAATTGATTCCAGAGGGAAGTCTGGTACAGTCAATCAGTCTCTCCACTCATGAGGAGACAACTGCCCTGGTTGAATAAGCCTGTAGACCACTGGGAGCTCATATTCCTTCAGCTATAAAGCCCTTTTGGATGCATGTCCTTATCTCACAATGAAATCTTTAAAAGCTTTCTTCCCTGACAAAACATACATAGAATATGGATTTCCTTTTGCACTGCAAACTCTGCCTAGAAAAACAGTACAGACAGCTCTAACTTTGGGATGGAAGATAACAAAGAAAAAGGACAGTAGTGATGGGAAAACACAACCAGAAATGCATCCTGCCTTGAAAAACCTCACCAACCTCTATGTGTTCAGAAATGTAGCATCTATCAACTGCCACTTCCAAGGAGAAGGTAACTAAAAATAACAACTGAACACATCTGGAATTAAATTCAGAAAATGGCCAATAAAAAATAAAACTGGCCTACTCTGAAAAAAAAAATAAATGTGAAAAAACTGTCATAGTTGCTGTTCCATTGTGTGGAGAAGAAAGTGAACATTTCTCTTGTTTTCAAAGCATGCACTGCAGCTTATTTATACAAAACCAGCTCACCTTGCATCTCAGAACCAAACCAAAGTATGTTAGTAGAGAGGCAGAAGAAAATGAAACAAAGGCAAAAGCGAAGCATCCCATCCTGGCACATGTTCCAGGTATTGTGTTTGGCAGGTGTGAGATGTAACTTGGCACAAAGCTCACTAAAGTCTCTAAATGCTCTGCCACTCAACCCCAACTATCTGGGACCACATGTTTAAGTTCATGACCTAAAACAGCTCAGAATGTTTAACAGATAACAGAATCCAACCCCAGAAGAACTAGACTGCCTGCGGGGAGGAGAACCACTTATAACGCTGATCCAGACAAGGCTACACAACATGATTTTGCACAGAAGCTGATTAATTCAAGTATCAACAAGCGGTTGCTTGGTGCTGGCTGTAGAGGCCCTGATCATTTGCTGATAATCTTGGGAAGTATATGGAAATGGAGATCTGAAGAGTCCAAGGGACATGTGCCACATGCAAGAGTTTAAGTATCATAAAAAATATGAATGGAAACCTACATGACAGAATGTAGTGGCATAAACAAAACATTTAAATGCCACATTAAAAAGTAGGTAACAATGGGAAATTAAGCAAGGACATTGCTAAGTGAAAGACCAATAATCTTTCCCAGCTTTATTAAAAAAAAATCAAATACTTCAATTATATCAAAGTATTTGCAACAGACCTTACATGCATGAAAATTCTGTTTAACAGAGAAAGTGCATGACATTCTCCCTTTGAATGTTGGCTTAGATATATTAACACGTGTTTATCATGGCTTCCATACAGTAGTTCAGTGGTTTTATGTAATATCCGTTTAAAAGTTCTAGAAAGGTTTTTCATTACAGGTTTTTAGGGGGTTGATTTGTTTGTTTTTATTATTTTCATAGATGCTTGACCTGTGCACTATCAAAGGCACAGGAAGAAAATATGTTATATCCCCATTTTAGCATTTCATTACCTTATCACATATATTTGGGTTCATTTAGCATTAAGCCTTTCATGAAATTTTTGAGCACAACTCAGACTGTTCTATTTCAAGAACTATTGTTCATGTTTCCTTGTTTAAAACTTACAGTTTTATTTTGATTCAGTCTCTACTGACTTCTGTTAAACTGCCATGTTTCTAAGCATTCAAAAATTTTTGCATTCAAAACATGTTATTAAGGAGTACCCAGTTAAAAATGCATGACATACTCTTTGATAATACTGAATTTCACTCCCTTCCAGTGCCAAATTACTATTCCAGTTACTGATACTTCTCATCATGCAAGACAATGATAAACTCAGGCTGAATGAAATTGTTGTTTCATTGTGACAGGAGACTGGAGAGGTGTGCTCTATGCATATGTGTACAGCAGACTGTGGAGATCAAACAGGAGAACATTTGAGACATGCAGTCTGTATGTTTCCTTTTCTGACATAAATTTTCTCCTAAATATGCTGTAGATTCTTCTTTTAAAATAGATTTGGTCAATATAGCTGTAAAAATAAACTTACGTTTTTACCAGAAGCAATGTAAGGCACATTATCTTAATAATGCTCTTTTTTCTTCAAGGTAGGAACTTGAAATAACACACACACAGACACCCCTCCACACATATACACACCAGATCAAAACAGCTACAAAATAAACATTCAGTGCAGTAGGATTGAGAGGACATATTGGCTAGTTAAAGTGAAACATGCTATTGCATAGCTGCATCTCATTCCAAAATAAACATAGAATTGAAATTGAAAACAAACTAATATTTTTAAATATAGCATCTTAAGAGCAAGACACTATGAAAAAGAACTCATAAACAAGTTGAATTCAAGCCTAAATTAAGAGAGTTTCTAAAAAGTCACTGTGTTTTGTCAGTCTCTCGTACCAGTTCATATACAATTGGTTGCAAGAGAAAACTGTGAGTTCAGGCAGTGACTTGATCTGACTAGTTAGGCTGAGTACAAGACAAGCACAGAGTAAAAACCATATCCACTAACACCCAAATCCAGAGTGACTCTGAGACCATTCTAAGAAGTGCTGGCTGTAGAGAAGTCCACTTTCTACTGTGATTCTATATTGCTTCATTTGAATTTGGCAATACTGTTTGACTAAATTGTCCAGCAGAGTGGGTAGATGTGGAATGCCTGTTTTCAATACCAAAACCTACACTACTGCTGTGAATTTCATTGCCAGACTCAAATGAAGAGGTGTAGAATCACAGTAGGTGGTGGGCTCCTTTACAGCCAGCACTGCTTAGAATGATTATAAGAGTAATATGAGAGTGGAACTTTGATTCATTGAGCTAGAAAAGCTAACAATGATTTTTCTGTAAAATAATTTTATAAGTTCTTTCGCATCTGTGTTCCAAGCAAGTTTCAGTTGAAAAGGAATGTCTCTATTAGACCATCTAGGGTTAGAACTGCCTCTTTGAGCGTAATTTGGAATATTTCAAAGTAGACCCTTTAAGCAGTTTTACAAACTAATATATCCAAGCTGCCCTTAGGGACTGTGATTCAGCTCATGTTCATACTTGCATTGTCTTTATTCCAAAAAATATTATACCACAAATTCTGTATAGCAGTGTGTCTAAAACTCCAACGATAGACCTGAGAGCATCCAGTATTCATACTCCTGACCTGCAACAGACTAACATACTACCAGACTAGTTAAAAGACAATTAGTCCAATTTCACATTTCCTAGCAGCCGAAAAATTTCATGTTATTTTAGTCACAGTGGATGGATGCCAAGTTCATTGGAAACAACCCTGCTGATTTACCCAGTCTATTTTAATACTTTAGAAATACTGTTGAAACATGGCTGTCCTAATTACACAGGGATCAGTGCACAGTGTCCCTCTCACCCAGGATTCTCCCAGAAGGGCTGCAATCACCTGCATTCCCCTTAATTTCACCATGCAATTCCAACTAATTTCATCCTAGTACAGTGCTGTCAGACAACTCCCATGTCTCTGCGGTTTTAATCGATTAGCTCAATGTCTCTATAATGCATCACCAGCTGCCAGGCACAGAACTGGACGCTTTGCAAGCATTTCAACTAAAAGACAGTTTAATTACTATAGCAGCATCTCAAAGGCATAGGCATAAGGACTTGCAAAAGAATTATTAAAATATTTGGTGTCAACAAAACGCTTTATAACTGAGCGAATGATGACAATCAAAAGGTAGAAAATAAGGAGAAAGTCACATTTTAAATAGTTCATTTTAATGGACTCTAATGTAGTCAGACAAATGGACTGCCTTAAGTATTACTGTTTACACAATGCAATTGTGCTTTACGATAATTGTTTTGCTGCAATACAGACATGTAAAAATTGACATTACTGTCAGTAAATTACAATACAAGAAAGATACTTTCAATTAGAAAATAGTTGAAGTAACCAAATTAGACAATAAATAGACTGCTTTAAACTAATGAATTACTGAATCAAGCTGTAAACTTTGGTTCATTCCTTGAACCACTTCTGTGCATTGCCCATCACATGAGTGCAATGGAAGGGTCTTGTGGCTCTCTGTGTGAAGTGAACACATGCATAGGGAAAATCAAGCATTTAAATAGCAGCACTTCTAACAGAATCAAAAGTGACGTTGCAGATCAGTCAATGAGACAAATGACCACAAGAATTTAGGGCTAATCCTTTCCTCACCTTCTGTGCAAGGCTAAAGGATGCTCAAAAAGGACCTAGGAAAACCTTGTATCTGCTGCATGAGCAGAGACAAGGAAGCCAAACTATACAATCAGTCCTCACACTATCCAACTGTCCCCAAAAGTCAGATCCAGCAGCTCTCTCACAAAACACATAGGCTTCACCAAGACTCAAAGTTTGACTGCAAACCATAGTAGTATAATTGTATTTAAAGCCTTTTCCAGCTGACATAAATGGTCACTCATTTGCTCAAAGCTCTACTTAAACATAAGACTTACAGTAACCTCAGCCTGGCTGTATCCTAAAACTTGCTATTGATGGGTTGGCAGGTGCTGGGAAAAAGTTCAAGGTCACATGCTCCACCCTAGTGGGAGATGTCTATATTTGATCTTGGTGACCTCTTCCAGCAATCTGAAAGGATGGCATTGACAGAAGCTGCATAAAGACTTGCCCATTCTTCTTTACTACAAGGAAGGTCACTATGATTTATCACCTTTGTGATGGGAAGAAAAGAAAGGGATAGAGAAAAGAAATCTTACTGCACTTTAAGTTCTCAGAACCTCAGGGCAACACTGCAGGTAAATGGGAAATAGTAACATTACAAAGCATTTGGGCCTTGCACAGTGCCAATGCAGTACATGGAAGCATGTGAGACTAGATGTCATCACATGTCTTAGCTGGCTCATTTGCATAATTTAAAACATGTTGTTTCATTTGATTAAAGTTCTTGGTTAAAGTTCTCTGATTTTTCTTAGTGCTGTAAAACAAAGCTGAGTCACAGGAACATATAAAATCTGGCTCCTCCATTTTAAAAGCAGAAAAAAAATCTATTAAACACTTCCACTGCCTAACTTCCATACTCACTTTGCAACATACTGTCTCAACAAGTTCCGGCAGAACTGCAGAAATCTCTTTTCTATCACTTAGCCTTCTGCATCCTGTGGCACTCTGTGCTGAAGTGAAGTGCACAGACACCTCAGTTTTCACATCTCTTCTGAAAATATGAGTTTGCAAGCCTGTTCAGTAACTTAAGCATTCATTCAGTAATCAGCACAGCACAAGGAACAGTTATAAAGTAAATTGTAAGTTGAAAGATAGTTTTCAAATTCATATAAGTATAATCAGTTTAGTTATGAGTATAATCAGTTTAGGACTTTCTTTAGGACCATCTTTAGGACTTTCTTCTGGACAAGACATAAGCCTTCCCTCACATGTAGAATAAGCATGAAGAATTTATAAGAATTTATAAGAATTTATAAGAATTTATAAGAATTTTTTTACATTAAAGGAGTTAGCAATCAGCACACAGAATACAATACTATCTTCCATCTTTAAGGCTTTTAAAGGAATGTACATTGTCATGTCCGCAATCTGTTTACAATATATATTTTAAAAGCAAAGCCCAACAAATTATTTCTTCTATGAAGTGTTGCTTTCTTCTTATAGCAGGCAATAAAGCTAGGGTGCACAGGAGATATTGCAGTTCAGTCAGAAAGGGATGAGCAACATGCAGGAACTAGTGTAAAATACCCCAAAAGGACCCCATAATATATTTGGCTTGTATGGCCAGGGTTTTGCAGCAGAGGGGAACTACAAGAGTGATTTCTGTGAGAAGCCCCTAGAAACTTTCCCTGTGCCTGATGAAGACAATGTCAAGCAGCTCCAAGGCAGGCCTGCTGCTCACCAAGGCCAAGTCCTTCAGCGACAGTGTTGGCACCTCTGGGATTACAGAGTTAACAAGGGGAAAGCAGAAGCAAAT
Organism: Chamaea fasciata; assembly: GCF_029207755.1. Classification (NCBI taxonomy): domain Eukaryota; kingdom Metazoa; phylum Chordata; class Aves; order Passeriformes; family Sylviidae; genus Chamaea; species Chamaea fasciata. The sequence goes on along the minus strand of NW_027094092.1, from coordinate 36,816,454 downwards.
TGCAGCCAGAGAAGAGGAGTGAGAATACGTGAGAGAAACAACTCTGCAGACACCAAGGTCAGTGAAGAAGGAGGGGCAGGAGGTGCTCTAGACACCAGAGCTGAGATTCCCCTGCAGACCGTGGTGAGACCGTGGTGAGACAGGCTGTGCCCCTACAACCCACAGAGGTCCATGATGGAACAGAGATCCACTTGCACCCCCTGAAGCAATGCACATCAGAGCAGGGGGATGTACCCAAAGGAGGCTGTGACCCCATGGAAAGGCCATGCTGGAGCAGGCTCTGGGTAGGACCAGTAGTGCCATGGAGAGAGGAACCAATGCAGGTTTTCTGAGGGCCAATGCTCTAGCAACCTGTTCCTGGAGGGCTGAACCATGTGGAAAGGAGCCACACTGGGACAGTTTGTGAAGAACTGCAGTAGATGGGACTGCAGGGAGGGACCTGCCATAGGAGAAGTTCATGGAAGAGTGTCTCCCATGGGAGGAACCTGACAATGGAGCAAGGAAAGGATGCGACGTGTCCTCCCCTCGAGGAGGAAGGAATGGCAGAGACAACATGCAATAAACTGAGTGAAACTCTCCAATCCCCATCCCCCTGCATCACTGTGGGTGAGAATATAAAGAACTGGGAAGTAAAGTCCTGCAACGAGGAAGGTGATTGGAAGGTGTTTTTTAAATTTGGTTTTATTTCTCATTTTCCTAATCTGATTTAATAGGTAATTAATTAATTATTTCCCCAAGCTGAGCCTGTTTTGCCTGTGACAGTAGCTGGTGAGTGATCTCTCCCTGTCCTTATCTTGATCCATGAGCCTTTCCTTATGTTTTCTCTCCCCATGTCCAGATGAGGAGAGGAGTTGGCAGAGTGGCTTTGGTGGGCACCTGACATCCAGCCAAGATCAAACCATCACACATTGTAACACTGCACACACACAAAAAAGAAAATTGTCTTGAATCACAGGTGCTTTGACTCCCATTCTTCATCAGCACATTACTGGTCAGGTCTCTAACAAATGGATAATTTACATTTTTTGGTATTTACATGCCATCTGTAAGGGCAGGTCCATCAGCACAGGGGCATGGGTTGGTTTGTTCATTCACTTGTTTAAAAGCTTTTATTGAGAAACAAAAGTGATCACATTTATTTCAAACTCAAAGATGCAGCAGGAGTTATCAAAGATATTATCTTACCAATAAACCCCTATTAATATACAACTATTATTTAATCTGCAGTTAGGTGAAGGGTTAACGTGACTCTTGCTACACTGACTTATCTGCTTAAAGAGTGGTATCTAATTTCCTTGTCTATTATGGGAAGCAGTGGAGGAGGCTTGGGGTTTGGTGTTTCGGAGAGTTTTTCTCAGAGTAATGTGATATATAGAAAACAGCATATCCTTGTTATTTTTTTATGTTGCTTTGTAATGAGTTCAGAACTGCTTCTTATTCATAATGTCTACAAACAAATTTAGCCACTTCACCCTGGAGAATTATCCATTGGATTTTCCAGTGTCTGATTAACAAGCGTCTAGAGACCATTTTTCCCAGGGCTATCAATCTTTTGCTCTTACCTTCCTTAATTTTTGACCAAGGCAAATTTAATGACAGCAGTTCTCTTCCAAGGAAGTTCTTATTTTTGGGAGAACAGTATATTGCAAAATTATTTAACTTTTTAGCAATTGACGTTATGCATTCACTTGATTTTCAAAAACCTAATGGAAGAAAATGCAAATGCAACCAAACAAACAAACAAAAAAACACCTAACATGTAAACCTGAGCTGGAACACCTATTTTTCACATGAAAATCTGTCCCCAGATACTGAGACTGCACGCATACACACTCTTTAAATATGAATTCTAGCTCAGATTCATTTAATACTGATTTGACTTCAGAAGAAGGAAAAAGTATTTAATTCATTATCACCCATCCCTGAATTAGATATATGAATGTGAAAATCTCTGTTACTAATTTTAATTGCACTATTCCCTCTCCACAGGAGACTGTTAAATTGGTTTGGTGAAATAGTAGTGAATCACATCAAAGTAGTGGGGTACATTTTATAATATATCTAAATAACTATCCCATTTTCCCAGCATGTTGCTGTGTATTTTAAGTATTAATATTATGACTCCAGTTTAGAAGAATATAGCTTTATTTTATTCAAATAAATTTTCCTAGTACTGTATGTTAGCACTGTTAAAAATCAGGCTAAATTCTAAGTGGCTATCAAGTAATAAAGGAGAAACATTTACTGGAGAAGCCAACACGAAAATGTGTTTGCCTAGTCATAAAACACTCATGAAAGGAGCTTGCAGATGCATCATTTTGATACAATAATGGTCTTTCCCATCTAATCCCACTTTTTTCTTCCTCCTTCAGCTGCAATGTTTATTACCTGAACCTAGAATGGGTTTGCTTGTTTGCTTGTTATGGTTTGTTGCAATTCTATCAGGTTAGACGCTAACATTTCTCCATAGATTTTCAGCATTATTATTTCCACATATCACCAATTCCCACCCAGGAGTGCAACACAGTGTCAGACATCAACACTACCTTTGGCATTGATTTCATAAGAATGCAAAAGTCTAGATAACTGAAGAGCTTGCTAAATATTCAAGGAGCAAACTTTGAAGAAACAGCCATCATACTGCAAGAAGAGGTGTTTAGAAACAAGATTTTCAAAACAAGCCACTATTAGGCATACAGCCAAGTATTTCTATGCTTAAAGACATTGAGTGCCTGAATAAAGAGAATCTCTCACTATAAATAGTCTCAATAGCACCTCACTAGTGTGAAGGAGAATGCAAGACAATCAAAAGACAAACAATAGAATATCTTGGGTGGGAAGGGACCCTGATGATCATCTAGTCCCAAATTTACCCCCATGGGCATGGGCGCCACCCACTACACCAGATTGTCCTGGACCTCATCCAACCCTGACCTTGAGCATTTCCAGCCATGAAGCATCCGCATCTTCTCTGGACAACCTGTTCTAGTGCCTCACCACCCACACAGTAAAGGATTTCTTCCTAACATCTGATCTAAATATCTCCTCATTAAGTTTAAAACTTGCCCCCTTGTCCTATCACTATTTACCCATACAAAAAGTCCCTCCCCCTCATTTTTTTAATGTTCTATCTAAGTTCTGAAAGGCTGCAGTGTGATGTCCCCAGAGGCTTCTCTTCTCCAGGCTGAACAACCCCAGTTCTCTCAGCCTGTCCTTGTAAGAGAGGTACTCCAGTCCTCTGATCGTCTCTGCATCCGTCCTCTGGACTTGCTCTAATAGGTCCACATCTTTCTTATGCTGGGGGCCCCAGACCTAGCTGCAATATTTGAGCTAGGGTCTCATGAGGGCAGAGCAGTGGGGGAGAATCACCTCCCTTGATGTGCTGACCAGAACAGAGATTATAATTCTGCAAGAAGTGCTATTTTGGACCAATAGTGAGAAATTTTAGATTGAGTTTGGCATCAAGATTCATCATCTTGGTCTTGATTTTCAATCTTGATGAAAATTTCTCTTAAATAAACCATTTTGTGTGAAATACTGACATATTTGGTGTTTAAGGTGAGCATCTATATTGCACCTTGATGTCCATGCAAATAGAAAAACATATTTTTCCCTAGAAAATTTTAGGCAGAGTAATAAAGTAATGCAAAATTGAGTGGTGGAGAAGAAAGAAGATATTGCCAGACAGAGCTAGAATTCCACTCTTTAACAGGTATACTGATGTTACTTCTTTACCACCACTTGCTCACTGCCTATGTTACTATCCATGTTTTGGCCATCAAAGCTGACAGATATTGTTTCATGTGTTGTCAATGTTTTAAACACTAGGTCACATGCCACTGTGAAAAATTTAACTTTATATAAACAATACCACAGATTTATATGATAAGTCTGCAGGGATGCAATTATGAAACAATTCCTATTTAACAGGAACTTTCTGGAACAATCCATCAGAATATTTCATTCATTTTCATTCACTGTCATACATGGCTATGAATACACACTCCAGCAGCTGCTAAGAGAAGTAATGTAGGTTCTAGAGGAACCCCAACTCTATTAAACCCCGTAACCACTAGAACGAATCTTTTTGCAGAAAATCTGTTCCTCATTTAAGCAAAAATAAATGGAACAAAAGCTGCAGAAAGAACTGAAAGCTATATAAGAGAGCATGCAGTAAGATGATCCAGGTAAAGGAAAAACTATGAATACATCAAGTGTTTGGCAAGCTGCTATGCAGATCTGATTTTCTGCCAGCTTTCATAAACCCCAGATAATCACTGGCAGCACCTGGATTCCCTCTTCTGGCTTCCATCCTCCATGGTGTTAGAAATAGTCTCTCTCTGCTTACCCTGGCATTATGGTGAGCAGACTCCTTTACCCAAGTGCTCAGGCAGCTGAGGGCAGGAGTTGCAGATGGATGGAGCAGGAGACTGAAGAAGGGGGATTAAGGATGGAGCCACACTGCATAGTATAGCAAAGAATGCATGTGGTCTAATTACCATAATTAATACTGCCCTGAAAAACCAGCACTTATACTGACTCAGCAGTTGTCTGGTACAGACATGCTCCCAGGTGAAGGTGTTGAACAGGAAGCTGAGGAGAATGAAAAGACACTGGAGCAGAATGGAATCAGAAGCAGCAGCAAAGGCAGAAAAAATTATCTTAATGATTTGAATGAATGTGTTACCTCACTTTTTTGAAACACTACATGGACTTATGTGACATTTGACAGCTGGCTTCCAGTGAAATACCATCGTACAAAAATGATATACCGGATTGTAAATGGGGTAGCCTCTGCCAAATACCATTCATACATTTATGCACTGACCACACATAGAAAACTTTGTATACTTTAAAACAGGAAAACTACTCCTTGCCTATGTGAGTTAAAGTAATTGAAAATACAGAAACTGGATATCCAGAGATTCCTGAAAATGTAGAATTTGATTAATTAAATGCATAATTTTCTTCAATTCTTGCTAAAAATCACGTATGTGTGGGGTAAGAATTATTGTTTTGTTTGAGAGACATTCTGTAGAAGAGGAGATGTAAATCCTGAATCCAAAATTTGTGCAAAACCAAATCAAAGTCATATTGTGTCAAAGTAATGGTGAAAATGTCCATTCTATTACCACTCATACCCCTCATTAGCCATCCTTGCTGCAGCTTCAGATTTTTTCTTTAATTATTAAAACTACATATGGACAAGACCTATAGGACTGAGTGCTGCCACTGCATAAACATATCAGGCAAAATTTAACAAGTGACAGGTACCAGAAGTGAATGCATACTTCTTTAAAATTATTTTCTAGCTACCTGCCTTTTCAATATCAGCAATATTTTAAAGCTTATAAAAGAAAAGGTTTATATAATTTTAAGTTAAACATTACCATATGACCAATTTAGAATTGAAGACAATACTTTATGATAGACTTTTAACAAGAGTCATGAGCTCAATTCCATGATTTAACAATAAAATGAATCCTCAGTTAAAATTGTATAAATAAGCTGGAGTACATAGAAATGTAAGAGAGACTGGGAGAAAAAGAGTGTTAATTATGCTAATGGTACTCTTGTAAATGCAAAAACAGATGGCAGAATGAAAAACAATGGATCATTTTTTTATTCAAGCAATTTCAAATAAATATCTTTGTTCAAAAGCAGTAAGAAACTATAGCATTGCTAGAAAGTGGTAAAAAAAAATACCTATGGTCTTATCAGTAACCTCACTTCTGATCTTCCTAGTGAATATTCCCAAAACAGAACTAATTTTCTGGTTACTGAAAAGTAGGCTGATCCCAATGCTGCTCTTAAGCAAAAAATGTGTGATGGTTGGCCTTCGTGACAGACTACACACTTTACTTTTAGAATATATGTAACGGGTATAAGCAACTGAGAATGTACAAAACCTAAAAGTTTATGCAGGAGACAAAAAGTTCCTTGATTGCATAGGGCTAACAATCGAGCCAGCATTCCACACAATTAATTAAATGACCAAATTGAACTTTAGAATCGTGGTATATAATCTCTGCTTTGACCTGCTGCCACATTATAAAAAGCTAATAAAAACTTTCATCCTCTCATATACTTCTTTGCAATGATTAGTCTTAATTAACAACTTTAAAATGTTGGATATTGCAGGCCATAAACTAATGGCATTTAAATAAGTTAAAGTGCACAACCTGTTTTTCAGAAACCTTCAAGGTCAAAAAATAAGATCCTTATGTTGCAGCTATTATCCTTGTTTTATTTTGACAGAAATATAAAGAGAAACAATTGTATTTCATTAGCATCCCTCCAGGTACTATTACATTTCAAATATTGCTTTTAAGCAAATTTTGGCATTTTATATGCACACAAAATTATGAATGTCACCTGCGTGTTCACAAACTGTATGTATATAGTAGTGTTTCACATTCATATACATACAACAAATGCACATTAAGATACTGTTTTCTTTTAAAAAACCTGCCCCAAAATGCATACATTCACAGATTCAAAAAAGGCTTTATGCCTATCTAATTTTTCCACCATATCAGCTAAGTCTAATACAGGATATTAATTGCAAATCTTGCCTCGTTTACATTTATGCAGATATTGCTCTAAAAGAAGGAAAACAAAGCATCCAGATGGCACCCACGGTCCTGTATTATTGGACAGTGTTGTTTTATTTAGACATGCACTGTCCAAGCTGCCAACTGGTCTTCTACAAGCAATCATTTTACAAGTGCGGTTCACTTTACAACTGAGAGTTCAAAACACAATGAAGGCCAAGGGGCCATCACCTAGAATATTCACCCTCTTACAAATGAAATTAGAAAGGATATCACACATGTCGTTGGTGAAGAAAACTAACATGAATTTCAGCAAAATGCTCTTTCTGAATGCCACAATATTTGTGGATAACTAAAGATTGACTGATATAAATCTTGAAAGAAATAATTGCAGTGAAATGCAGCTATCATTTTGTCTTTAAATTAATCTTCAAAGTATTTAAGCTCTAATACTTACAAAATAAATGGATGATGTACCCTAGCGATTTGGGGAGACCTTACAGCAATTCTGGATTATGAGCTCTTTACTCTGTTTATGTGGCAGAAAATGAAGTGACAGAAAAAGCACCACTTGCAAGGTGAAAAATTAGTTAAATGCTTTGAAGTTAATATTTAACTGTATATTCTGTAATGTAAAAATAAAGTAATATAGATTAATGATGACAAGTCTATGAGAATACTTCATTAACAACTAAAGTGGCACAGTCTTCTGAAGGTTTCAGCTCTGTTTCATAATCTTTATATGTCTAAAAGCCATCTCAGTATGATGATGGAAAGAGAATAGGACAATGAAGGAACATCTAACAGTCAGCAACATCTCCACATCAGTGGAAGGCTGGTAAGTACTCAACTGGCCCAACACACACCATCTCTGATCACTTGGCATCCAGAGCTTTCAGGCAGTTTCAAAAAAGGGTCTGTAGTCAAACTACATGAGACCTGCAAGTGTACAGGACTAACTAGAATTTACTATGTAAATCTTGTCTTCCTATTACAGTTTAAAGCAATGTGATAAAAAAAAGCTTCTATTTCTAGTATTTGTAACACATATATGTATTTTTAATAATTTGAATTATTAAATAACATGTGTTAATAACATTCATTAAATATATAATCTTGGGTTTTGACTGAAATCACTTTAGTTTTGTAACCAGAAAATTCCAAGGGAATCAGGTGAAAATATGACCTTTCAGATTATAGCATGTGACTCCATCAATCAGCTTTATCATTTACTGCACTTCAACCCATCTGCATGTGTAATGAGTCAGAAGAAAATAAGGAAATGAATGCAACTTATTGATCTCTTAGTTATATCTTTTACTTCTATTGAACTCAAGTTCAGACCTGTACAGAAATACGGAATCTGGAGGTGAAGCTGAGAAATTTCATCTCTGTAAAAGTTTTTTTTTAAATGAAAGCCATGGAACTACTTGACAAGTAAAATATATCTAGCTCTTATCTTTGAGTCATCTCAACATAAAAGAAAGTTTGAAGCAAGTAGGGAGGGTATATCAACAGAATCTTCTCTAGCAGCACATAGCTATTAATTTGAACCCTACAGGAAACTTAGCAATTATTTTTAGTGTCAGACATTGTAAAGTGGAGCTATGAATTACTACCAAATGTAAGTACTAAGACTTATTCTTATAGTCAGGCACGTCTCTACCAAAGAATCAGTGCATTAAGCAAAAAGGGAAATTTAAAAACTAAGCCATTGTGGTTTTGTAGAGTACATACATAGCAACTCCCTGTCTGGTGAGAAAACTGGAATAGTGAAATACTAAATATTCCACACTATAAGTTTATCAGGTGATTATCGTTTCTGTCATTATTTAAATACTTCTGAAATGGAACTATTTCTATCATGTACATTATTCAGCAACTGTGCAACAATCTACATAGGCAAGAAAAAAAAGAAACTTTCAAAGTAGCATACACCTCCTTAGTAAGATTTTCTAGGAAGTTCATGAATTGCTTTAGCCCATCAGTCTTACTGGATATAAACACCAGCTTTCACCTTCAGAACCACACACCACAAGTTTGTCCACAGGTTTAAAGTGAAATGCATTTCACTGTCTCATTTCTGTCCTCTGGGAATTATTAAACAACCTTACAAACCCACTGCAAATAACATTTTAGTTTAGTATGATTGGTAGGTCACTTAGGAGAGGCTCTGTACAGCTTTTTAAAACTGTATTACTTTTGACACTGAGAAAGGACAGTTTTCATAGGTCAAGTTTCAGATCACTGGTAGCAAGCCTGAAAGCCTACATCAAAGTTATGTGCACTATACCTACCTGTAAGTAAATAAAGAAGAGTTCAGCTTGTAATGCCAGAGTGATAAAGGGAACAACAATATTGGTTTAAATCAATATTTGCTTGGTCTGTTTTCCCAACTAACTTTTATACTTTACAAGTAAATATCGACTTACATCTGAAGATTGACCCAAACCAATGTGACCTCCCTCCCCATACTCTTTTGCAGCTCTCCATCAGTCTCTCCTTATTGTTAACACTTCTTTGTTATATTTTCTACTTTCCTCTTCCAAACCCTCTGCTTGCCACAAAGACCCTATCTCTTCCTGTGTATTTACCTATTACTTTCCTTAGTTCTAGCTCTGCATGCTTCCCATACTCAATCCTGTGCTTTCCTACTATTTTACAGTTTACAACCTTCCCATTCTAGATCCAGAGTAGCATACTTCAATCCACTTCACTCTCACCATCTCCCAAGGTGCTACAATATTATATTGAAGTTTCTGCTCTTCGCGCCTTTAATCCCAGTTTCTCCAAACATCTGTCTGCGTTCACCAATGACCTCCTCATAACATCAGATTGCATCTCTAGTGTAATGGGCTTCCACATGTTACATCATAAAATATGATGTAACAATGCCTTCTTACACTGCTATGTGGCTGCTTTAGCGTGGGTGCAGTGGAAAGCATGTTATCAATGGCTAATGGATATCACTGTAAGCAGTGGCTGCGCAATCCTTGCTGTCTTTGAAGATATTATCCATCTAGGAGATGGCCACTCAACCAGTGTCCTTAGAAATTAGCAGCACAAGCTAACAGAATTTGATTTAAAGAAAGATAAAGAAAAAAGGATCAGAATAATGAAGACAGAACACACAAGACAGAAGGGATGATTCAGCTGCTGTTATTCTTTAGACATATTTTTCTTTTAATTGTGAGCAAGGGGCAAGATTAATCAGTTTCCTAGCCAATCAAGGGTTACAGGCAGCAATTAGGACTCTGAGAATAATCTTCAAATATGCAAATGCCAGAAGGGTGTAGTACAGACACTTGTAGAAGAACAGCTCCATAGCTTTGAAATGTTGGAGAATGGACTGGAAATAAAAAAGCAAAATGTTTATATGTAAAAATTCAGGTATGACTGTAGTAAGGTAGTGAACTTCTTCCTGATGTAAATCAAGAATTTTTAGCATTTATGATCTTTTAGCAGTAAATAAACCAAGTACATCATAACAACAATAATCCTAAGAATCTTTGTCATTAACCTTTTGCCTCTTAACCAAAATATAAACCTGAGAAGAGCAAATGCATTATTTTAATTAACTGCTGCTCTCACCAAACATTACACTTTATTGTCACACTATATCTTAAATATTAATCAACAAAATATGATATATACTACATAAAAATGTTTTCTAAAAAGATTTTTCCGTATAAATTTCCATTCAAAATAAAACTAAGCAACACCCAAATGAGAAAAAACAGGGATTCTTATGAGCAGGTCACTAGTAAATCAGGCAGATGTAGGGGAGATATTAACTGCAGAATCAATAATTATGTGAATCTTCACTTACATCTTACTTCACTTTTACATAAAATTTGATAAACCCCATAAAAAATTGTTATTTTGAGAAACTTTTTTAAAAGCAAATGGGATTTTTTTGTAATAAGTTTTACCAGAAATTAGTGGGAAGCAATTATTCACATGGTCTGCTCTTATTAAGAAATCAAAGGGGTTTTTTCTTTAAAATAATGATTTTTCACTCTTGAATCATTTTGTGCAAGGAATACTTCTACTTTTCCACTTGTCGATTAGGTAGATGCATTTAATCAGCTGGAAAAATATTTGATTAAGCCTATCTTCTTCTTCATTCTTACAGAAGAGCTGAAAAAAATCAGAAATGAGGAAAAAAACTATCAATAAACAGAAATTCTGTGCCCTAAACCCAAGATCAGTTATAAGAAATGTTGGAGAAGCCTTTGAAAAATTTTAATCCTTGCTGAACAGAATGGAAAAGGTGATAGCACAATCAAGGAACCTCAAAAAAACCTCAGATATTTCAGTTTGAACCATGTTCCAAATTCATGCAACACATTGTTTCCACTCAATCCAAGTCTACCAGTACTAGTCAAAGATTATTGGCTTTGACAATCACTACATCACTCCCTCATATGCCAGTGACAAATGGAATGGGTGTGTTTTGATTGGCATGCCAGTTTGATGACCATTTTTGCTTGGGGAGAACCTTTGACTTTGTAGAGAGATTTTTATTCAAAGATAAAACAAAAATTTTCTGCTGGTAACAGAACACATAACTTGCCCGTGATTTTTGATCAAATACTACCAAATTAAACTTCCCTCTCTTAACAGACACATAGAAAATAACTATTATTTAGAGTACAAAGGAAAAAAATAGGATAATGTGAACCCATTACTAAATGGAGGGGGACCCTGGTAACAGAGGGCGCAGAGAAGGCAGAGTTACTGAACACTTTCTTTACATCACTCCTCATTGACAAGGCCAGCCCTCAGGAACCTCTGACCCAGAAGACCAGGGTAAAGGACAGTTGGAAAGATGACTTTCCCTTGGTTTCCCTTTGTGTCAGAGAACACCTAGGAAAAGTCGACCTCCACAAGTCCATGGGCCCTGACAGGAAGCATCCACAACTGCTGAAGGAGCTGGCGGACACCACAGTGAGGCTGCTCACAATCAACTTTGAAAGGTTGTGGGGATCAGGAGAGGCATCTGAGGACTGGAAAAAAGAAAATGCCACTCCAGTCTTCAAAAAGAGCGAAAAGGAGGACCCAGGGAACTACCAGCCAGCCAGCCTCACCTCAATCCCTGGAAAGCTGATGGAACACCACATTCTGGACACCATCTCTACACACATGGATGCCAAGAATGTGACCAGGAGCAGTCAGCATGGATTCACTAAAGGTAAATCATGCTTGTCCAACCTGATTGGCTTCTGTGATGAGCCAACTACCTGGATGCATGACGGGGGGATCAGTGGATTTTGCCTACTTTGACTTTAGCAAGGCTTCTGACACTGTCTCTCAACATCCTCACAGGAAAACTCAGGGTGTGAGGACAGCAGACAGTGAGGTGTACACTGGACAGTGAGGTGGACTGAGAATACCTGAATGGCAGATGCCAGAGGGTCATAAACACTGGCACAGGGTCTAGTTTGAGGCCTGTCACTACTGGCATCCCCCAAGGCACAATGCTGGGTCCAGTATTGTTTAACTTATCCATGAATGACTTGGACAAAGGGGAGATGCCTCCTCAGCAAGCTCACTGGTGACAGGAAGATGGAAGGAGTGGCCAATACCCTCAAGTGCTGAGCAGCCCTTCAGAAAGACCTGGACACATTGGAGAGATGGGCAGAGAGGAACCCTCTGAAATTCGTCAAAAGCAAATGCAGGGTCCTGCACCTGGGGAGGTACAAACCCAGGCACCAGTACAGGCTGGGGGCTGAGCTGCTGCAAAACAGCTCTGAGGAGAAGGACCTGGGGGTCCTGGTGTACAACAAACTGTCCACGAGCCAGCAGTACCCTTAGGGCCAAGAAGGCCAGTGGTATCCTGGGGTGCATTGAGAAGAGCACTGCCAGCAGGTCAAGGAAAGTGATCCTACCCTTCACTTCAGCCCTCGTGAGGCCACATCTGGAGTGCTGTGTGGGGCTCCTCAGGACAAGAGAGACATGGAGCTCCTGGAGCAGGTCCAGCAGAGACTATGAAGATGATTGAGGGACTGGAGCACCTCTCTTACAAGGAAAGACAGTGAGTTGGGCCTGTTCAGTCTCAAGAAGAGACAACTGAGAGACAACTCATCAATGTCTGTAAGTATCTGAAGGGAGGGTGTCAAGAGGATGGATCTGGGCTCTTCTTGGCAGTGCAAAGCAATATGATAAGAGTCAGAAAATGAAGCACAGGAAGTTCCACCAGAACATGAGTAAGAACTTTGCTGTACAAGTGATCATGCAGTAAGACAGACTGACCAGAGAAGTTGTGAAGTGTGAAGTCTCCTCACTGGGGATATACAAAACCCACTTGAAAATTTTGTTTGATAGAGTGTGAGTACAGTACATATATCAAGGCATATGCAAGAATCAAATGGATTTCAAATTTGAACAGAGAGCTGCCACAAATAACTGCAGAATATGTAACTAAAAAAGGTGTAATCAAAAGTCAGTAAACATCTCTTCATAAGAGAAGCATTTTCGAGATTAAGGGCAATGTTCTTTGCCTGAGTGCCTACAATCCTAATATTCCTCACTTTTCTCATGTAGTAAAACTTGCTTATCGGTAAATATTCTTTATGATTGTCTTCTCTTTAACCATGGTAGCAGTACCAACCTTTTCAAAATATAATTATATCAAATACTCAGGAAGTATTAGAATGAAGAACCATAAACTAGGAAGGCAGAAGCTACAGTAGCACAAATATTAGGAAGATTATAAGTTGCATAAAATATTAACTGCCATGTCATTTCTATTGCTCATGAAGCTGTTGGTTGTACAGTAATTTGTACCACCAATGTTGTGGTATGCTACTTTGCACCACAATCCTGGACATTTCCAGGCACAGCAGGAGGAAAGATGGGTCCCTTCCACCTGCTGCTTACCATCTAGTACCATGGATTTGCCTACAATTCCCTCTGAGACCTGGACTCATCTGTTTCCATTTTTGATTGGTATGGATTCCCATGTCCAAGACTGGCTGCAGGTATTTGTTAAGGCAGAGATGTGGCACAGATAGTACATATCCCCTTTCTTCTAAAGTTCATATCCCAAACTGATGATGCTACCATGACATCAAATGAATCCCAAAAAGGAAAAAGATAGTTCAAGTACGTCAAAATGTTTCAACATTTAACTGGCTGTAAGTTGCATAAACATACTGCAAGTATCAATCAATTGTGGCCTAAGAGGACAGAATCCATGTAAATTATGTTATTTTTCTACCCAAACTAAACTGTGAGTTAGATATAAATATTTTATAATTAAGCTTCTTAGATTTTCAACATCTTCTCTAACCACCTACAATTTACTTCAGTTGCAGCTGTGCTGTAGAAAGGGTCAGAGGAAACAATTACATCACCTCATATCTCCCCATCTTCCACATTTAAAACTTGCAAATCTACACTTGAAACAACAACATTCATTAAGTCTTAAGAGGCAAAGACTATACAACTCTCAATTTCTACTGAAGATATCAAAGTAAGTGATAAGAGGCTTTTGTATTTGCAGGATCTGCCTGGGAGAGTGAACTTTCTTCACAGTAGCTGGTATGGGGCTGTGCTTTGCATTTGTGCTGAAAACAGTGTGGACAATTCAGAGTGTTTTCATTATTGCTTAGCACACACACAGTCAAGGCCTTTTCTGTTTCTCACAGTGCCTCAAAAGAAAGAAGGTTGGAGAAGTGCAAGAATTTGGGAGGGGACACAGCTGGGACAGCTGACTTTGAATTACCAAAGGGATATTCCAGAGAATATGGAAATATGCTCAGCACATAAAGAAGCAGAAAGGTAGGAACATTTAGAGTGAGGATGTTTGTTTCCCCAAGTCACTGTTACACTTGATGGAACCCTGCTCTCCGGGAGATGGCTGAACACCTGCCTGCCCATGAGAAGTAGTGAATGAATTCCTGGCTTGGGTTGGCTTGCATGTGTGAATTTTGCTTCCACCATTAAACTGTCTTTACCTCAAAGCCATGAGTTTTCCTGCTTTTAGTCTTTTGATTTTCTCCTCACCCCACTGGGAAGCAGTGAGCAAGCAGCTGTGCAGTGTTCAGTTGCACACTGGGGTTAAACTATGACATGAGGTTTGCACTGATTTTCTGAAGAGTACATTTCTGGAGTTCCTGTTCTGCAGAAAAAGGGAATATCAGACTATTTCCAGGCTGAGGAGGGAGCAGGGTCTAGAATAGGCAAGAGGTGTCTGGTTTTTCCCACACAGAAGAAAAAGGAAAAAAAAAGAGGAGCTTCTTGTCCATTCTTCCAATGTGAAATGATAACAAATGAAACTGAAGAAAATGATCAGTTTGGATGAAGTATTTATAAGTACAGCAAGTGATTAATTCGCATTTTCCTGTTTCTTCTGATCCTGCAGTACTGTTTATTTATAGAACATTGGTATATTCTGGAGAAGAGCAGACATTTCTCTCCACATCACCACTCCAGTTATGCCTAATTACTTCCTTGAAAATACATAAAAATAGATAGAATTAGATTAGACAGACAGCTAAAATAAGGACACGTGTGAAGTTAAAAAAAAAAAAATAAATTGGGGTAAGGTTGGGAGGGAATATGACCACACATATTCTGCCAGGCATCTTGTCTGAATATTTTGAAACTCAAGCTGACTATGATTGCAAACAAAAATCTCATATAACATGCACCTTATAAAAACTTAAGGGGAAAGTAGAGAATTATTTTCACCAGGAAGGGAAGCAATGATGTAAGGAACAGCTGTAACATTACACAGATAGCAGGTTTTTCTTCAGTGTCTTACATATGTGGATTAAGCCTTGAGAGTGTGACAAAATTGGTAGACAGTAATAACAATCCATGTGGATTCTAGCTACAAACATGTGATTGAGCTTCCTTATCCCAGAACTTCCCATTACCCACAACCCATTATTTTCCCAGGGCCTCAGTTCTTTCTAAAATGTTTTCAGTTTCCTCAATGCATGTAGTAATGCCACTATTTTGTTTTCATGCTATCTTTTAAAATGTGTACTTACCTAGCAGATAAACAACTCCAAACTTTTAAATGCTTACATTTTGTTTTATATTAGTTTAGGTTTTTTTGAGCCAAAGAATAAAATAAACATACTGAATGCTACTGATAAGAAAGATTGATTACTTCAGATTTCTCTTTGTGTTTACTGACAAAAGGCAGTGTGCAGCAGCATACCAGGTTTGTTCTGAGTGAAAAATGAAGCCTAGTTGGTAGATTAACCATCTACAAAATGATTCCTTGCAGAGTACAGTATGGCTCTTTGCACTCTAATATCTTATGCAACAAATCTGACTAAATTACATCTTTAATAAATCATTTACTACTTAGCACGTTTTGCTAATTATTTCAAAATACTGTAATCCTACATTATTTATATGTTAATTTTTTTATCCTAGAAGAACAATACTGCACATAGTGGATTGCTACCTTCAGTAAACAAAACAGCAATATGAAATATATATCTACCAAGAGAAGCCACCATAATTATGCAGTAGAGTGATCATTTAGGATTTAGAAAAGGCTAAACATACAATACGTTCTACTGTGTGCCACTAGATATCCATACACTTCATACAACTGTGAAAAAAATCATAAGTCCCAAAAATAAAGCTGCAAAATATCACGAAGATGGATTTGTAATCACAATCATGCATGAACAATTACATATTTTAAATGTAAAGATCATTCAAATAAATGTAACTGATGGATAATCCTCACAGGGTGCAAGTCAAAGTAAACAGACAGTCCACTTTAGAAAGTGTCTAGTGAATTGATTTAACAAGTTTAATGTGAGCATCAGTGTGGGGCTATTACTGATCGTAAGCTTTACTGATGTTATTTGTTCGCTTGGAAAAATACCGCTCTTTGGAATGAGCACATTAAGGCTAAAATTGCAGAGAAAACCCTATTACAACTTTATTGCTGGCAAATTGGAACCAAACCTTGTCTGTATATCAATTACTTAGAGTTACCACAGAGATAAATCCTTTTTTTTTTGTATAGGCTCAATCTTGAAGACAGTGATGAGAAAACTCCTTATTATACCCTACCAACATCACTAGGTTTTCTTAGCAATTTCAAGAAATTGTCAATTAAGTTCTTTTTATTAGGTTCCAAAAGCTGTTAAGTCAAACACAAATCTATCATAAGGCTTGTAACAGCATGTTATTTAGGCACATTTCAATGTTACACTCTTTCATTATCCACCTACCCAAACCCTAATCAAAAGTTCCCATAAAGTGAAGGAGTTTTCAGTTCTCCCATCTCAAGGTTCAGATAAATTTAGAAGTCTCATTTCTTGCAGCTGGTCATATGAGTAATACCCATTTAATTGAGAAGAAATATCATTATTTAGATGGTTTTAGACACCAATACAGTTGCTTACAAGATCATTAAAGCAGAAGGACACACTAACGTGGTATTGCACAAAATAGTTAAAGCAATAATATTTATGAACCCTACCAAATATTAGTACCAATGTATTGTATTTTTATGGTCCTTGCTGCCTGGTAGGGTTTCCTTTTAGACAAACAGCTACCTCTAAAAATGATGGTTGATAAGGAAAGTTCTTGTTCAGATCCCAGAGCTGCAGTACTGAAATGGGCTGTACGCCTTGCTCCCAAAGTTCAGAAAAATTAAACTTATTGTAGGAATGATGCTTCCAAGTCTCCAGAAAGAGAAAAGGGCCAGTTATTTCATATAGGAACAGCACAATAAAGAAAAAAAAAAAAGGTCTGCTGTCAAGACACCTAGTTGTTAGATGTCCCCGCCAGAGACATAGTAACTGAGGAAAAGTACAGGGGCAGGAAAAGAGACATAGTTTTGATGAAGATCTATGTCTAGTAACTTTAGTTCAATATTTCTACAGTGTTCACATTACAGACTACATGTTAAATGAGACTTATGTTCTGCACTTGGTGATGCATGATCCAGATTTATTAATAAAGGAATTGCATGGTACTCCATCTGGGTGTCCCACCTTTCTAAAGAAACTGGAAATTATTTTGCAGTCATCTAGTTGGTCCTCACAAACTGATGAAGAGGGCTACTTTTTTTCAAATAGAAAGAGCAACATGCTATGAGTATGAACGTCTTAACATTAAAAATGCTACCTAGATGTGTTAGAGCTAAAGGGATAGATAGAGTGGATAAAGACACCTTAAGAGACCTCAACAGGTCGCAAGAGAGGAAATGTTAGTAGTTATGCATGGGAAACAACGTGGCAGAAAGATTCCAAGTTACAACATAGTCTTTTGTGCTCAAATGTTCTTTTTTTTTCTTTGCTTCAACAGCTGGCTTCAGGTACAGCCATCCCAATTCATTGTGTAGCATCCTGACTAGCTGGTCACAGGCTAATGACATTTGAAGAGGAAGAAGGTCAAAGCTATCATTACAGTGGTGACAACCAATCACGGTGAAAAAAAGTTTTATTTATTACACTTAATATAAGAAACCTTTACTGTGGAATATAATTGTACTGTCACTACACACCAGAGATTTTTAATCCCCAATCATTTCAACATATTTTACACTTCATTACCTTTTCAGTTAGATATTGCAAGAAAGACTCTCATGAGTCTACACAAAAGCCTTAAAAATTGTACTATTTTTTACTCTCATATTTCACCTGTAAGAAACAGTGGATGATGAATTTCAGTGAAGGAAAATACACATATTCTGCACGAGGTAGGTAAAGAATATAGAAGGAAAAATAGTCATAATATTTTGTTAAAGTTTAAAAAGGTTTAACAATTTGTTTCTGAAGCCATAAAATCATAAAATATCTGCAAGATGTTTCTAAGAACTTGGGTATGATACTGTGCCACACAGTATAGCATGGTCTTAGCTAAACAAAATGGACTATGTATCTCCCCAGTAATGCACAGTGCTCTAACAAACAAATACAAAGTTATATTGCCTCTAGGAGGAGATTACCTCCTGTGATTCTCATAAGTTCTAATAAGTGTCACTGTGAAAAGGTAAGCTATTGTATCACTGGGGATTTTATTCCATAAAAATCTATCACATATGGTCTTTTTTTTTCACATAATATAGATTCCATGCCTTATTCTGTACTGATTGAGTACAATCTAGACTTCATAACAAAAAAATTACATTTTTGACATAATGTGGGTTGTCTAGTTAATTATACCATGACATAAAAATATATTTTTGTATTCTTTTGTTTGTTTGTTGCTAAATTGGTAAAGTAGGCCCTGAAATACTAATTCTGGAATGTACTATACATATGGAAAGAGATTTTGCTCTGAGTTTTATCTTACTTGGGTATTCATTACAATCTCCATTTCAACATAAATGGACCATGCAATAAATAATTAAAAAAAAAAATAAATTGAGCACACCAAAGCACTCTTACAACACGGAAACCTCTGACCTCCCTACACTAGATTTCACTAACACGTCACCAAGTCCAAGAACATTACTGTTTTGCCCAAGATGTTTCAAGTACATACTATTTCTTTTTAGAAACAGCTTGTTTGCTTTCTCATAAAATAAAAGTACACTTCTTCAGTGTCAAAGAAGTAGAAACACAGTTTGTGACATATCAAAATAGTACACTTGAAGAAAGGCAGTGAATAACCAAAAATAGAATTTGCCTTTTTTCTTTTTTTTAAATTTTTTCTTCTGAGTTGTGAGATTTGTAAACACTGTAAAATTAAAGTAATATGGTATAAATCGTGAGTCTGTCTGAACTGATCTTTATTCCACGAAATTATTTCCTTGACAAAAAGATACATGGAAAACAACCCTTTTAATTTTAGTAGAAGAAAGGAGATAGCGCCTAGGAAACAAGGGACAGTAAAGAAAAAACTAGCAACTCTCAATCTGAAATAAGTCAGAAAAACTATAAAACAGAATCATGTAAATAGAAAAAAAAGTAATAAAAATCTCAAAAATTAGTTCTTGTCTACTTTCCACCATATTTTCTTCAAGACTGGTTATAGCAACATGCTGACATCAAGCAGATGCAAAACACAATACAAAAATGTCCTTCTATTTGAAGAATCATTCAGAAGCTTTACTCTTGTAATAACCAGCCACCAGAATAAAAAGGACTCTGTAAAAAATGCATCAGAGTTTCTCTTGCCAGACAATCTTGGGGTATCCGCATCAAAACAAATTAATTCTGCAGAAGAATCCTGACCTGTGGAAAATAACTTGCTATTTTCTTTGGCAGTGGAAGGGCTATTTTGATATTGAGTTTTGCCACCAGTTTCACTGCACCTGGATTTTACTTGCTGACTGATCATTTCCTATGGGAATTTATTTTTGAGAGGTCATTCTTTAGGCTGTTTTGAGCTAAAGATAAACTGAGAAAAATTTTGGCTAACACTCTGCATAGATATATGACCCAGAATAACAATACAAGTTGATGTCTACCAGCAGTTCAATTGAATAACAATTTTCAGTGAAGGCATTTCATATTTATACTGATGTAAATATGACATAGCTAGAGGAATGTGAGCTCCCAGCTGGAGTGTTACTAGGATTCATAAACTACAATGGAGGGCTTATCTACTGGAATCTGGTTGGCGTGATATAAAACATCAATGACTAAACCGTCACTGCTGGTAAAATTCCATTTAAACAGCTGACTGATGAGTCAGAAAGTAGCTTAAGGTAAGAAACCTAAAAGATAATTAATATTTTGCACTTAAATCTCAAAGCCTTTCTACAAGGCCCTCTCTAACATGAGAGAATAAAAGTGTGAGGGAACAATATGCTAAGATGATAAGTGACTTGACATGAGTAGAAATTTAAGGCAGATTTTCCCCCACATTTAATTCTCAGTTCTCTTTTCAGGGGCAACAAGGCTTTTGGCAGTAGAAAGAGACCAGATGGAGCCTTTGTTTACCTCTGGTTCACCTGGAGTTTGTTCACCTGAAAGCTGGAAATTTTCACCCACTTATCTAAGAACAGAATGGGATCTAGACAAGCAATTGGAAATCCAGTTACTACACCTGTCAAAGATACAGAAATCCTTTTTCCTGCAAAAGGCAAGACTAGCTGAGGCTGACAAGAGATATTCACCTTTTTTTCCCATAGTATATGTAACATCAGTTTTATGAACATGAAGAGTTATGTTGGAAACCAGAGCATCTGGCACTGCAAGATGTTACAGTTAGAGAGTAGTGTTCTCACCTGACCAAGGACATAAGAAAAGTTGAATTCTACCATTCCTTTCCACATCTTTATCTACGTATTTTCCTCTTGTGCTTCAGAGTTTAATGAATTTTAGAATCCCAGCATTGACATATGAAGTATATCAATAGATCATAGTAACTTGAATAACATTCTTAACAAAAAAAGATCACCTATCTATAATTTCTAAAAGATGAGGTTAACTTAGAAAACTTTCTCCTAAGTAAACTTTTCTACTGATTTTTTTTTTTTAACAGCAAGACTAGCTATATGTTCTCTTTTTATATGTTCTCTTCTCTTAGAGGGATTTGTATATAAGAGCAAAAGAATGTTCAGAAATGTGCAAATTTCTATTGTTATTTTTAGAGCCATGGAGATGTTTTCTCTTTATGCAGCTAAGGAATATACACATTTTCTGAAAATCCTTTGACAAAGAGATAAGTGGATAAGAATTCAAAAAAAATTTGGTAAGATTTGGTTAATATACGTGAAATCTAAAATTGCTTGATTAAAATAAGAAGCATTAAAAGAATCTGTTTAGTAAAAGAAAACTATTTATTAGTTTGTCACATGATCTATTTTTCCTTTTTTGCTGTTTTCCTGTTAGTTTCAAGCCTGCACCTATTAGCACTGATTTCAGCCATCTGATGTTAAAACAACAGGTGAAAAATGACAGTATTTATACACGGGTAAAAGGCTGGATCATACAAAACTGGTACAAAAGACAGATTTTTAAATAAGAGAGGACTGCAAAATTGGAATTTTAGTCTTTTACAGAAAATTTTCAGATCAGCAGACAAATGCTAAGAACTGACTTATTTAAAGCTTTAAGACTATTTTCATGTTGAATCAATATGCGTGTCTAGAACCTTGTTTAAGAAAACTATTTACCATGCAAAGTTTTAAATGCACAATATCAAAGAATAATTTTTGACATTTTGATTCATACATGCTTATAAAGCTCCAAGACAACATGGTTTAATTATAAAACATATTTCTACTGCCTTAGTCATGCCAATTAAATTTGATTGGATACTTTCTTTATTCAACAAGCCCCTTTCATGTCATTTTAATTTACTGTCAAAGCAGCCTGAATATTGGAAACTAAATTATTTACTACAGCCCATAAGCCAATAATGTTCCATTTGTCTCTTACAGAGGGAGACTAGACTAACAAGATTATTAAGGACATTACTTGTAATAGCGAATGTCCTTCACTTTATTTGAGCTTCATGCTGTGCTTTCAGAGATCATACTTCAAAAGAGCTCCATTTCATTCCATCACAGAACTTCTGATATAAATTATTCTTTACTAGCTTTGTAATACTCTGATCATAGAGAAAGTGGACCAGATCTTGTTGGGTAAAAACAGAAGCTTCTTTTCTACGATAACTACAGAGTTTATTTCTGTTAAACACCTTTGATATGCTCCCTTATGCCAGTAACACAGACCAGGCAGAAATCAGCTAAATTCATCATACAATGATAACATCTCAAAGATTTAACTCACAAGGGCTTTGGTTGTCCATGCAATGATTTCAAACCAAATTCTGCAATCTAATGCATGTGGTTAAAATCTATCTTGTAAATTCTTTAAAGCACTGTGTAGAGAATGCAATAAAGGCAATGCAGAACAGGCTTCAGGAAACCAACAGATCTAGCATTTCACAAAAAGAGACTTGAAAAATAGATTACAAATTGTCTAAGATATAAGCCTGTCATACAGACTGATAAGTTGATAAAGGATTACAAACACAAAGAAAGACAGAAAAGAAAATAAGCTGGAGAAGGTAATTCTTGTCCTAATGTTAGATCCACTCTGCCTTTTTGTTATGACTCAAGTTCAGCAAGACTCTGAAATAGACTAATAACTCAAAGCAAATGAATTATCTAGCTTAAATCCATGAACCTACTCACATGATTAACACATTTAAATCTTTTTCTTAACTCAGATTTCAGATTTGTTACTTATGATACTGAAAGTCTTTCAAAAATCAAAAAGGAGTAATGAAAAGCAGAACAGTTTTTAAAAACTACCTAGAAAAAGTCTTCAGCTTTAGAAAAAGCAGTTATCATATGGGGGGAAAAAACTCTTTCAAGAACAAAGAAAGAAAGGTAGAAGATAAGGTAATTCGTCTAACCTCACAGATATACACAAGAAAAACACTCCGCCTTGTGCAATGCACTGCATGCTGAATTTCAGATACCAGCATTAATGAAGAAGAGTCATTACCAGCCCCGTTCCCTCTGCATAAAAGACTCACTATCCTGAGCTAAGAATATAAACTTGAAATACTTGTGAAGAAAGAAACAGGAAAATAGTGTAGAATCAGTACTGTAAATCTTGTCCACTTACTAGCACTGTGAAAACTATGATTATGTTGGGTTTGCTATTTCTGTCCATTTCAATTGCCTTCTGCTTTTCTATGAAAAGTTCAAATGATACAATGTGAAATTTGTGAAAGAGGAAGATGATGACAAAGACACACCTCTCTTCATATTTGTAAAAAAAAAATATGGAATAACCAGATAAATCAAAATTTTAAAAATCTGAAAGATCTTGGAAAAATTCACAAAAATTAGGAACAAGCACAAATTTTTAAATTTAATCTACTAAGAATGTACTTTCATCATTATTTCCACATGCTTGCTAGGTTACCCACTCAGCAATTCATTAGTTAGAAGCTTTTAGATAATGTCTGCTTTTTACAAAACAAAACAAAACGAAGTTCCTGAATATGCAGAAATAAAATGTAGGAAAAGACAACAATAATGCTTTATTGACTAAAGCACTTTCTTATGATGGAGGAGGGCATAAGGTGATAATTTAATGTTCCAGCACAGATTTACTGGATAATGGCCAAATATTTCAAAGCAAACACAGCTGTAATATTTATGTTAAAAACAACAGGCTAGGGTGGCAGTCAATCAGACATTCTGTATCCTTCAAGTACTGACAATAAATTGTTTCTTTCCATACAACAGAAAGATTGCTAAAGTATAACATGACAGAAACCTTTGAGAAAAATGGTGTCATCCTTATAGGAAGGATTTCTTGCTTTTTCAAGTACCTCTTAAAGGCAATCCCATTCACCGTGTCACTTAATGATTTTAACAGAATTGGAAATGAAACTGAGAAATATTACTAAAAATAATGCTGCTGCTGTTATATGCCCAAATCCATATGAATGGAGAGAAATTTTAATTCTTTATATCTTCAAGACCATCTTGAATCTTTTTACAAACCTGTACTGGAACTGGGTATGTTAGACATATAAAGAGTGCATGAGAATAGTTAAAATCTGATCTGAACAACTGAGCCTTTAAATGGGGGACTTAATCAAAGTGAGAATTGTGGAGTTTGATTTCACAAAACTGGATCTAGCAAACACTCTCTTTTTATTCTCTATGGTAACATGCAACACATCTACTTCATCTGCTGTAATAAAAATGTATTGGGACATACAAAGTCAAAACTTACACAGCAGTCCACTTAAAAAAACCCAAAATATCTGTTACTGTAATGTTTATACTTTGAAATGCACTTTACGACTCTAGCACACTTAAGATAGGCTTTCCTATAAATATTTAAATAAAGAGAGTCCTAAGGCTTCCAGGTTATTTTTCAAATCCCAGAAAATTTAATAGGATATACAATCTTGAAAATTCCACAGATTACAGAAAATTATACTTTATTTATATTTTTCATGTTTAGATTCATTATCAATAGTGCTAAATCTAGATGTATTTCATCAATTTGAAAGTTAAAAACACAGACTCGGTGTTTTTTATTCAACATCTACTGGTGCAAGAGAATTCAATGAGCATTTCTTTCAAGGCTTTGAGAAGTTGCTATCTATTAGTTGCTTACACAGGACAAGTATAAATATTTCCCAAATATGTTAAAAAAGTGAAAGAAAAATTGAGAATTTTAAAAAAACAAAACAAATCCCAATCCTAAATTCAAAGGATAAACCTCATCATGTCCATGTAATTTTCTATGAAACAAGGGCATAAGCTCTTATTGTTAAAATGAGTCTTATAAACTGCAAGGCTGATCAATGTTTTAATTCATTTTTATAAAAATGAATTTTAAAAGAAATATGCTTAGAATGGATGATATTCTCATATTCTGCAGAATTAAACATAACTCCAGCATCAAAAAAATCCCCACTACATTGAAATATATTTTGCCTTCCTATATAAGGAAAATTAAATTTGTCTGCAATATAAACGTGTTTCATTTAGGTACTTTATGTCTGTGTGTATGCATTAATCTACATGTAATATAGGCATGAAAAAAAAGTATAAAAATATACTATATTCAAACAAGTTATTCTAGCAATTCTATCTCTGGGAAAACACATATAAGCATAAGAAACCAATATGGTCTCCATACATGCATATATATATATTTATAAGTACCCCCAGGATACATGTATAGGAGCTGGAATACATATACATATAGAGGCTGGAATTAATCTCAGGGAATTTCAAAATCCAGTCTCCTGATTTTTATCCCAAACATTTATTTCATTTGGGCCTACGTGACAGGAAACCCTTTTTTATATTTGTGTATGTTTTTGATAAACATAAAGCTAAAATAATTCAGTGGTAAATTAGGCCTTGTAAAACTATATAGAAAGATGCCCAACAAGTAGTTTCATGTCACTTTTCCTGATTTATGTTACAGATGTGTTTGTATTAAAAGACAAAAAGGCTGAATTTTTTAACATTTCAGTATGAAAAAATATGTGCATAAACTAATGTGGGGTTTTTTTGTGATTGAACTTTATCCACCATGTTCCATTTTGACTGAAACAGTGAAATAACTAGCATGTTGCCTCTCTGAAGCCGAAAGCAATTTCCTTTTCTAATTTTAGTTATGCAAAGCCTATGGGCATCATCAGCATTTAGTAATTAGTTTTATAATTACTGCTGTTTTGCTCACTGTCATTCAATTTTTCTTACAACATGGTCTGGGATTGAAACATCCCACATCCACAGCTGTGTAAATTGCCATCCATTTATAAGACAAAAAAAGTAACATTCAACATACATCATTATTCAGTCAAGAATGTGTTATTGGTACTTAGGTGATGCTTTGAGTACATAAGCTGCACAGTAAAATACAAAGAAAAATATATTTAAAACACTTAATAAATGCTATATAAGACAGGAAATTCTGGAAAACCTAAATGGGAAACAAAAGAATTTCCATTAAACTATATTTCAGATTATTACCAATACCAATTATCTGTTCCAAATGCAGGGAAAACAAATCTATTTTTGGTAAAAGACATATACTGAACTGAAAAACAGTTGAACTCAGAGTTCCTAATAGTGTAGTTTGCTCATTATTGATAGAAGAATTGGTAGACTGATAACTAACTGCAAAGTCATCTAACTAAGAATTACCTATAAGTACTGTGTCAATATATTTAGATATGATACTCCAAAATATCTGACGTCATTGACCAGTTAGTTTTATGAATCCTAAAAATACACATGGGTTTCAGTATGACATATCTGCTTAAACCCAGCAATTCTTCTTAAAGAGGTTGTATCACAGCAGAATTAAAGATCAACTAGAATTTTTATGTCAGTGTATTAAAAATATAATATTCCAAATTTTATACTTTTTAAAAATTCTAACTTGAAATATTGTATCAATTATGATTTTTAAAGACAAGAAGTGTAATAGTCAAATAAGAAGGAAAAATCTTTCTTTGCTCCTTAAAAAACCCCATCGTTTCTTCAGTGAGCAAGAAGAAAGCCCCACAAAAGGTTCTGCCAGTGTCAGTCAGGTACCAGATGCCAACCTGCTAGAGCAGAGCTGTGCTCTGAGGGGAACCATCCTCCCTCAGCAAGGGTGACACCAGGGAGCACCAGCACCAACGGGACATCAGCAGTGGGACCACTCACATTCGCCATTCCTTTCTACCAGAAAGCAGAGTAATAAAGTCTTTTCAGTCTTATCCCCTATCCTTTGTCAAGCTTAGCTAGGAGAAAACAGCTGCTAATAAACATAAAGCTGTTACACACAAAGGGCTGGACTGTGCTCAGCCCAGTGAAGGGATGGAGCAGATATGCTGCTGCAGAGGAAAAATTTAAGCAGACTGCTTTCAAGGATTTTTGCAGCAGTGTCTGATATTTTATGTTTTGTGACACAGCTAAATTTTTACATTTTTTCAAGTGAGAAAATAATTCTTAACATTTCTTGCTGCAAAAAAAAAAAAAAAAGAAAAAAAGAACCCACAAAAAAACCACCACCAAAACTTGATCTAGAATAGTTCTCAATGAATATACAGCATTCAGTATGACCCAAGTCAGAAAAATTCATTGCTTTCCCAAAGAGCAAAACTTTTAGACGCTTTAACAAACCCTGAAAAAAACAACCAAACACTTTGTCTCCAGTTACCTACCAAGTATGAGATGAGATCCTCAGAGTCAAGACTCAGATAACCACCACAGTGGACGCTTAATGCTCCTGCAGAACACACCAACTGCTCTTCCCATACAGATTAAGTCAGAGCCACTTCACACACCATCCCTCAGATCATTCAGAGCCCACAAATTGCCATCAGGGCCTCTCAACCTTATTTGTGCTGCAGCAGGGGTAGGATGCCCCTATGCAGGGCTCAGTTGGCTGTTCCACCAACACAGCCCAAAGCTCTCTGGGGCTGCACTCCCCAGCACAGCCTCTGCCTCACCAGCTGCAGTCCAGCACAACCACACCTGCCTGAAGGCCATGCAGTGGCAAGGGTGTTTGTCCCCAGGGATGCAGGTCAGTCAGGAAATTTCTGACACAAGCATGAACTGTGCCTTTGAAAGACTGATGCCTACACACCATATCAACAACCGGCTTTCATCTTTTCAGAATTTTTTCCTGTTTGTTTTGGAGTCTTTGGGATGTTTTTTCTTTTCTTTTTTTCCCCCCTTTGTGTATGGGCAAATGTCATTACCACCTTTGTTTCCCTTTATTCCTTAAAAAACTCAGAATGCACATAATTTTTGAGTAAAAGAAATAATTTCTGCTTTTGAACCTCTGAAAAAAGCCAGTTGAGGGACTATCTGGCTATATGTAACTAGATCATTCTTTCAGGAAAAAAACAAAAGAAAACAGAAATCCCCAACCCCAGGAATCCAAACACAAAATCTGTGAAATGAAAATTCATATGCTTGCGCCTCAGAGGTTTTGGCCCTCATTACCAAAACACATAGATCCATGTACAGAGCTTTTTCATCTCTGAAATATGTGAAAACATTTTTATTGAAACTGCAGGAAACACACCTGAATAAAACCCAGTTATTTCTGACAGAACTGAAGTACTGTGTGCATTGATACATCATTTAAGCTGGATGAAAAGAATGTCTTACACTATGTCTTCCACTTATTTGAATGACACGCTACACAGTATTTCCAGAAAAAGCTGCAAAATACTATCTTCATGTGCTGTTCAGGACAACTATTACTAACGTATGAGAATATAATTTCAGAAAAATATTTTAGAAGCTGGAGTTATTGGTTGACTAGTGTCTATTTAGATGCCTGTTTACACATGGGGAGAAAATTTTGTGGCAAAAAGCTGAGAGAGGAAGTTGAGCTAACCCTCCTGCACTAAAAACATGGAGCGCTGCTTTGGGAATTCTGCCTGAAAATACCCTCTTCGCTTCAGATGGATCCAGTTAAACAGTGCAAAGGGGGAATTGATGATTCAATAGCAAGGAAATATTGGAAATACTGTATGACAGATAGAGCAGATAACCTAAGTTATTAGCTGTAGCACTCTTTTTTTGCTAGTTTTTGAATACACTCTGCCATAACATGTGCGAAGTATTTTGAGAGCTTCAAATTACAATCCTCGTATAAATGTGAAGAAGTAATATTGTACATTCCAGAAAACTCTTCATTCATAAAATATTCCTGACCATATGTCTGTAAACTAATACCAATCACCAAAATGGCATGAAACATGGCACAAAAAAGTGTGAAAATAACACATGACAGAGATCTGATACATCTTCAGGGAGAAGTTTCAGGGGAAGACATTCCAATGTCAGCAATGTTCAGTGGCTATCAGAAATTTATTTCTTCTCATTTTGTCATTACCAATTAATCCCAACTATACTAGCAGTAAAAGATTAAAAAGGAAATAAATTAAGATTATTGACAATCATTACATACAGAAAAATAATTAACTCAGTATGTTTATTTATCTATTTTTTCCTAGTTGATTAAATGAATGATTGATGACAGGTTCCTTGTTTTCTTTTCCTTCATTTTGTCAGTATAAATGATCAGTATGAAACTAAACAGAGACATTAAATTGAAATTGTTAGAAGCACAAAGTATAAAGCAGATGGATCCAGATTATTTCAACTTTCTTGTTACTCTAGTGTAACTTAGTAAAATGCATTTATATATACACAAAGAATTCCATTAATAGCAGAAATAAACAGTAACCTGACTTACTCTCCTCTCAAATATTACATATTAATATTCAGGCTTCCCTTTTAAAAAAGAGTCTTTTAATAATTTTTTAGACAAAGAGTGCAAATGAATGCACTTATTCTATTTATTACTGGATAAATATACAATTTATCATTGGATAACTCATAGCTAACAGTTTGTGCAAAAATGCCAAAGCATCCTTAAATGCTGACTAGTGTTCTGAATAACACAACCCTAGTGCATAGCTTTGGAGAAGATTATATATAAGGGAAAATATAGGCACTGTCAATTGAAAAATTGTCCTTTGGGTAATGTGAGATGGGGGAAGGAAGTGAGCTAGAGAGTCAGCGGTCTCTCATTGTCTGCCCAAAGCATACACTCAGCGTTCTCCCAGCAGAGAAATGGTGAGTTAGCCCACTACATATACAAGGATTTTCTTTTCTTACTCACTTCACAAGCAACCTAAGTTCTGAAATCACTCCAAATTTTTGAGGACAGATGAAATCCCGGGACTCTGAAGTGAAGACTGAACCACAGTTTACCCCGAGCTGACCAAAAATTGCTGGCTGGCTAGGAAAGTTAACTGAGTGCAACTGCATTTTTGAAAGTTAAAGGAATTGACCCAGAAGTCTGAGGAGACTGCTTTTATATGGGATTAAAAAGAAAGTAAAATATCTTTCTCCCAGAGCGATTCACAGTGGTAAATGGTTGAGAGCTTGAAACCTTTGTTACTTACAGAATTTACTGTTGACAACACAACTGAAGGAAGTCACTGGCAAAATCTGCGGCTTTCTTTCCACTTGAAGAAACTACCTGACTCTGAAGCACTTTTTTTTTTTTCTTTTTTTTTTTTTTTTTCTTTTAAGAAATATCACATCTCTTTTCACTACTTGGAAACACTAGAGACAGCTGAGCTCAAATCATGCAGATAGTCTGAGTTCACTTAACTCTAATTTTGAAACAGAGGAAGCATGAATTCAGGAGGATTTATTTTCTTCCTGTCTCCATACAAATTCTGGCTTAAGTTATAATATTCTCTCTTAGCAAGTCAGTCACATTTTCTCATTGCTAATTTCTGTGCACCACAGAATTAGGATTGTAGAGGTGACTCTGAGGTAGGTTTGGGTTGAAGGGAACCTTTTGTGTGTGCTTAGGAAGAATCTTCTAAGCTCAGTTTGGCTGTGCTCTGATTTCCCTTGTTCAGATATGGAACTGATACCCAACATGACAATGCAAGTTGTCTGAATAAGACAGGTATCAGACTGGAAGGTGTCATAAGGAACTTTTTGGACAACACTGAACAGATTATTTTTTTTTCCCAGAACTCTTCTGAAGTCTGTGGGTAAAATAATATTGCACTTGTACTACAGTGACCCATTCAATATCCTAACTGTGAAATCTACTTGCCCCAGAAGATTACTTCCCCAGTCTCACCTTGTGGTACCTGCTCTCTAGGTTGAGTACTTTCTATGACAACCTATTCCTACTGAAAGAATTATGACATTGAAACAAAATATGAAATCAAGGGTAACTTTCAGTATTCACAATTATTCATGAGAATTCACCTCTTGAAATTATTCAATCCTTATCAACAGAAGGAATCCAGAACTACATCACAATGAGACAGACATTCAGATTAATTCCCAAAGTAAAAAAAAAAAAAACCCACCAAAATGGCACGTCCATTTACATGAAAATGTATATCAAATATGTGTCACTGGGTTAAACCAAAGAATATCACACTGGAATAGCTACCGCAAGTTTTAATTTAGGTTTTTATGACACTGTTACTGAAGTATTCCCTTCAGCTGTGGTTTCCTCCATTCTCAAAATATGTTAGAAAATTGGATACAACTCAAGCAAGAGCTACAAGAGTGATTAGACTTCTAAAAGTCATTCCCTATACTGAAAGACTAAGAACGCTCAATTTATTTAGTTACTGAAAAGAAGGTTAAGAGGATCACAATACCTACATGTGGAAGATATTTCTGACAGTAGGCAGCTCATTAATCTAGTGAAAAAGGCATAACAAGATCCAGTGTTTGGATGCTGAAGTTGAAATAAGACTACAAATGAGGCACGCTTTTTTCCACAGTGACAGTAATTAACCGTTGGAACAATCTGCCCAGGGATGTAGTTGATTCTTTATCTTTTAAATGCTTTACATCAACATTAGATACTTTCCAAAGAGATAAGCCTATGTCTCAAACAGATGCAGAAAATACTGGATGAGGTTCTGTCTCGGGTCTGCAAGAAGTCAGCCTGGATGCTTATCAGAGCTGCTCAACATTGCACCTCAACACGAGTGCTCTGCACTTCCAGGACCAGTCATCACATGGCCATCGTATCTACCACAGTATATACTGTGCCTAAAATTCACCTTCCTGCTTGACAGGTAAAATGAGAACCCTTCTCAAGGCAGATATGGACATCTTCACAGATCATCCCATGCCACATTCACTGTCTGGCATAATCACTGCTGGAGACCAAAATACACCAAAACTGCCAATAAGTAGCGTAAAGCTGTTGGAGCACGGACTTTGCCAGATGCTTCTACCCAAGCAACATCTCCTGGGCTGACTCCAAGCTAGTGAGGGAGTAAGTACATAGCAAATGGCCTCTCAATACAGCTGCCTCTATGTAAAATAAATTTCCTTTATGTCTAATGAGCTTGTTGGAGAATCAAGAAGCTCCATGAGGATGTTGAAGAAACCAGCTAAAGCCAAATGTATGATGAGGTTAGGTGAGCTGCAAATTTTCCTCTCAGCTCCTCAGTAACTTTCATAAAAGAAATCTTGCCCTTTAAATCTTCAGGATAGGATGTTAGAGAAAAAGAATAGCAGAGAAGAAAAAAAAAAAAAAGCCAGAGAGACAGAAGCTACAAAAATCAAGACAAGAAGAATAAATAACAGCACTGATACATGAAATAAGCAGAAACAGCTGGTATATAGAGGTAAAGAGAAAATAGTGTTTTAAAGTATTAAAGAGATGATGAAGAAAATTTTATCTTTAGAAGAGCAAAATTAAACACCCCATTTTTTCACCTCTAGGAAGAAATAGAAAGAACCATTTAAAATGTAAATAAAAAATAAAAACTATGCACTCAGAATATTGTAGGAAGGTGGAAGTGCACAGAAAATCAATCACACCTGGACTTGCCATACAATATACATGCTATAGACTTTTGCAGATTTTTTAAAAATACCTAGTTATTATATTTTTTTTTCTTTTGACAAGATTGGCAATGGGCTATAAAACCTTTAAAAAATTACTAAAGCAGATACACCTAATTAAGACAATATAACACAGAGATTCAATATAAAATGGATTAGCAATATTCCTCCTATTTGATTTCTTCATTATCTACCCTGAGTGCAAATCTTCATGTTATTCTAAAAAATATCTCCTCATAGACATGGGTTAAATTTCTAAATGGGTTAAACTTCCTTTCATTAAATACAGAATTCTTGAAAAGGACATGAAAAAAGTGTTATTGTTTAAGAACTGGACTCTTGGTCTTAGGACATGGGAGGAGGGCTCTATTACCTGCTCTAACACACACTTCGCATGGGATATTGAAAAGTCACTCCTGGCTTTGCAAATGTGCTCAGCAGCTGCTTCTTATGATCAGATTACCAAAGTGCTGAAATCTTTTGAAAATCCGGCTACTTATTTTGTTCCTGAATAGGATCAGAGATCTTTTGAAATCTGGCTCCAGTTGGAGTGCTGTTCTCTTTTGAAAAGATAGCCCTAAATCTGTATATGCCTCAATTTCTCTATTAGCATTATCAGCACTGTTCTGCATCAAGAGGAGGAGAAACAGCTCACATACACAGTAATTCAAATCTAAAAGGGGATATATAGATGTAAAACTGGTCTTATAATTGTAGAAATACAATATGTACTTATAAAAGAAATTAAAAGAGCAGTTCCTGACTTTTGCACAAATGGTTTTCTTTAAGATCTACAGTGATGTAGTGTTGAGAATATTATGCTACTTGCTATAGGTAAAGTTTGGGAATTGTCTATAAATGTTAAAATGTGAGCAGAGGCATTTCTCTTTCTTCGTTTTATGGTTACAAATATGTGTTTAACTACTTTACAGATGATGAAATAAGAATTTTGTACTTGCATGTGTACCATGCCATGCAAAGCAAAGCAAAATCAATTTTTCTAGGATTCAAGTAGAATGCAAAGCCACAGCACACACATGCTTGTGCAGATGCACTTATCTAACTGTGTGTGTAGGAATTATAGGGAATGATGAGTTCAAGTACTGAAATTAAGGTAAGAATTATCTAACAGCTCCATTCAGGAGGACAACTCTGGCACAACTCTAGTTAAAGTATTTTGTGAGGCACTTGCCTTTCTTTCCTTCCATAGTAACAGAATGTGCAGTGCCTAAAACCTTTGAAATTTAAAATAAAAATATTCA
This sequence comes from Chamaea fasciata, assembly GCF_029207755.1. Taxonomy (NCBI): domain Eukaryota; kingdom Metazoa; phylum Chordata; class Aves; order Passeriformes; family Sylviidae; genus Chamaea; species Chamaea fasciata. The sequence goes on along the minus strand of NW_027094092.1, from coordinate 36,782,846 downwards.
ATTTGGCTTAAAAGCTAGCAAATAAACAGAAAATTATGTTTCTTAAGGGAGCTTGATATATTAAAACCACACAAGTTCCCCAACTGTGTAGTGATTCTTATTTCACTTGTGATCTCGGGTAGATACAGAGGCTTACGTGTTCTCTAAATTGTAAGTTCTATATGAAGGGTGTTCTTTAATTACTGGCAGCTAATGAAAACAGTTTTTACTGATCTCTCTAATGTCCTGGGAAAGTCTTTACTATGGATTCATTGTATTCTACTTTATATCCCTGATTGAAATGGGAGACCACAAGAGCATAGGGATTTGGCGGAAACTCATTTTCCTTCCTCTGGCTTCAAAGAGAACAGTTGTAGAACTTAAGCTGCGCTGATATTGTGGTCAAACTTTGGTCAGACTGTGGTTATACTTGCATATAATATAGAAATAAAAACACTGCACTTTGTCTTTTTAAAACTGCTGGATCTACCGTCAGTATCTAAATCTTTCTCTGTTGATCAGTGGGAACTAATACAACTATTACATGAAAATAAATATTACTATTAAATCCATATACTTCACTTCTGAGGCTCTATTATTTACTCCAAATATTGAGACAGTCACTTTGGAAAATGCTAGTAAATATACAACTGCACACATATGAGATGGAAAACACAGATTTTCTATTTGAAAAGAAAAAGTGTTTTGTTTCATTTCAGACAAAATATTTTCTTTGAGTAATATATTTTTCCTTGTAATACAGAGTGATGAAACTCTCACTAAAACAGATATTGTAAAATACAATTCATTTACAGTATTTTACTCCCCGTAAGCATCCTGATTTGCTTTTTTTAAAATTTGTTTGTTTGGGGTGCTTTTAGGTTTCTGCTGCATTCATTATCAGTTGGTTAACCTATTTCTTCATACAGATGTATTTATTAGCCCTGCAATAGGTATCCCTCAACAAGATCTAAAAGTAGGATTCATTCAATGGGAGATAAATGGTAGAAGTTCAGATGACTCAGAAAACCAATAAGCTACAATAATAGAAGACTAAGCTCTGTGGAATGTAGCAGGGCTTTATGTATGTGCTTACATTCTCTGCCCATCTGAGGAGACTAAGGTATGAATGCTATACTGAAACTGCTAAATCCAACCACAAGATCCAATTCCTCAACTGCTTTCATTCGCAAAATGGTGTGCTACGATATTAAACTTTTCTGAGGCTTAGTCCAAAGCACTCTTCATAGCAAAGACACTTTACTTCCTTTCAGAAAAGCATGAATAAAAAGACAAATAGAAGTTCCATCAGATGTTGCTATCTGCATATAGCAACAGACTTTTTTCCATCTTACGTATCAAAAACTACAGCAGAGATTACTGTTCCAGATTACTGCAAGCAAAAGCAAAACAAGCACTTTTGGCACACCAGATTCATGGCACATCTGTAATTGGCTAACCCCATCATGTGAGTTATTTCAAAAAGTTATGTAGACTGCACATATAATTTAAGATAGTCATGCTTCTAAAAAAGATCACCTGGAACTAACCCATGCAACATAAAACATCATATGGAAGCATTTTATTAAGAGTTTTGGAAAAGAGGACTGTTGTGGCACTGACTTTTACACAGAAATTTCAACTGGATGAAAATCCATATCACTATAGTGAAAAGAAATTAATTTGGTTTTAATTTGAAAGTTTTTCCTGGTTTATTTTAGTATCACTACTACAGTTGGAGCCAAAGCAACCATCAATACTCCTCCCGATATATTTACCTCTGAAAGTCTGAAGCCCATGCTTTTGCCAAAACCCATTTAGCCAACACCATCAATGTTCTCAACCATGAATTGTAATGACAACACCCACCACCTTTTAGCAGGAATGAGGAAAGTATCTTCTCAACTGAGAAATGAATTTTTACTGACATGCTAGGGACTACTGTACAAAGAAAGACATGCACATTGAAGGAAGAAAGAATAAAGCGAAAAGTTAAAAACTTTAGAGTTTCTTTTAAATATTAATATTCTTCACCAGATTCTTTTCATTACAAAGGCTGCAATAAGGATGCACACATGTAGAGAAAAATGCAGAACTACAAAAAGGAGACAGTCAGCCCAGGACACTGAATACAAGAGGAAGACATTTTGCATATTTGGGGTTTCAGCTCTGGAGTCAAAAAAAACCCTCAAGTGGTTAAAAATAATAAACTATATTAAAAGAACATAATAAATATGCAATATTGACCAAATCATTGGAACACAAGAGAAGAAAGAAGATGAATTTCAGTGCAATACAATGGAAATACAGTAGTTGATGTGGGTGAGAGAAAAAGCACTAAAGTCACCTTTTCTGTTTCCTTGGTCTTAAAAAACTTACTGTTTGGTTCTTTTTCTATTTAATTGTTAAGTTTCAAGGTGGAGTTCTAGCAATAAACAACTCTTCTAGGGACTGACATCTGATTGACAACATTTTAGAAAAAGTATTAATTTGTTATCAGCAGTAAACGTTTTGTGTCTATGCAAAAGTGATGGATAGAACTTTTTATGATACAAATAAGGCACCATGAGAACGTAAATCATTCACTAATTTCTGCTAGCAGAAATGTAAGGATCAGGTAGGTTCTTTTTATGCCTTTCTTCATTAAAAAAAAAAAAAAAAGAAAAGAATAACTGAACTTGGAATGCTTTTCCCATTGTTTCTGTTTTGCTTCACAAAAATCCAAATCCTTTCAAAGTCTTTTAATTCCAGTAGCCTAGTATGTAGGACAGCAATGACAACATTAAAATAATAATAGCAATAATAATAGTAGTCATAGTAATAATAATAACTACAACAACATTCTTATAGTGAACAAAAAAAATTTTAGATTTGATGTACTAAGCTGCATAGATTTTTGTCTATGATCCAAACATCATTGTAATTTGAAATTTTTAAATCAGCATTCAAGCCATGTTTATTCCCAGTTTCTTGATGATCATACCCAGAGCAGATTCTGTAGAAAAACAGAAATTCCTTAATAGTAACTTTCACTTCAACCTGCTTTCCAAGATGAATTAATTTTACAGTTAATTGGTTGTGCCAATATAATGTTCTTATAGTATTTCAAAACCTTAATTGTTATGAAATAGGACACCAAATGCCTTACAAATACTTCAGCATACAATGTTAACTAAACTTGCAATTTCAGACATTTAAGACAGGTTTGTTTGAAAAGAATTACTTTTCATTTATCCATGTTTGTTGTAGAAGTATAACAATCCCATCCCTTTAGTGCATGAAATTTCCCAATATTCTGCCTATAATGCATTGAGGCTAAAACAGCTCACTACTATGAACTTCACACCACCAGCACTTGCAAATTATGGATTATCCTGAAAATTGTATGAGTAACGTGAACCAGAAAGACTTTTAGAATTGATTCTGTACAAGCAAGCACTCAACTAAACCTTATCAAGCTCTTCTGCCTTTTCTGCATCATTAGAAGTTTTATTATACCTTACTGCTAAAGAGCCTATATTGTTGCCAGAATTGTTTAACAGTTCTAATACACATAAATCCGTTTTTTCTTGATATTTTCTAATCTCGCTAGATTTTTTCTTAATGTCTCTACTTGTCTTTGCCAACATTCTGCACCTTAGACATTCCAGTTTATCTTGTTATATATTTCCCTTTAATTCTGTAAGATTTCTATAAGTACACATACATATTTTTTCACGTTTATTATTTTCTATCATTCCAGAAAAGGACACAGTTTTAGAGTTTTCAGGTGCATAGGAAATTATAATTTCATAATTTTTTCTCTAGGCTTTCTAGTTCTAGCTTTTACTCTCATTTTTTCCATCAAAATTTTTCCTCACAATCAGTTTCACCTGTAAGTTTCCCCACTAGGCAATTAGTACCTCAAAAGGACGAAGTACATTGGTTGACACCCTCCTCCATTTGCCAAATTTGAAGTCAATCAGATGAGTTGAGATTCAAACAGAGCTACCTCATTTTGTGTCCCATATCTATAACACGAGAAAACCATCAATAATTCTCATGGAGAACATTCATGGTTTACCACTAAAGTTTTACCTCCTGAAATTTCCAGCACTTGGTTTCTGTTACATTCAAAATAAAAGTAATCATCTTTAACTCATGTAATAGGTTGAAGGCTAAGGCACCTTTTCCTATGGCTGCACTGCCACATAAACAGGTTTACAATGGATAAACATTATGTTTACAATCAGTGGTTGATCCTGATACATAGTCAGAGCACGATAGTGGACTATATATAAACAGGGATCAGATTCTCATAAGAACAATGCCTACAAGGTAGGGAGAAATAAATTACAGGGCTAGATGAATTCTCCAGCACAAGAGCAGAAATTCTGCACAAAGGATTTGGGTAAGGAGACCCTTTCTGTATCAATGAATATCACCAATTTATCTGCATTATCCTGTTTTCATCTGATTGACTTTTTCACATCAAACTTTGAAAAACAATGAAACATCTTAGGCCAAAAACACTAAAGAAGAAAGCAATTCTCACTTTGCCCTTATAGATGGCTTCCCTGAGACAGAATTGTGTAGAGGCTCAGAACAGAAGCCTGGTCTTACTGGAAGGCTTAAGGCTTTTAGCAGGGAAAGGCTTGCACTGTCTTGCCCTTCCTGCTCAGAAGACAACACTCCTTTTAAAATATAAAAGGCTAACAGCAGGTAATGTTATTTAAAGTGTTTCCACAATAAGGTCATGCAGAAGAGTACAACTTATTTATCTCTTTTAAATGCATACATATCTAGCACAAAAATTATTAGAAAAAGATTTTTAAACTAATGAAAGTAATTCCACTTGACATTTGGGATAACAATTACCATACTTTCCAATTATCATTATTGCTTGTTTTCTTTCCCGGAGAATTCAAAGTGCTGGACGTATTTCTTCAACCCCAAGCCCTGGAGTATGATATGAATTTGAGTTCGTTTTCAGCCTAGACTTACATACTTTGTTTATTTTGAGAATGGAACCTTTCAAAAACATTGTAGTTTGAAGGAAAAATGTGCAGTTTAGTTTTAAAGTGTAATTTTTATTCTTGTGTTTATCAATTTTTTTTTAAATCTCTCTACCAATTCAGACTTGAAGTAACAGTGAGTGCTTTATAGCAAGGAACTTTTCAGAGCAGCATTTACTTACACTGAACGATTTGGACAAGAAATATTTCACTACACCACAAATGCTTCTGAGAAAATCTGATTTCTCCTCCTACTGATATCTAATAATTCCAGAACACAAATGTGTAAAACTACCTAATTGCAGAACATGAAACGCTAAAAGTAGAGATGGCTAAACTGAAAATGATATTCTTTACACAAGCTACCAGTCAGTAGGTACTATTTAGTAAAGTCCTATTTCACTCCTCAGCTACAATCTCTCAGGCATCTCTTTTCTTCTAGCAGAAGTAAGAGGGGTTTTTTACTTATGTAGCATAAAATATAAAGTTTTGGCATAGAAAAACAAAAAATATAAACCCACTTTTAGTTTGACATACCCAAAGTTGTCTTATATATTCTAGTTTCCACATGTCACATCATTCAACAGGAAATAAGACTCGTGGCCTTGCAAAAACACTTATATCTTCTAAGACAGAAATCAACACCTCACTTCAATGAAAAAAAAAGAATTAAAATACGATAACTATTTCAATGTCATCATACCAAATTACCAGGACAAGGATTTGCAAAATTAGGCACAGAGTACTGGATTTAATTTCCGTTTCAAAAGAAACAAATTGTAAAAGCTGACAACTCTGTTCAAGGCAAAGGGTCATGAGCCTTCTTTTTATAGTGGCAGAGGTCCTGAGGCAGACCCAATATCCCAAAGATTGCCCAAAACCAAAATATAGAGCATGACTTTACATCAGCCAAACACATTCAACACACTGAAAAACATCACCATGACTCACAGGCCTCCTCTCCCTTCCTCTTTTCCTTTTTTTGACAAACAACAACAACAACAACCACCACCAAACAAACAAACAATCAAAGAAAAAAAGCACAAAAATCCCCCACCACCAACAAAAATGTGGCTTGGCAAAAAGACCCACAATATACTGGAAAAGATCATGAAAACTTGCGTGATTTTTGAACCTCAAACACTTGCGCTTTGAGAAACAGTTTGTGCTAAAAGAACGACAAAATTTAAAGTCAATGATTTGAAGACAATATTCCAAAATACAAAGGTCCTCACAAGAGTTTGATGTCTGAACAGGACTACAGGGCCTAGTATCAGAATGCACAAGAGGATTTCAAGTTCCATGCCACATAAAGCACCACTTCCTGGCTGAACACACAGCATATCCTATGAAAATACTTCTATTTCCAGACAACTTTCAGAAAACTCACATTTTAGCTCAAAAAATTGATAAGCAGCTGTTGTCCTCGGAACACACTCCAGAACTGGAAGAAAGACTTTTGGATGTATGGAAACAGAGGAGAATAATAGTGCTATTGATAACACATTGTATGTACTATCAAAGACTGAGAACTTTATTCCTACTAACTATAAGCAACATCTCAATTATTTTCTTCCATATAGAATCAGACCCTGGTCTATAAAAACTGTCTTTAAACTCATCTACTATAAGTTGTGTGTGTACTTGTTTATAAGGACTGAGATTTCCTGCACACAGAAAGCCTTAGACAATGTACCGAAAGAAAAACAACTGAAGTCTGTTGCATTAGAGGATGGAATTTTTTTTTCCATTTTTTAGCAAATGTCAAATTATTGGCTATTGCTTTTAAGATTAATAAAAGATACAATGCTTTTTAGATCGCCTCTAAATAAAGATTACTATGAATGGAGAAATGATTTACCAATAGTCACCACAATGAAATTTCTTTAAAGGTTACAATCATCAGTTACTTAGTTGAAACACTGCTGAGAATGCCTGGTCATTTCTTGAATAATGCATAATGTTCATTGCAGATTTGATCTGTATTATAACAATACTGATATTTCTAAAATAATGGAGAAAACTATCTGTTACTTTCCAATTGCTCAAGATATTTCCATGAAGTAATTGACTCTGAAAATATTATATGGAGTTATCTGAGTGCTCATTTGCAAGCTCAACTTGTAGTGATCACTACACAATAGGCATAAGAAAACAAACTCATCAGCCTTTACAGACTTCTAAGAAAAGCTGTGATAAATGCAGGGCAGAGTAAAGGACCTTCCTGAAATACTAAATTAAAATTATTGAATTGCTGTGCAGTTCTGGGGGACAAATTTTAAACCAAGCTTTTAAAATGAATGATTAACACAAGCAGACCAACACATTCGGGGGAAGATAAAGATTGCAGTTGTATTTACACAATCTAAGTACCTCTCAAATAATTTCCCAAATACCTTTAAGTCTATTCAGAAGATTGCTTGTGCACATACAAAGTATAATGTCTAGTGTTTTATTGTAGGTTAATCATCCATACTTCACATGAACCTGCAAGGTATTTATGTGAGCTTCTTTATACATATGAACTTCAAGGGCAGCAAAAAGCAACCTTAATTAATGAAACTGAATTTCTTTTGATGTAATTTCATGAATGTTTGATCAGAATGTGTTAACAGGTTTCTGTGTAAGAGAATGGATGAAGTCATAAAATATACCTTTATTATACAGTTAAATCTGCTTATGGGGAATTCTTATACAGTGAAACACTCTTTCATCAAGCATTGTTTCAATATATTGAAACATAAATAATATAATCCTACTTAGTATTAAGCTAAGCAGCCAAACAGGAGGAAAAAAAGTCAAAATCCTTTCCTGAGCCCCCACACCCCTTGCACCTAAAGGAATGAGAACCATTCCTGCACTAGATGGCTGGAGGGCCAGGGTTATTACATCAGACAGGGTGCACAGACATTAAATGTTTACCCAGCTCTTTTTTAGGGAGAAACACTAATCCAAATCAGACTATTGATGTTGTCATCTAAGAATAAGATTTTGTTCTTCCTTAAAATTCTTTTCTTCATTAGAATCTTTGCACAAAAAGGAAGATTAAGTATTCTGGTACCTATTCCAGAAGTGGATAACGAAAAATAGATCCCAGATACTCTGAAATCGGCAGAGCTCAGACTTTCAGTAACAAAGGAGAACTTGTAGAAGCACTGACAGATCACAGATTGTACAGTAGAGTCCACTTTACATTTACCTTGAAATACTGTTTAATTGCCTGAGAATAAACTCTTATCCTGTAAAAATGGGGAACATTTACATATTATATCAGAAGCCTAATGAACCATGTTACACTCATGCCCTGGATGATGTAATTATTCTCTCTTTTTTCTCCATGAGAATTATATATGATATGGCAGATAAATTAAATACATGAAATGATAGAACTAAGTCCAGCTACTAAATTCTCAATTTGAAACTGCATTGTTTTTTTCCCTCCATGCCCCTCTCCATCCACTGAAAAATTTTTCTTTCCTTAAATAATATCACTTCCTTTAAATGGAAGAGCAGATAAAATCCCTTTGCACCATCAATACAAGTAACCCTTCATGGACAGCTGTGGGCTGATAATTAGATTCTATTTCTGCCTCCTTCCTCTACCCTTAAAGGTGGCTTCTTTGTTTGCCCCATGCTATATGCATTCTATCTATTTTAGTTTACATTAAGAGTTTATAATTCATAATCTGTGGAAAAAACCTGAAGTGCTCAAATCTCAAATGCCTCTTCCAAAAATATGTTTCCTTCCAAATGTGAGAGCAGTAGTTAAAACAAAGGAGTATTCTGTCCTGTCAAAGCCAGGACACCCAGAAATCCCAGGTTTGGTAATCCAGATTTCTGCTACAGCAATTTACTCCCTAATTTAAAATACTTATCAGACAGAGATCACACTTATCAAGATGGGTAGGATTATTTGAAAAAAAAAAAAAATAGATTGCAAAAAAAAGTCCACTTTACACAGGTCATTGTAAAGACTATTTAGGAGCCACATGCACACAGCCTCTAGTTTGTGGCAATTCACACATAAAACATTACTTTTGCTCCCCAGATTCTTGTTTGAGTATTAAAAGAGAGCATTTAATACTGAAAACAGACTATTTTGTGATAAATGCCTACTGGCTCAGAAGTCAAAAGAATTTCTATAGACATTACAAGAGATAAATAATATCCTAGTCTCTCACCTGAAAATTTAAATATTTGGATGTGATGCTTTCAAACTTCAGAAATACGTGATTCTACCTTTAAGGTATAGCCAGAAAATTAAGAGTTCTCAAATCAAGGAATAATGCCATTTTCCTCTCAAACGCATAATTATATAAAACACTAAAACAAAGCAGCACAATAAAAGGTAAATAACTTGAAACAATTTAGTTTACATCACCCAGAAGACTTACAGCTGTAAAAGTTACATCATACGTTTGTTGTTAAGTAAAAAAACAATTAAAATAAGAGGTTTATTTCACCTTCACATGGTGTCTTTCTCATGCAGACCTCAGATTTCCACATTTGAATCCCTTTAAAGGATTTGATATGCAGGGAAAGAAGAAAGGATGAAGGTAAAAATTTCAATTTAGAGGTTACTAAAGGCTACCATACTCTATAGCACCCAACAATATTTACTCCATACCTTTTACTGATGTATTAGGTGGAGGTCCTTCCATCCTCAAGTTCCATGGAGGATCACCTTGATTAGCAAAGTCCCTCATTTTCAGATAGCTAATTGTAAGTCGTATGATGGATGCCTTGTCAAGCTGGCTGGTAATGGCTGCAGGCAGCGGCAACAACTTTGCCAACTCATAGAATTCAAAATTCTCCTTTCCCCGGCGAGAGCGAGCTGCATCTCGGGACTTTTCCTTCCTCAAAGCTTGTAAACTGAAAGAAAGAAAAGAAAGGAGGATATTCATCAATATTAGTGTTCTGCCACATTTAACCAATTTACTTTTTCACTGCTGGTCTTCTCTTCAAATTATCACATTTTCAAAATGCTGTTGCAATGAATCTACAGAACTTCAGGATATATAAAATGGTACTCCACACTTGAATGATTAAAACTAACAATAATATTTGAGTTTCAGTGGTAGCCAACATATTAGGTAACTACTCAACTCACTTTGGCCACTTCCCTTTTAGTCTGCCTTTCCTTTGTCTGCTGTCAGTCTCAAGAAAAAGAATCCCAAGAATACTGTGTATATGTGGGGTTTATCTCTCTAGGTGCCATTGCTTTTCCTGACTCACTGTAAGCCAATTTTGCCTTAATTTTTGTCAAATTCTGACTCTTGGGAGAAGGTTAAAAGCAGATGATTCAAGCGTTTACCCCCTCTGACAGGGGCTTCAGGGCAGCCAAGACGACCAGACAGGTTGTCCACTAACTGCTGAGAAACGGAAGTTTAAGTCTGGTGTAATAATGTAAAACTTCTGTGCTTCATAAAGGTGTTCTTCAGGAGTCGTTCAACTGTCTTCACAGTGGAAGCAGTAACCTTTGTCAGTGGGATGAGAAAGCTGTTAATACAGTTATGTGATTCACATTTCTGATTGCAATTCACTACCACATACATAGCAGACTGACAATGTTTTGATCAGAAAGGACCTTCTGCTTTACACTGAGCTGTTGGAAATGCAAAGATATTTATTTAGTCTCGTTGCATCAATGTATCATTTTCTACCACCAATACAGAACACACAAAGATAACTCAGATTTTACTCCTGTGCTATTTATTTAATTGATGCAAAAATCCTGAATGCAGCGGGATGACAGTGGTTAACACTAGGGGATTTTTTTTCTTTTTTTTTACACAGAGGAAAGCATTCAACTGAGGATATTATAAGCTTCACCATACATCTGCCTTGATAGATACAGGTTGGTGCTGATGCTGGAGCTGGTGTCTGTCCATCACTGTGAAAGGTGAGGAAAAACTGTTCTTGTACCTCATTAAGGGTCTATCTTCCCTTTGCTTCATTTGTTTACCTACTAATTTGATGAAGTTAAAGCTAAAATTCCATTAGCTAGTCGTTGGTTTACCACAGAGCTAGAATACAACCAGTGTTGTAATGGAACAACAAATGCTTCTCTCCAGCTTCCACAACCCTTCCTGAAACCTTGGATTTATCAACAAAAAAATCATAATGACAAGATCTACAAAGGCACTTTGACATATGAAGTAAATCAGTAGAATGGACGCATGCAGATAAAACACCATGAAGCTAAGAGCTCTATTAATCTGTTCTTCTAATTTGGGAATAAACCACAGAGTTTCTCTTGTTTTAGTATTCGTAACCCCACACATTTTTTCTAGCCGTATCTGCCACTTCAGACTTGGAAGGGCATATCAGCTGGGCCCTTAACATACAAACCAAATCCCTCCTTGACAGTTCCCTTAGTATGGGTAACATGTTACATTCCCTACACAATTCTCTACCATTCTCTCGAATTTCAGATTTTAGATATCTATCATCATGGACGTGGAAAATCCCTCAAAAGGTACATTAAATATAACAGACAAAAGTATTTGACGTATACACAGACATATGGGAGCTACAACTCTGTGAGGTATGAACTGTCCAATTAATTCCAAAGATGTAGTATGCCCTCAATGAGTTAAATATATACAAGAGCAACATAACGAAAAGGCAGGCAAATGTCCCTGCACAATTGCTTCCAAGTGAAAGCTCAGTTTCATGGCACAAGACATGTCTTTTTCTGCCTGTCACCACCTTTTTTTCCCAGAAGCCAAGCCTGAGAATTCAAATCCCCAAATCAAGTTAGCAGAAGAATTGAGATTATAGATCTGCTCTGAAAGTATGCACCAAGAGGTTCACAGCTTCACTCCAAAGCACTTAATTATACCCCTACGTAAGATGGGAGATTTTTAAAGATCCCTAGAAAAACAAATCAAAAAAATTACAGATCTCAACAACTTCTGAAACTGAAAAATGTTAGAAATTGAATAGTGACAGAATATTCCTTAGAAACACCAAATCTAAATCCACTGTTTACAAGTCCTGTAGAGGCCTCAGGAGATTGCTGAAACTGAATAATATACTGGAATGTAAACTTAAGTAAAACATTACTCGATCAGTAACAGTTTGCAATGGAAGTCAGTTAAGGTGAAAAGTGAGTCTACCTGTGTCAGCATCAGAATTATTTGAAAGCTGCCCATGGTCATTCAAACTTACGCAACATAAAAAGTAGAAGGGATGGGGAGCTGACATGATAAGCAAAAGAAACTCTTGAGAAGCAATATTGAGAATAACTCACTTTTTCTCCCAACCCTTTGTTGTATTGTCATTTGTGGAAGCTTCATGGGGTAAATCAAGTCAAGGAATTTGTAACTTGGTGCACTCTTCTCAGTGCCATTAAGCTAAATTAAGAGTGTCTGCTGATCTGTGCACACAAGTCCTAATTTCTACTCTATGTAATTCCACTATGGAAATACACTGTATTGTTGGACACTGTAGTTATGCTGATAAAATGGGTCCTGAATTTGGGAGCAGTGATTTCCTCAGCAGGATACAGGAATTCATTAACTACGACCTAAACATGGCTGTCAATCCTCTCTGGCACCTGTGATCCTGATAGGCTCCTGACGAGCTTCATTCTCAGATGCTCTTAATAAAGCAAAGTACTGGCACTGATAATCCAAAAAGGATGCTAGAAAAGAGGAATATGAAGTTCCCAACAGAAAGCAGTGATGCTGACACTAGACCAAAAATTCATCTTGGTTCACATGACAATTCATCCTGTAACATGACACCTGGGACTCGAGGTGGTTCTTGGAACATAAATGAATTTGATAAGTATCAGGCTGCCAAAAACTCAGAAATACACAGGCTCTCCTGCTAATAAGAAAAATTAAGGTATGGGAAACTATACACTATAGTGTATAAACTACATTATAAGTGACTTTCAAAAGCAGTCAAAAAGCACCAAGAAAGCAAGCATCACATGTTTAAGAGTTCTCAAATGACAGAGAAGATTCCCCAACAGTCAAGCAAATCTACATACAATATTCATGGTATCAACAAAAGAGTTACAGTGGGAAATATATCCAGGGGATATAAATATTACTCCCTCAGCCTCCTGTGGAGAAGGGGTAAAAGCTAAGACAATTGGATCAGGGTGAATCACAATTCACATCAACAATGTAAAAGGACGATGTTGTCATACAATGGTGAAACTTCATGCTTTCCCTTAAGAAGACATTTCTCATAGAATTTCCATATACAGAGTCCACTAAAGAAGACTAAGAGGTTTCCAGCTGCTAGCTCCTGATAATTCTGAGAAGCAGTACTATATAAATGGGATATTTAACGGCTTGAAGACTAAGGCTATTTTAGATATGGTTTCTAAAATATATTTTATTTTTCCTTTTAGAGCCTTTCCAGATGCACTGATATAAAGGGGGTCTGGCTTTTACAGATGAAAGAGTACAATAAATACTACCATATAATTCTAAAATGGTATACATGACATTTCTAAAGTAGATTTTCTATTGAAGACCCAGCAGATGCAGAAGACGTGATAATATGGTGTTGCATAAAAGTTTTATTGGTACTCATAACTCACTTGTGATTTCATTGTGCTTGTGGTCATTCCAAGCTTAACCTGTTCCATATTTTATTTCACATTATTTTATATACTTTACATTCATAAGCATATACATGCATCCATATCTGTGTGCACACCCACAACTTCACGTCTGACCAATTGACATCCGCCAATTTAAAGTTGTGACAATCACGGATCCTAATTTTTGCACCGTTTAACAACAATCAAACATGTTACAGCATACCAACAAATACACTGATCTAGACAAGGGTTTTTTAGCATATGTTCACAGAATCACTGAATATTCTGAGGTGGAAGTGACCCACAAGGATCATCAAGTCCAACATTTAAATTAATGGCTGAGCTAGAGATCAAGTCTGTAATGCTGGCGTTAGCACCATGCTCTAACCAACTGAGCTAATCTCATAACAATACCTCACTTCTGTGTCTCAGTTTGGGCAGGAAAAAATCGGTGAAATAATTTAATTATGTGAATTTGCATTTTGAATGAAAACAAGGGAATGTTGCAGTTACAAGTAATTTTTGCTTGCAGTTTCAAAATATAGCTTGGAAAGAGGTGCTTTGCAGACTTGCCCAGTTTTAGAAAGGCAGCTCACATTTACATTTCACCTACACTGTTCCCTTAAACTTGATGCAGGCAAGACCCCCAAGCAGAGCTTCTCAGAATATCAGTCTCCCTCTGCTCAGCCCCATATAACAACGCTGCTGGGATTTATGGTACCTTCATTGGACTTGTCGCAAATAGAGATTGGATTGGAAGCAACGGCCATAAAACAAGGTTTGAGGGACAGATGGACTGCTAAACTCAAGATATAGTGGCTTGAGCCAATGGACAGCTTATCTCTGTTGTGCTATCATAGTTATTGTTCATTTTCATTCACAAGAACACTTCCATTCATTTTTCTGCTTCACAAGCAGAGAAGTATGGCAAACTCTCATAAAGGATGCACAGTATCTTTGAGAATGGCATTGAAATCTCCCCTGATTTCAGTAGAAATTTTAGAAATGCAAAAGTATACCAGAGCAGACCACTTTTTCATATATTACTAAACATTTTCATACTTGTTAAACCAGCTGTTACTGAGCACTAGTGAATTTCTTAAGCCCCTAACAAAAATATGGATTGGTAGCAGCAACTCCAGATTTATTATCAAAATAACACTTAATATCTAATAATTTTTATAACAGGCTTTATAGAGAATGAAGCAAAATGTTTGTGAGTGTATTTTTCTATTAGTCTAGTCTTTTAAAGTCAAGGATGGAAAGGTCCACTATAAACAGTATCCAACTCCCTAAAGGACAAAGTCAGATGGATGTTATAACCATTTCACAGAAAAGAAGTCAGATATAAGGAAAGGCTATGCAACATTAGAGTGCACAATGAATCTGCTACAAAAAACCAAAAAAATTTGGAGATAAATGACCCAGCCACTTCAGCCCTCTGAAAGAGACTTTAAATTATGTACAGTGTTTCCCAATATAAAGAACACAAGCAGGCTTACTAGCTAGTTAGCATAGTTACAGTATTACATAAAGCAATAAATTAATGCTGCTCCTGAGTCCATAGTTGTGAATTTCCGCAATTCTACATGAGCAATACTAGAAAGATCATCTTCTTTTCTTACTTTGTTCCACGCTAATATGATGCAATATAATAGTACCATACTCTGGAGATTTTTGCATTTAAATCAACTTTAGGTCCCTTCCTCTGTTATTAATAACCTGTTTATGTAATTTATGTATTTATACCATACAATGTGTGGATGATTATGAAAATTTGACTAATACAAATTTTTATACATTCTGATCTATTACAGCAATAATTGATGACCTGTTCCCTCAAAGCCACATCCTTCAGAATCTTTTCTGGGGCTTCAAGTTGACCAGTGAAAACAATTAGGACAGTTAAGCCCATTTAAAACAAGTGCATTTAAAATCTGACTCTTAATGCCTGGGCAATTTATTAAGATAATGTTCTGCTCTACCTATAGGTGACCACCCATAAGCTATGTTCTGCCATATAAAAATCTTTTTTCATTTCACTGATGTTGCAGAACAATTAAACTTCATTAGAAGTTCAAAGAATGGAATAGCATCAATATTTAAGTGACCCAATTATCTGGAATATTTATTGATTTTACTTCTATATGACTTTTCTTATTCCTGATGTTTTTTCAAAAGTTAATAATGGCATCTCAGAAACACCGTTCAGTCCAAGTGGATATTAATCTGAACAGCAGTGCACATCTTCAGACTCCAAAAAAAATATTTAGACTGTAGGAAAGATGTAGGAGGCAAAGGAGACTAACCTGCACTGCATAATTGCACATATTACAGTTAAATAGACCCATTTTGGAAGTCAAACAACACCATTGGTGGTAGCATGAGCCTAAGGCTTGCTATTATCAATTTTTTGTGTTGTTCTATTTTTCTAAAGGTTACGCTCTAGAGAGTTCACAAATATGCATGAAACGATATTTTTTCAGTATAGTAAATCCAAAGCATAAAAGGATGAAGCAAGAGAGCTGTGCTCCGGTAGATGTAAATTAAAAGAAGAAAAAGTCCTCACTCAACCTTCTAAGCCTAATTCAATTAGTTCTGAAAAACTGATAATGAAAGTTTGTTAATATGTTTACCTCTAATTTTTACACTACATTTTGCTTTCTGTGGGGATTTCTTTTCTTTTGAGACAAACTTTTGACTTAATATTTTCTCCCTTTCTTTGCTTTTCCTTTTTCTTTCTGCTGTCCCATTCATAGATTTTTTTTCATAAAGATTGTGTCTGAACTGAGAGTACAGGAACTTCAAGACTAATAATAACAGTTACAATGTCTGAAAAAGGACACTACTTTTATGAGGGGAAAACCTCCAAAATCAAAAGCCACATTAAATTTTACCTTCTTTCTTTTTAAGTAGATCTGAGAAGCCAGATGGCAGATTTTTATGGATTTTTCTACTTGCTTGCTTAGGAGATCCGTACATTGCTCAGTCTCACTATTTATCAATTAATCTAGCATGCAGCCTCAAAGGAGAAAGGTCGGCTTGTATTAAAAATTCATCCATCAAAAATTCATCAAAGACTTCATCATCTTAACTTGCGAACCTTTGAACACCTACATACTTGTCAGATCTGTGGTCATAGTTAACTGGAATCTATAGTTACCACAGTGCCTATACTTGCTCTGACAAGAGCTGCATGAAGAGACTTTCAGGTGAAAGTGCAGTACATAACCAAGTGAGGCAGACTGCCTCCTCAAACTGCTCTTTTTATCAGACAAAGGATATCTAACATCTGACTAAGCTCCAAGTCAGTAAAATCAGACTCTTTCAATGACCAAACACTTTTCAGGGGAGCGTGTTTTTGCCTCACCAAAAAAAAAAAATCACCATTCTTACAGGCAAGTATTTGCAAAAAAGATAAATTATCTGATATTATCATCAAGGGCCTAGTCCACAAATTAAAGCCCTTTAATGCTGTCTAGGAAAAAATAATATTTTGAGACTTTAATGTGTGAAGAAAGCTGTATAGTATATGCTGGAAGTTAAAGCTGGAACCTTCAAGTTCAAGGTAAAAGCTCTGCTGCTTAACTAATGCACTGCTCATAGCTGTCATCATTAATTTATGTTAGCCTCTGTAAACATCAAGAGTATAATAGGCCAATTTCACAACTAAATATAGATGCACATTTTGCCCTTATATAAATGGCAGATTGCTGCTGTAGATCATCACTGCAGCAACACGTCAGAAAAGATGCACTGTTTGATGGTCTGATGCTCACACAATATATAAAACCAGTTGTAATGGTTGTTTGGAAGCAAAGTGTAACATAGCAGCAAAATTTCATTTGTTCCACAAACTCAGGATATATTAAGCTTGGCTGACAAAGACTGTTTGATGTGCTAAATCAGTTTGACCTTCATTTTTGCTTTATATTTCTCATTTAACACATGAAATGACCATTATTTTTTCACCATATAGGGAAATACCACAGATCTGATTTCTATTAAAACCTTTCTTTTCCTTGTAGAAAGAAAAATATATTTTGCCTAAAGTGCTTTAGCAATTATTGCAAAACTTATTAAAAAATACCTATATTAAACCAAGCTTTTTATTATATCAGTAAGACTTGAGGTTGGTTTTTAGGGGTTGCGGTTTCACAGAAGAGGATCCTTTTATTTTAAATATGTAAACATGGTTCAAGGAAATTGTTTGTGTATGCTTGAGCTAATCATTAAACTGAATGTTTTATCACCTTTGTTGAAATGTTTAAATAACAGGATTTACTTCCAAAGTGAGTCATTAAAACATAATAATAGGAACATGGCAGGTTTTTTTAAGGATTAAAAACTTGCCATCCTGCAATTCTTATAAAACTAACGTATACCTTGATACAGAAACCATGAAGTGAGCTGTGATACACTAGTTTAAATCCAAATTCTACAACTAGAACACTAGTGTTTTGATCTTTTTTTTCTCTTCCTATGTTGAACTAAGCAATTTCCAGCCTCCTGATAATAGAGAAACCTCAGTTTTATCAAGCAATTTTGCAGCACCCAATAAACAGCACTTTACCTTGGAGCAACTTGTACATTTCACACCTTAAATTTCTATTTACCAAATCAGCTAATCACTTCACAATTGAACTTCTCAGAACAAAAAATTATCAATTAAAGTGGTTGAAACTCCTGCAAATTATCATTTAGGAATGAAGTAATTGCTTTCATCAGGGCAGAAAAGCCCGCCAGAACAGAAATGTCACTTCAGATTAGTGTTCTCACTCCTGAAGCTATGGATGACACAGCTGATATAAGACTAAATGCCAAGACCAATCAATTGCTTTTGTGGCTCTGTTCTGAGCTGCTGTAAAAGGGGCCATTTTCTAGGATCTACTCTTCATTATAGTAAATGCTATCTCCTTGGTAACATAATTCCATTTCTCATAAATTCCGTCTGAGAGCATTGTCCTAACAATGGATGTTTGTGGAAAAGAATGTTGTTGGTTTAATGCAAAGAAATTAAGTGTGAACGGCAGTCAAAGTACTATAGTTTGCTTGTTCTTAAACATAAATTGAAGTCTTTACATTAAAAACAGAATACTTGCGGAAATGAATGTTCTGAACTAGTGTGATATATTGCATTTGGAAGTGATGTATTTCTGATTGAGAGTTTAGACTTTTTTTTTGAAAACCTATGTTCTGTCCATAGTGGGCACACTCATCCCTTGCAGAGATTTGTCAGTTTAAGAGAGAGTAGATAAGCACTCCACTTATTTCACAGCAGTGCAGTTAGGAAATGTGAAACTGCGTGAGAAAACATGGTCTCATTATCATATGACATGCTATTTGTTAGCAGACTCATCTGTGTATAAAAGCTTTCTTTGAACTGAGCCTTTACTGGAAATATCTGTATTTCAATTTGTAATGTTCAGCTTCCTAAAATACTTAGAATCTGAGTTATGGTCTCCAATTAAAAGGATATGTGAGAAGCTAATTTGGTGGAACAGCAGCAATTTCCTGCACTGCTCTCCTCATGACTGAAGTTTGGAAACAAATTCAAGATTACAGATTTTCGTTCAAAACAGGATGAAAAGTATTCCTCCCTCAATGAGCACAAGCAATTCCAATTAACAACAGCAAGACTTATGTGACAGGAGAATATATTACCACATATGTAAAGAAGCAATTTATCCAGCATTAAGACGAAAAGTGCAAATTTATTGTAGCATTCCTGTGGGTAACCAAAGAGCGAGCACAGGTAACACTGTTGCCAGATTGTGACTGTAGCCCTGAATGATGGCAATCACATTAAGGTATGAAAAACTGCACCCATTAGGTGCTGTGGGGAAAACAAGAGGGCAAGAGAGACACAATGTCACTGGGTGTCCCATCTGCCTGCTCAAAGTAAACACAGCACTGCAATTGCAAAGCCAGGTAGCTTCAGCCCAGGTTCTTCACATCTCATATGTCACGCTAAAAAGCTATGTACGCATCCTGCACTTTATATATGAACTTTATATTTTGGTCTCACTTTAAGCAACTACATAAATAAATATCTCTGAAGTGAACAAAAACTATCCAAATTCTGATTATACTCCTTTAGTGAACACTGTCTTTAAGAAGGAACACTGCAGGTAAGAGTTTTTTATCTGGTTCTGAATTAATAGCTGTTATTTTCCTCAATTATGTTAGAGCTATTGCAGATTTTTTTTTGCTGGAACATTTTTATCAGCTATAGCCATTGTCTTCCATACCATAATAGCATTATTTTACCAGTGGTAGCTCTGAAATAAACAGCTGCACAGGTGACGACATTTTTGGTTTATATTTTTATAAAAGTTGTGTTTGCACCAGGTAGTTTATCTATACCATTAAGTTATACTACTGCCGAAAGGCCTAAGAGCACAATGTTGCCTTCAGGCAACTCAAGTTTGCTCTTTATAGATGACCTAAATAGGGATTTTGTTAGAGTTGGCTGTGCTCTCTTTAGCTATCCCAGAGCCAGGAAAAAAAGGCAAGAATTCCAACCTCTCTTTTTCACTGCTGCCACATAAATAATCTCTTAGTGGTGTGTTCCCTATTACTACAATACTGAGACCCTTTCTGAAGAAAATAACATTCTTTATCTCCTGAGCCACTCTTACAATTATCATCCTCATCATCTCCTAATTCTCTCCTTCCCATCCAAATGTTATGTGTACACTGATAGGTTTATGCAGAACACACAGAGGTTGCAGTTTTGAATCCTCCTCATGGGAGCCTTTGCAAGGCTTTACGTGAAGAAGAGTCAAAGTGATACAGGATACCCTGGTACTGCAGTCCAAAGGAGGTATTCCAGTTGAGAGTCACAGCTGAGCTATCTTAAAGCTGACAAAACATAACTTCAACAGGACAGTCAATAAGCTACAGGACCACTGTCAGCCTTAATTCCCTGCATGTTTTCCGCAGTCTA
Source organism: Chamaea fasciata (assembly GCF_029207755.1). Taxonomy (NCBI): domain Eukaryota; kingdom Metazoa; phylum Chordata; class Aves; order Passeriformes; family Sylviidae; genus Chamaea; species Chamaea fasciata. The sequence goes on along the minus strand of NW_027094092.1, from coordinate 36,762,358 downwards.
TGATAAAAACAGTACTGAGAGATAACATTGTCAGTAATACTCAAGCTACGTAGTTTTAAAGTACCTCCAAGCACAAAGAAAGACAAACACAAACAACAATCGGCCTGGATGGTGGAATAGCTACCTTTGTTGACTGCTCAAAACCAAGCAGTAGATGCAAAAGTTTTACTCTGCAGTCTTAGGTAGACCCTGGTGCCTCCAAAACCTGACTGGTGGATTTATTGAAGCCTGTTTTCCCAGAAGCACGAGATTCACTCTCCAAGGTTCAGTCTTAGCTACTGAACCATTGACTCAGTAGAGTATGAATGAGCTTCAAGGCCTTTCACTTTTACCCCGCTTGCTTGAACCCTGAGCAGTTTAGTGTAAATTAGAGTCAGCAGAGCACAAGACAGCAAGATTTTCACAAGCAGGCATCTCTTTCACCTATACTGCCAGTGAATTAGCTTTCATTACTGCTTACATTTTCCAGGACAGGCTACAGCCTTCACTGGCTTCCCTTGCAGAAGGGACTACATTTGCTTTCCATTTAATGCTCTGGGACAAGGAACAACTCTAAGTGCCACAAACACTGTTGAAGGGCAGAAAGTCATACAGAAAAAGATATTGTTTGTTTTTCAACTGTTTCGATACATTGGGATAAAAATGAAACCCACATTGCTTGCAGAACATCTTCTATGTTACCTTTACAGATACCAGTACAGGCTACACACATTATTTGGCTTAAGTGTTTCCTGAAGTGCCAAGAAGAGTCTGCTGTCAAAGGTTATGTGCTCAACTCAGGGGGTGCCTCATGCTCTGGTAACTGCTGTGCTGGAGGTGTGTCCCTATGTGTTTTAATTTTCAGATACTTGGAGCAGACCCAAGATTTAATTTCTAAACAAAGTTTTCAGAGATGGTACAACAAAACCCAATTCTCCTCAGAAACCACTTTAATTAGTCAGAGTAGACCTGATGACACATGCATTTTTGATCAAAGTATTGATACACCAAAATCTTTCCTTAAAACACACTCATCTTCAATTACAATCTTAGAACTTTAAAAAATAACAAGTAGAAAAAGGCCTCAGAGTTTTAACAGTTGACATAAATTTCATGCTTTAAGTAATGCTTACCTTCTTTAACAATATTCAACTACCAGAAAGATTAACAATATCCTAAATCCATCAGATTGCATCAAAAGCATTAAAATTATCAGGGCTCCAAAATACTGTCCAGCAGCTACCAAGGCTACCCCTCAACCTAGTAGGAAAAGTCCTTGCTAAAACAATTCCTCAAAAAGGGCCAGCCAGTCACAGAGATGAGAAATGTGAGCGACACCAAACCACAAAACAAAGCACGATGCAGAGGCAAGGGCCCCTTCTGAAACGCTCCTTGCCTTGAGTGACCTCTCAATTACCCAGCAGATAAAATACCTTCCTGCAAACTCTTACAGGTCTAGATCAGAGGGGAGTATCACGATTATCTAGGAACTATCTTTAACATGAGGCAGACCATATAGCATTACCCTGTAATTCTGGTTTCTTGTGCAAAAGTATCAATCCTAATCTGAAAACTTCAAGATGTAAAGAATTTCTATTGCTAAGCAGCTGCACTGTTTAAATTAGCCTCACCATTAACATTTTGTGGCTTTTTTTCCCAATTTCAACTTTGCTGAGTTCAGCTTTCAGTCACTGAATCTTGCAATTCTTTTGTCCACTAAACAAAAGAAACTCCAAATATCTGCTATCTTCTTCCTGCCTGGGTAATTATGGTCCATGATCACGTCATTCTCTTAACCTTCCCTTTGACAAGATACTCAATTGATTAAATAAACTCAGTCATTGTATGTTTTCCAGTGTTCATTTTAGAAGTATCATTTTTTTTTTCAACATAAAAAACCTAAAAGATTTCAACACTGGATGCAGCAGCATCAATCATCATTTCCATGTTCAATACTTCAACTGATATATTTAAAGATTATTTTACTCCACATCTGAAACAGCATTATACTGGGCTACAGTGTTCTGCTACTACTCATAAGAAAACCTAAATTTTTCAATTTGGGGTTCACAGAAGAAAGAGACACTGGGACACAGCTTTGAACTACAATTCCAGTTATGTGTTTCCCCCTGTGTTATTCTTGGCCAGTCATGGTTTTTATGTTGCAGAAATGGAAACAAGCTTGATAAGTTTCATAAGCTATGGAGCATGTAAAATGAGAGAAAAATAGTAATTCACCAATGTGAGAAAACAACATATTTTCTCTCAGGCATGTAGAATTTTCTCTAGGCTGAGCTTCTGCAGCCATTTCTGTATTTTATTTCCCAGGGATAAAGGAATCACAAGCAGGTGAGAATTTCTTTTACACCACCTAAGAATTTTGGTGCAGAATGGCTAAGTCAGGTTAAAATGGCTGAACTCAGAAACAAGAAGAAACATTCTGCACAGTGATGAATTCTTCAGATAATCCCCAAAAGTCATTATTCACAGAGATGCCCAAGACAATTAAGGTATGATTTTCAGAACCACACAATTCTGGCAAACCTTGCTCTTAGTGAAAAGATGTAGCAAATGTTGTGTTTGAAAATGCCACATTGCTGTATTCAAAATCTGTCCTCACTGGGATAATGTCAGTCAGGTAAACTAGAAATACTTTGGAGTGAAGAGGAAATTTACACACAAACACTAAATGTTAATCTTGGCTCTTACCTGTTGATAGATCTACAAGCTCATCAGAAGAGGAAAGAGGTGCAGTGTCTGCTAGACTGCAAGTAATAGCTACTGAGTGATGCTTAAAACCAGCAGTTGTTTAAGGTTTGTGGGTGGGGGTTTAGCTACAGAAAAGAAAGAAGAAAAGAAGCAACCATCACAAAGAGCTATTATACCTGACAGACTCTACACAAGACAGATGAAATGTGAGCTTCAGTATTCAAAAGAGAAAGGATACAATCATATGTCTGGTTAACTTACAGGAAATAGTTCCAGAGACAATTTTATACTAACTACAGTGATTTGAGCAATTTTTAAAAATAATACCAACCAATTTCTCTCCATTATACTCTGCTGGCAGAAAATAAAACATTTTTCTTTTAAATGATTGCCTCTGGTTTTGTTAAATCATGCAGCCTGTCAACATGTGGTCACCAGTTTTACATGATCTTTCTGCCTCTCTGGAAAATAATGAATTTGCAGCCTGATCTGTGATACAAATACATATTTTGACATCAGTTAAAGTCGTTGCTATTACTACAGAAAGGTGGGGGAAAACAAAAGACAGATAAGCAACCATAATACTATAATATGAAAAAATATTCTAAGTGAAAATGAATAATTTAAATTCATATATGACAGGGTTTTTGTTTCTCTTAAATACCATGTCTGGCAATTCCTGCTATTGAAGAATTAAGAGGAGAAAGAAAAAAAAAAAAAAAAAGAAGTAGAGTCTAATTCTGTCACCAGATGTGCCTGCCCAACTTCATTGATTTCAAAGGACAACATGGACCCTTAGTGCTAAGCGATTTTGTAAGAGTAAATATTTGAAAAACCGAATGAGAAAAAAATGTAGAATCCTTCTTTTGGTACACAGTTGTTTCAGAAAGCTCACAGGAGCTGAACAAATTAAATCTCCAACCTTATGCTGTCAAGTGGGAATCATGTCCTAATAATCCTATAACTGTTTGATTGGGATATAGCCTCATCTCAACAATGTGACTAAATGGAAAAATGAATGAAGAATAAAACACAGAAAGATAAAACATGTTCAATTTTACTAAACGCATGTTGAATTAACCTTTATGAGATACTGTTTTCACTCAGAGAATTTGACTATTTAGCTGGTTTTTCAAACCAGGGTTTTCAGGTTTCCATTCTTTTTTAAACTCCTTTGTAAAATGGTTATAGCATACTTTACAATATCCTTTCATGTCTTCTTAGGGATGAAGCGATACACAGAGTCAATCTTTATAATTAAATCATGACTGTTGTCAACAGCAGTTGCTGTGATTTCAGCTTATGCAGCTATTATTTGTATTCCTAGGAATGCCTGCTTCAAAATCACAAGACAGGAAAAATCATCCTCTTAAGGGCAAGAGAGAAAAAGCAGCTGAAGTGTTCCCCATAACACAGGAGGAGGCAATGTATCTGTGTGATGCCTAATGCCTCCCAGGCACTTGAAGACTCCATTGAGCAACAGGGTTTACTATAGCTTTAATAAGGTGCAAATGCTAATTCCCACACTGCTAGCCTGCTGACAGATACTGCTGATATGACAAAAAGGGATCTTGACTATTGTGGTTACATGACCTGTGGCAAGGGCTGGTAGAGATATGCCCATGTGTACCGATCCCCCGAGTTGCGACTGTCCCCTGTAGAGAAATCAGAGAACAGGAGTCTCATAATTGCCTCCAGCATCCCTGAAAAGTGACAGCCACAAACAGACCAAAACCAGTGCCAGAAATCTGGCTGAATAGAAGAAACTTTTTCTACCAAGTAGTTTTTAACTTAAATGCCAAAACCACTAAACAATTTTAGAGTGTTCTATTAATGACCAGTATAAAAGAAGGTATTAGCCTAATATGCAAGAACAATAAACGTTAGGAGAACATTTAAGCAGTAAAATGTGATGACTGTATGACATAACAGAACAAGATAAATCCAGGTACAAGTTTAATTTTCTGGTTACTTCAAGATTTCTTTAGACTTACAGCCTTCAAAAAGTAAGAATTCTCGTGCCAATTTTAAAAGTCTTATTTAAATTATTTTATGATTTCAGTTTACATTAAAATCTCAAACAAAATAGGATGGATGCTTTGTGTGGCCATCTGCTACTTTCATCAAGTGTCTGTAGTGACGAAAATGAGGATTCTAGTAGTTTTACTGTGGAGATAATTGAAGCCTTTCTAAGAATAATTTCTATTCAGTCCTTTAGAGCCAAATTTTGTCCTTGGATCTGCATTCTATCTTGTAATATTGGAACATGGTTCTTGTTTGAGCAGTTAATATCAGCCACTAAGTATAAAATATGAGATACTAGTATTTTTTTCACTCTTTTGCATAGATGATACAGTCTGTATTACATATTTTGGCAGATGCTTTTGGGGCATGCTGAGCACAGTTTTATATTTAAATTATGCAAATAGGAAAGGCTGTTTGTGGGTGATCCGAGCTTCTAATTTCAGTCCTACCATTTATTTTCAATATAATCGAGAGTCAAGCAGTAACTTGACTGGTAGACTCACAATATTAACATGCCAGAAAAACTCGTCATATTTAGTTTATTTAATACATTTTCAAATCCTCACAGATACCAAACCAACCAAAAATTTATTCATAAAAGTAATCCACTAGATTTAACGAGATTATAAATAGATCTTGTAAATAAATTAGAATTTATCATTCAGGCTCATGTAGGCAAGTACAGTTTCCGGGTTAGGTGAAACTGAACTCTGGGGTTTTTCTAAAATGCAGTCCTGAAAACTATATTTATATCTATAAAAATACTGTGTACCTGTTGAAGATGTAGTCCCTGTACCAAACCCTTTTAAAACCTAAGTATTTGAATCAGCCTCATTGCTATGGGATGCTGCCTCCCACTACTTTTACTGCAGCTGCCAGAGCAATGCTTGCTCATATGAGCTGGGAATGTTCCAAAAAGCTGCTTCCCTTTCTTTTCTACAACTGCTTATCAGCTTTCTAACTGGCCCCATATCACAGCACATCATACCCTATCATGACACAGAAAACAGTTGCTGTTCAGTTTGTCTCTCAGTAAATCTAAGGAAATCTGAGCTGACCTTGTCTTAGGGAGCACTTCCTCAAGGATGCTCTCTTTCCCCCAACACGGTTAAAATAGCCAAAGAGAAGAGGAAAGGAAAAATAAAAAGAAAGAAAGAAAGAAAGAAAAAAAAGGCAGAGGAAGGAGGGGAAGAAGGAAAATCTAAGCAAGGGAATCATATTTTGTTTCCCTGTTAGAGACTGGAAGACACGTGAGGGGTTAGGCCTGCTATCGACATCACCATAAGCCAACTGGGAGTTGCTGGTGTATACTGAGCTCCCATCAGTCTCAAAATTCAGGACACACAGAAACACATGCATTAGGGATGAGGTGTAGAAGCTAGCTCCACTTATATAGCTAGTGAAGTCTCCCTACAACACTTGGCGGGTGTGGATGTACTATTTTCTGCTCCTGGAAAAGAACAAAAGCAAATTGAATAGATGTAGGAACCTGTTCCAAAGAACAGACTGCACCCCCCTGACTTCTGTGAAACCTGTTTAGCCCTTCCCCTGAAACAGCCAGACACCCATTAATGTAGACATTATTTCATATACTGCCAAAAATATGTTACATTTGGTAGCTGCCTAAATAAGAAGACCATAGCCACACAAACACATTAAACTGGCACAAACTAGCATTACAGCTGAAAGAAATCACTTCTCTCTCAACACTTGTACTTATATTCCCACTCTGCACCATCACCTGCCCTGGGAATACACAAGATTAAAATTACTACAAGATTTTGACTGGATTACTTTACAGGTTCCTTGATCCAGTTTACCACATGGATTTGTAAGTGCCCATATAAGTGGGATGGCACAGAATGACTCAGAACACATCTCTAAGCACTACCAGCTTACCATATTCATGAAGGAAAGGCGATGATAGGAGCAAGACTACATACTCAGCTGAAGCTGTCAGAACAATAAGGGTTGCCAGAATAAAACTGCCCACTTGGAACCTGGCCATTCCTTTAGAAATGCTTACTTAGAAGTAGGAAGAGTGCTAAACATTAATAAACACAGCCAGTCAATATCTTAAATTCTCTCTCAGCATCATCAGCAACCTAAGACTGTGTGGGGGCAGTGGTTTGTTTTGGACTTTGGTGGAACTCAACCATATAATGAAACCACAGACACAGAAGAAAATAGATTCAATATAATTGACAGCATATGTTTCTATATCTCTATTCAGTAGCTGATAGAAATAAATAATACACAGTGTGCCAATGATAACCACGGCAAATACGTCAGCCAACTTCCTGAACTGCATTCTAATGGGATCTTACAACAGATCTGTGCCAGGTTCCTCGGGGCCTCTGTTCATTTGATTTCTTTCTCTTCATAGTGGTTGGTAAAAATACAGCATAACTCATTCATTTATTCTATTTTCAAGGTTCAAAAACATTTTGTTTCTCTAAAAGCTTTTTTTTTGTACCCTGCTAGTCTAACTTTCTAGCTTGAAACCTTGGCTTTTGTTTCTTAAAATAAACAGCAAAGTCTTTGAATTAAACTGAAGTTTGACTAATACCAAATCCTGGTTAAAAACAACTAGATGGTATCCGAAATAACATTTTCATTTGAGGCTGTTCAGATGTGCAGCCAAATGAGATCTGCCTGGTCTTATGAACCGTTTACATATGCTTAAGCCTTATGAGGTCCTGATAGTAAAACCAGCTTTTTATCACATTTTGTGACCCTGTAAACTACTAGTAGAATTGTGGAGACTTAAATTAATAAAAGCATTATTTTAATCTATGCATTCGAGTGCACTTTTTTTTTATTTTTTGCAAGAATATAATAAACTTCATTTTAACATTTAACAATATTTTATAGTGAGTGCTATCTATTTTATAATAGCACATGCAGTTATGATTTCCTATACTCCTTCACAATTTAGTGACTCTACTAACTTCTAATGTACTATTCTGGGTCTTGCCAGAGTTATGTTAGAATCCATCTCTGTGCAACTTAGGTAAAACTTAAGCACAAATGATGAAAGTTCAGCATCAACTCCCCTGTGCAGAGCTTGTCTTGTGGCATGTTCTGCTCTGCTCATACTGGGTGACTATTGCCATTAAATGCCAAAAACCCAGCTGGAGATTGTCACAACATCTGGTTCCCTGCAGTACTCAATTTCTTCTAAATGTGCACACCTCTGAGTGAAGCACATCCAGAAATACACAGCAATTTCCCCCTTAAAACATGGAACTCTACAATCAAGATTAATTCAAAAGCTTAGTTCACAGGAAAATATACAAATGAATTGTTCCTCACCCCTGTCCCATTTCTCCTCAAACTCTTACTGAAATCAGATTTTTTTTTCTGTCTTGAAATACATAGCTAATCTGACTAAAAGAGATTTACCAGAGAATAATGTCAGCCTTTGTACCACTTTGTATCACCTTCTTCTTCTTTCATTCTCTTTTTTTTTTTCTTTTTTTTTTCCTTTTTTTTTCCTTCTTTATTTTTTTTTTTTCTTTTTCCTGTCCTGGGGCAGGGGAAGGCGGGAAAGGGCAAGTGGTGTTTTTTCCATACAAACAAAAGCAAACGTCTGATTTTGAATCACCCAACTCAGATATGGAAATACAAGCAGAAAAAGCCACAGCTCTTCGGACTTGAGGAAAGAAAGGTGTAATTAACCTCTATTATTTATCTCTCTACCTACATACATAGATCCCCTCCCTCTGTCAGAGTGATGTGCCAAAGTGTTGACAAGCGTCTCTTCTAAATGTTTAGCAGCCCTCACACATAATAGGAGAACTCCTTCCAGTGGATCATCGAGTACTCCAACACTCAGAAGACACCAGTTCACTCAGCAGACAAGGAACATTCTTCACTATCCTCCTTTCGGTGTCTTTTACTCCCTTTTCCTCAAAATAAACGCATTATGTGCAAGACACATTCTTCATTACAAATGTTCATTTTCAGGGTAGCTGGCTGCAGTCAGAGTGCCTTTCCAAGAGCACTCATTAACTGTCTTGGCTGATTTCAGCTCCCTGGAATGGATCCCACCCTCTCCATCCACCTCCTGCTCTTCTGTGAGCTCGGATGGAAAGGTGATTGCTCCCAGAGATACTGTAGACAGCATCTACATTTCCTGCAGAGTGCTACACACCCTTGATCACATACACAGATTTGGCTCTGCTCTCTTGTATTTTGGGTTTTCATAAAGTTTGAGTTACATATATTTGTGTGTTTTTGTGGGTATATCCTGCTTTTCTGCTCTCAATTTCCCCCCTGGACTTTGGATAATGAGGTGGGATATCTGGCCTTGTAAAACTTTCAAACAGGGTGAATGGAGAGAAATCTCATGAAAAGGACTATCTTTGGCAGCAAGATGTGGAGATTAAGGTCAGTTGGGAGGGGAAGTAAGCTCGGAGATCTCAGAAAAGATGCACCTCTGCCTCAAGAAGGGCGTATCTCCCCTTTTTGCCCTCCATGCCTTTGCTCCATTTGATTGTTGCCTGAAGCAGCCTGGTACGCTCCAGCCCTTCATGCTCCTGGACAGCAGGGAGGAAAGCTCAGAGGTAAGAGGGAGAAAAGAGGACAATAAAGGCAAGTCATCTGAGAGTTTATAGGCACAGATTAGAGGACAAAGCAACATGCATGATGTCATGGAAGCATCCTCTGCAGAGCAGCAGAACAAGAAAAGGAAGTAGATAAAGCTCGTTTTAGAGAGCTGGGGGAAGCTTCATAATCACATCCCTGGTAGTCATTGATAAGGTCATGGAGTAAATCCTTCCCAAAGCCACTTACAAGCAGATGAAACAGTAGATGTGACAGGGAGTAGTAAGCATGAATTAGCAAGGACAAATAATGCCTAACCAGCTTAGCTGCCTCTTATGAGATGGTTGCTTAAGATGGGTACAGGCAGGTCAATGATATTGTCCACCCTGACTTTATAAACATCAATGGTCCTTAGCTGGTCCTTCTAGCCAAACTAGTGACACATGAGATATATACCTGAAGAGTGCACAGTAAGGTGGGTGGAAAGCTGTACGAACCATCACACTCAAAAGGTTGTGATCAAGGGTAGAAAGTTCAATGGCAACTAATTTACTACTGGTGTCCTTCAGGGATTAATATTGGAGCCAATACCAATTAATATCTTCTTTAAAGACCTGGGTGACAGGATGAGGTTCATTCTCAGCAAGTTCCTAAAATAGTATCATACTGGGAGAGAACCAATTGAGGTAACCCTCATGTCCTCCCTTTCCTCCCCTATGGGTTTGACAGATGAATTGATTCTCCCACAGTCCTAAGATACTGAACTGAGCCTTGCAGGTGGGCAGCTGCATAATCAGACAGATGCTTTTGCCCCTTTACTGTTATCCAGGGGGTTGAAATAGATGACCTTTGACTGTCCCTTCCAACCCAAAGCACACAGTTGTTTCACAATGCCACACAGAAGCAAAATTTAACCATGGCTCCCTACAATTTGTTTCTCAGTTTGAGAATGGTAGCATCCAGAAAAAGAAGCCAATATGCATCCCTGCTCCACCTTGCCACTCCTTCCAAAAGCTCTGTGATTTGCATGACTCTCCCTTACCCTGTGAAGGGCTCTCTGCTGTAAGTCTACAATGAAGGGGGAGGTGAAAATCTTGTAACCCCATTTAAATTAATCCTTCTCACCTCCTAACCTTGGATTAGGGGCATACCCTTCCCTCATTACTAGCACTTTAATTTAAGAGATAAGGCAAGAGATAAGACATTAGAATATGCCACTGTCATAGAAAACGAATACAGTATAAAATCAAGCAATAGTTAGTGATTCTGTGAATAGTATATTTTCCATTCTTTCACAATACATGATTAGTAGTGATAATTTCAGAGCTCCAATTCGCCACTAATTCAAAAGCTACATTTTACGACAGTAAGAAGCAGAGGCCATATGAGTAAGCTTTGCAGATGGTCCAAAAAAGTTATTTAATTCTTCATCAGCTAGTAATAAACAGCTGCATTCTTGTGTCATTTCTGCTTTTGTTTTACGTGTCACAATGTATAAGCTTATTTCTTGAAAAATTGAGAACATACAAAATATTCAAAATACATTGTAAAGAAAATGTTATTTAATTGGAGATAATGCAAAATAGGAAAAGAAGATGCGCAAAACATATGAAAGACTAGAGACCATATGAAAAAAATCAAAAGAATTTGCAGTCCTCTTTACCACTTTCTCAATACTGGAATGAAAAAATAAGAATAGGTTTAAAAGAAAAAAAAAGGAAAAGGAAAAAAGAAAGTTTTTGTATTCAGTCCAACCTGAATTCTAACATGGTCCCTTTGATCACATTTAATAGATGATCTTTGATTTATCTTACAGACTTCCCCAAATCAGCACTTTGCAAAACCAAGCCCTCCCCACCCACTACCAAAACTACAACATAAGAACCTAAGGGTGGATATACTTAAAGAGTTGAAATCATTTTATCATTAGGTCCTTAATAGGGGTTTTTTCCTTCCCTGCCCCAATGCCCTGGATAAGTGTAAATTACCCTACCCACTGGTAAAAAATACACTACATTTGTTCCTAAAACAGAATAAGCTACTAGACCTTTGTTCTGGCCCTCTTCCATTTTCTTTCCCGTTTTGCTACCATACAGGTATTAACAAGGGCATGATTGGTTTGTTTGGGATTTTTTCCACCCTTCTAGCATATACACTTACTTCAGCAGCGGATACTTCAGCAAATTTTGGTTGCTTAAAGTGTGTCCAGCCAAATGCCTGACGCCACTTCATTCCTCTTGTTTCATTTCAAAGTAATAATTTGTTATTTCAAATACAAAAGTATAATTTAGTAAAATGATCACAAATTCAATAGCAATGGTCATAGAGAAATATCAAACACTGATTTAGAATAAGCTATGCATATGTAGGAATTTATTATCTGAAAAATATTAAGTGAGTTTCTAAAACCATTCACTTCTACAGATCTCCAAAGCATGCATTTGCAACTACTGCTTGACAAAATATGAGTAGACTGGAAAAAATGTATGCAAAATACTTAGTGATGAGACTTTATAAAAAATACTTGTCAAGTTAAAATCTCAATTCTGTGCAGTTTCCACCATTACTAAAATGTGTAAGTATTTCTATTCACCTGCAAATCCGCATTTTTGGCTAGTTAACCAGCAGTTGAATCCACAGCTGGCATTTAGGCAAACAATTACCTAATCTGCATGAGAACTGCTGAAGTTTAAACATTTGGAACTAGAGGGTACATTTCACCATTGCTATAAAGAATTACATGTTCAGATTCTTGACTATTCACATTTTTAACACAACTGGGCTGGTTTTTCTCCCCCTCAACTGAGAAGGCACCTCTTTGATTGTGAATTATTTCAGTAAACTGGATTCTAATTAAACTGAAAATCTAATTGCATTGAATTATACCATAGCCTATTTCTATTTTCATAGAACTGAAAAATATAGAATCCTATTCTATCTTTGATTCTTAGCTATTATTTTGTAAAACAAGACTCCTCAGAAAATAAATAAATCAAAATATTTCATTTGCAAAAGAACTGAAACTTCAATCTTTCAAAGATTTTTCATTTGAGTGGAAGAAAAACTGATTGATTATTCTCATCTTGATGTGCATAGATACAAAGTGTGTCCTTTTCCCTGGAGCATGCATTGGCACCTGAAGCAGAACATGTGGAGGCAACAGCTTTTCAGGCATCAGAAATGACAGAAGCAGGAGCACAGGTAGACTCTTTGGATACAGTTCTTTGACCCATATTCAATCAATCCACGCAGTTCCTGTGCTTTACTCAACATTAGAAGCTTAACAGAAACTACACTAGAGTTCACAATACAGTCTTATGCAGTTTCTTCCCTTTAGAACAGTGTTAGAAAAAGACCATTTTCACATTTACAGAAAATTGTAATGAGACACTGCCTTCCAAATAATACACCAGGGCTTTGTCTCTGCAGCAAGCAGAGGTGTGAATGTGTGAGTGCAGGCAGACCAAAGCTAGATGTGGTATGAATGATGGTAAAGCTCTGTATTACCGGTCCCCAGGCACGCCGCAGAGAGGCAGCCAGCAGGCTATTTGCATATTTGGGCACTTAGCATGCACTGAAATCCATGTTGCTACAGCCTGACTACTTTTGGTTGAAGCTACACTGGCTATGCCTACGGATGCTACGGTCACACCTGTAACAGCAGAGGATAAGTCACCCGTGACAAGTGGCTAGGAAACAGGTTTTTTTATTTAGGCAACTGTTTACCAGCAAAATATGCACACATGCCTGTACATTCGCATATGCACACACATATATATGATTGGTCAGTTCTTGTAAATGAAACAAGGAATGAAGTGGTGTCAGGCATTTGACTGGACACACTTTAGGCAACCAAAATTTGCTGGTGTAGCCGCTGTTGAAATAAGCATATGTGCTAGAAGGGTGGAAAAAATCCCAAACAAATCAATCATATATTTGTGCATATTTGCCTATGCACACTTGCCCACACGTGCACATCTGTAACAGGTTTCTTTGCTTTCAATTTAGAAAGCGAAAAAAACCCACACTGGATTATTTAGTCTTAGGGACCCTTTTGATTCTGGCTTGCTGCATGTCACTTGAAGAAATGACAATGCACACAGCATACATGAGCATATGATAAAGCAACTCAAATGGAGAAAATGATGGTGACACCACCTGCCCACAGCCATTTGTATCATTTCCAGATGCTCACATTATAGAATCTTTAGGTGTCAAAATGTATTTAAATCATTCAGTACTTGAATGATTTATACCAAGAATTCAAAGACTACAGTCAACAGTTTTCCCACTTATCTCTGTAGGCTTTGAATAAAGTCCACAATGGTGTTGAAAGGACATGATCTCAACCAGCTGTCTGTAGAAAAAGCACTACACAAACGACGTGTACACCTAAGTGCCACAAACACACACAGCTCAGTGGCAGCTATGTGCACCTGTCCTGCCACCTCCCTCATCAAATCACAACCACAGTTTTTGAAAATAATCAACATGGTCTCCGCAAATTCATCTCAAAATAAATCTGATGGACTAATGTTTTGAATGCTACAGCTTGTAGCACAGCTGCAAACTTTGGGACACAACTAATCACGATGCTTTTTTTACTGTGTACCTAGAAAAAGAAGAAAAAGTTCTCCCAAAGGTATTTAAGAGTTCTAGAAAGCAAAAGTCCTGAGTCATAGAACACTGTAAAGATTATATCTATAGTAACGTTTCTTAAATAAAAAAAAATAATTGGGTCTTTTATAACACATTGGTAAGTACTAAGCAGTAGTTCCTTTCCATTTACCATAACAATTGTCAAAAATAATGTTGGGTTATAAGTAAAATTATAAAACAAAAAAATTTAAATTTGTGGGCTTCTACCCTCCATTGTGGCTCCCTTGAATTGGTGGTTTGCCTGTGGGCTTGATTCCATAGAAAGTTTAAATATAGAAATAAGTATATAAATAATTATAAGATAATGAATCGCGTCACCAAGGTCAGTGAAACTATTTATGTTCAACATTATGTACATGCCTAAAGTGCTTTTTTGGACCACAGCCCATATTAACTTCCGTTTTATACAAAAATACAGTGAATAGTTTAATAAAATGGACGACACCATCTTAAGGGATATTGTGAATCACATCAATGTTCTGCTGGCTTTGATAGATAGCTCTTAATGAATAAATGTACTCTGAGACTTACTGGGATCATGGGCAGGAGCATTACATTGCAGACACATAATGGGTTGTCAGTGTAAAATAATCTGTATAGAATATAGAGGAAATGATGGAGAACCTGGAGCACCAGCTCAGTAGTTCAGCACCTCTAAGTAATACAAGCAGCCTAATTCAAGCTGTGAACATGTTTGTAAATCTCTTCAAGAGACTCAAGCTCCTATTTTGCTGAGTATTTTTGAAAGAGATTAAAGAAAGAATAATCAGGTAAAAATTCCTCAAAGAGAAGAGAAGAGAAGAGAAGTCTAAGATCTTAAAATGCTATGGACAACCTCCAAATAAATCAAATAAATCTCTCAAAATTATTACAATGAGATTTGACAATGTGTGTGTGTGTGTGTATATATATATATATATATATATATATATATATACACACACACACACATATACACGTATAATCAATCTAAACCACAAATATTTCAAGGGATAAAATCAAAAAAACTTTCCAGATTACATGTAACTACTAGCAACACTAAAATAAAAACCCTCTTCCATTTCTTTTAAAAAATACCTTAGGAGACATTCCATCTTTCAGAACTGCTGAACTTGCTTACTTTTATTTGATATCTTGGATATTAAGAATTTGGCTGTTTCAGGTCACAGTGTGTGAATAAATAGGGCTAGTTTATTATTTTTTGTGAGCTGCATTTCACAGAACCTGGCCTTTAGATATTAAAATCTAATCAGTAATAAAAAAATAACTTTCAAAATAGTTTTCCTTTTTCCTAATATTTTGGCTTTTCTGAAAATTCTAAAATCTCACTTTCCTTCTTTAATTTGCTCTGTGATAAACCATAAAGAAACAATTATTATTTATATTCAGAATAATATACAATTGAAAGTCTAAATTTATAAGTTACATTAAAACCTATATTTTAATTATATTCTAGTTTTTAGAACTCTGGGATCATTCTGCTATCAACTTTCTGTGGAACTTTCATTTGTGCCTTTTCTGTACTGAAAACTTTCCTTCAGTAAAGTTTCATTTGAAAATAAAAATATTACATCCAGATTATACTTTGGCAAAAGGAAAATACTTTTCCTTACACTTTACACTACAGTAAATGCAGAGAAAGAGAAAATTTGCTCTAAAGTTCATGACTTTTTTCAAAAAACACCCCTAAAGAAAAAAAGTAGGGAAAAATACTGTCAGAAAACAGCATGCCTTAAACTTATAGTCATATGATATTTATTAACTTTGCTTTTTTTTACATGTCTTATTATTCTGTTCTTGTTCTAAGACTATATGAAAAATAGTGACTGGGAATATAATTGTCCATAAGAAATGAAGCATTTTCTGAAAACAGCAGGAAGCAAAGGGGAGGAGCCTGTTTAGCATTTCAATATAGCAGATTAATACATGATATGCTGGAAACGAAATTTCCAGAGCTGAGGTGTCAGCAGGGCCAGAACTAAATGCTGCCAACCAATTGAAAACAAAAATGAGACAGAAAACAGGAAAAAGCATCAGTTCTGAGGGAAACACTTCTAGAAGTGAAAAGAGGGCTTTGGCTGTGGAGAAAATGAAATATGAGAACTAGACAAAATAAAAAACAAGGATAAAAAGTAAAGACCATGCTTTCAAGAAGAAAAATAGTTCAATTATTGTGTTGAATGTATTAAATACTGCTCAGTGCTCAATGTTCAGTGTTAGTCCTCCCTGTATACAATAACATTAGTTATTCAAAAATGATGATTGAAAGGTTTCAGGTTGCATGTCACCTTTAAATCTGCTCTAGAAAAGGAAAGCTTTCACTTTTGGCCTCCTCAACACTTGAAACAAATCAATGAGAGAACTCCTGAAGGCCCAGGCATGCGGAAAGATGAAGTGGAAAAAACAACAACAACCAAAAAAAACACCAAACCCAAAAACAAAGAAAACAAAACAAAGCAAAGCAAAGCAAAGCAAAAAAAAAAAAATTAAGAAAAACACACAACCAAAAAAAAAAAACCAAAAAAAAAACCCCTGGAAGGAACAAGAGAAAAAAAAGATTAAGATAAGAATTAGTGTGCCACTGAAACAGGATGGGATAGATGTGGCTTTATCATGATGGGTGGTCTAAGCTGACTGTGGGGCTTTTGACCCATAGACAGCCCCCTTGAAAAATCCTTCTCTCTCAGATGCATGTCTGAATTTTGACCATAAATTATCATTACTTCACTACCATGTGAAGCATTGTAAAATAAGTCCATCTGACTTATTTGCACAGAACCAATGTTCTTATAGATATGAAAGATTGGGAAAACTCTTGGAATCCCTCATGCTTAATCAGTCTGGCAAAGCAACATTGGAAGAAATAAAATCTAGAACTATTATACAAGTTTGGAGAATTAGGGTACTATAATACAGTAAAGGATGAACCACTGTGAAACATTTTCTTCAATTATCCATTTAGCACCATCAGAGATGATGCGTATGCCATCTCTGCCATATAAAAAATGAGGGTTGAAAAACACCTGACTTCCATAAATTCATGACACAAAAGAGAACAAACTGATCAGAGGATAAAACTACCTTAAATACATACAAACTCAATGGCCTCTGAGCATCATTGTTGGTAAAACCATATCCTGTAATTATTTCTCTGAAGTCAGTGTGACACAACAGAGTGCTAAATATTCATTCTTTGGAATAAATATGAATTTAGAACTATTCATCTTTTTTCAAACATCTGACATGCTGCATAAACAGAAAGTATATACGGTTTTTTAAAAGTAAACAATACAATAAGTAAAGTGATTTATTATGCAATTTATCTCTTTCCATCTCTGTGCTGTTCATAATTCAGATCCACACAGGGCAGTTCATATACCATTAATATATCCCAGATGTGTTTGACTTTAAGGCTATGATCATTTTAAATGTTTTAAAATGTGTGCCATTTATCATTAGTGTTATGGTGGTGTCATTCGCACTATTATAGTTAAGGTTGCGTCAGCAGTTCTATAAGCCCTTATTTTCAGGGGTCCAGAACTTGGCAGTAAGAAGAGGCTACAGCCTGAAACCTGGCACACAGTATCCTGGCTTGGGAGCAATTAAATTTCTTTCTCAAAAAGCTAACAAAGGATTTAGTCTTGAAATTCTGCAGAAGAGGAAGAAATGCACTCATGGTTTTAAGAAATAAATTTCTTCTGGCAGATCTTAGAACTTGTTTTGGGGTGAAATAAAGACAAAAGAATGTCCAGCAAGAGATGAGAGTGCTGGTGAGCTGGAGAACATAGAAACTAACTATCCTTTGGAGCAGATCTGCTGTATGTATTCCAAACTATTTAACAAATACAGCAGAGCATCTCAGCAACATCTGCAGCACCTGAAAACTCAACCTGCATACATTTTGCACATAACTTCATCTATCAGAAAGGAGCATTTCCAAAGCTAACCTAATAGCAGTCTTGCCACATGACATTATGGGGATAAGCCTCCATTCAAATGGTCCTGTTTTATTTTCAACTTCCTTCACTGACTGTCCAGTTCTGATTGGTTTTATCTTAATTAAACTGGGATTGTAGTATTAAAAAATTACTATGCCACACAGAAGTATTCAAACAGAAATCCTGACCACAATTTCAAAATCTTTATGCTGCTCAGAAACTCTTGAGTAGATAATTCTTCAAGAAACATGTTAGGCTCTTGTAGGAACTGAATTGGTGGTCGAGGAATGGAGAATATAAAAAACCCTACCCGGCAGTGCTGGTCTAGCATCTTTCCAGTTTGAAGATACAGTTTGCTTCTCTTCGTGCCACAGCACAGAATTAGTTTCTACTGTTTTACAAAAATAATTTATTTATGAGATCAGAAACACTGGCAAATATCCTATATGTCTGTAGAGTCATCATAAAAATTGTTTTTGGCTGAGCACTAAAATTATTAAAGTTTATCAGATCCACAATGAGAAGGGTTTGACTACTTAGAATAGCCATGTATTTTTTTTCCTGGCCAATGCAAACTCCCATGCTGCACAATTTGAGATTCTGTGAGCTGAAATTGTTTAGGGGAGAAGAGGAGGCTTAGGAGAAACCATATCACTTTCTGCAAGTATCTGAAAGGAGGTTGCAGCCAGTTGAGGGTTGTTCTCTTCTCCCAGGAAACTGGTGACAAGATGAGAGAACAGAGTCTGAAGCTGCTTCAGGGGAAGGTTTAGGTTGGACGTTACGAAGAAGTTCCTCACAGAAAGGGTTATTTGGAATTGGAATGGGCTGGCTGGGGAGGTGATGATGGATTCACCATCCCTGGTGGTGTTCAAGAAAAGACAGGATGTGGCACTTAGTGCCATGGCCTAGTTGACAAGGTGGTATAAGTTCATAGGTTGAACTCAATGACCTCAAAAGTCTTTTCTAACCTAATTGATTCTGTGATTCTATGTCTCACTGCCCAGTTCTTAGAAAATACAGATTCACAAGCTATTAGTTTGGTGGTTTTTATTCTAACCAGCTGGGCCATACAGCAAGGGTAGAGCACTTTTCAGCTGCTGCCTTTGGAATCTCTTTTCCCCAGAAAGTACTCATTTTTTCTTCCTTTCCAAACATAGGTCTTGTAAAAACAGAGCTCACAGCCCACCCCCAGAGGAGTCACGTATTTCTTTCCACCAGAATCGACTACTTTGTCTTCCTTTCATTCTCTAACAGATATTCAGCAGATCTCCCTGCTCCCAAAACTCCAGATTTTATTCTTTCCTATTGTGATTTTATTTTCTATTGCCTTTCTACTCACTCTGACATGACCACTTCCATGTACATCAATAGGAGTCATGCCCTGGTGACTTCACTAAAAATCAATTGCAATGAGGTTATGCCACCTGAAAAATAAGTTGATAACCCCTCATCACTTCTTGCAGGACCACTGCTACTGCTGTCCCCCTACCACCATGCCAAAAAGGCCTGCTGTGGCTGTGCTCTTCTTTCACCTCTGCTACACTATAGGAAACAAGTTTCCACTTCCTCCTATTGAGACTGCATGGTTCCACACTACTATGTCACTATTTATTCCTCTTCTGCCACCATGTCTTCCTCTGGAAGACATGCTGCTTTTCATTCACTCTCTCAACAAGAAAACTACCTTGTGAAAGTAGCAGTTCCTGACCAAATCCAACAGTTCTTCATGGAACCATCTTTTCAGGGACACACCCTGAACACCTGGGATCAGAAAAACCAAACATTTCTGGTCAAAACATGGAAAATTCTTGCTGCCCTTCTCATCAAGTACCCTCTCCCCAACCAGACGAGTTATTTAAGACCTTCTATGTCTTCCATCCTGCACTACTGCAATTTGAAAAACTTAAACCAAAAAGAATATATATTGGCTTTTCATGCAATTCTTCCATACTTAGGCTTTATGACTGGTTGCGCTACTTCTGTATAAACAAGAAAAGAATAGGGAATAGAATAGGGAAAGAATATATTATTCAGCTACCTGGTAAATCATGATTGAATAATAAAGGATTATCAAATATTTTCCTTGTAGATTCTCCTCACATTCCACCAGAGGGCTACAGAACTCCCAAAATACTGAAAAACAAATTTTCCAACCTTTTCAAAGTAAACTATGTTCTGAATGTCATTTCCAAATTGCTATGAGGATAGTTTTTAACAGATTTTTAGAGATGGGTCAAAAAATTCAGCAGAGCTTTTTAAGATTTTGCAGCTGGCAAACACTTTTTGAATAAAATTTGTGACAGTGGTTTCAATTTGTCTAAAGCATTGTCCATGGGTCACGATTTCATGTCTGTCTTCATAAAAATGGAGAAAATATGCCTACTTTCTACTTTTCACCTACTTTGCACATCCACCACATAGAGCCACACTATGCACATTATCCATATTAAAATGTTTCCATTTGTCCGTATTTAATTTTCTCTTGTATGAAAAGTTTTTACTTCTCACTCAAAAAGTGTAAGATCCTACTGCTTCCAGAGACATGTAATTCACTCTTCCCTTTTATCAAATACTCCTACTTGTATTGTATGAGACCATGAGCTGGAATAAGAAACTATGACCCATACAAAAAGAATGTTAAATTTAAAGAAGACTAGGAATAGGAAAAAATGTGCATGTTAGATAAATAATGACATGTAAAAGGTTCCTGAGGACAAGGAAAAGGTTGTGAGTAAATTTTTCAATGAAGATTAATACATAGTACTATTTTCCTTTTGTAGAACTGAACTTAACTTTCATCAGATTGCATCAAATTAAATTGACAGCCAAATAAATTTATTGAGATCTTCAGTTTGAATTATGCCAAAACTTAATCCTAGGTAAGGAGAGTGACAGTTAGGAAAAGAAGAATTGATCCCTAATCTCCACCTAACAATATGTTTGGAGCAATGAATAGTAAACAGTTTAACCTCTTTTACTTTTATACAATGCACTGGCCATTTTATTTTTGTTTTACATGCTACATGGTATTAACTTTTTTCACCTCCATTATAAATATGACAATCTACACCATTCATGCTGTCAGCTATGAAATAGCAAGATATATCTCTTCATTCCATACACAAAGGGAAGTTAAATTTATGAATCCAGTAGTAATGCTTGATAATCTTTTATACTATTCTTCCCTATCAAATTGGTAAAGAGCCAGAATGGCAACTTGAAGAAAACATGCTTCCTTGATAAATCTAGTCTAAACAAAATAGCTTGTAATATTAATAGTTTCAACTAGTAAAAAACAGAAAGATGCAGGGATTTAGTTTCTTTAAAACAGAAAGAGAAGAAACAATTTTACAATTTGATTGGCATAACAACTCAAAGATATTGCATTTTTCCAGATTCTACTGCTATATTTGCCAAACTATAAATGGTCTGATAAAGTCTGTAGATTATCAAATCTAGTGCCTGTTGTATTTATGTTGCAGTGATACAGTTCAAAAGCAAGCAGAACCGCTTAGCTCCAAGTATTAGTTGTAACACTACTATAAGTTAGAGCTGGTTGCTCTGGAAGCAACTGAACAAATTCTCTGTAGTCACCATAGAAATCCTATGGAATGTAGTTTCCTGCTGTTTTGGAATAACTACAAGGTAGCTACAGCCTTCAAGACTATAAGTGGTGCATCAAAAATGTTCATCTTCTAATACACTTTCAAAAAGAAAATTCTTCTTTTCCTTGAATAATTAAGGTTCCTATGTATTGCATATAAATGTAATGATATATATTTATGTCATCATACATAAGCTAGATTATATTTAACATTTTGTCTTCTGACTGAAGATTAGCAGACTGGTCTCCATTTCCACACACCCCTTTCCCAGTTCCCATTTTAGCCTATCTTCCAATGGTACCCCAATTTTATAAACCACAAATCTCATGAGGTTAATGCACTCATTTTAGTACAAGAAATATGAGACAATATTTTTTCTGGCAGCCTATACTGTGTCCTCTCTTCACAGATTGAACAAAATTTCACTAATAAGGTTAGCTGTCATGATTTCAAAAACCAAAAGGTTAATAAGTCTCTGGATTGATTTATAAGATGTATTTGATAGAGAAATCAACATTTGTTTCTATTTAGTTCTTATTCATCACAAGCGAACTTTATTTTTTGACAAACTGGAAGAAAAATTCTTATGTCAACTTTGTTTTGTAATGTCAGAAAGAATTGGGAAATATTTACTTTATTTACATTCATGAAATTCCGTGCCACCCATGCAAGGACAGATTGGAAGTTTTTTTAAAGCTGTTTTTGTTATCCCATCTTGAAGCCTATGTAGAGAGAAAATTCTGGTCACTGGTTCTATCAGCAAAGAGGTGCACAAATCCTTAGTGGAGCAGATGGCAAGTCCAAAATTTCATCAGGTGAAATCAGTGGGATTATATGATCAAGAAAATATCTGTTCCATCAAACATGAATTTAAAGGGAAAAAAAAACAAAACTAAAAAAGTATTATCACAGGACATAGTTAATAATTAAAAATTAATAGGATAACTGGGCAGTACTGAACAATTTAATTTACATCACTAAAAAACAGTCAGATTACTTCTCTGATTTGTGTCTGGTCTTGTTTCATTGAAATCGAGTGGGAAAAGAATAATTTGACAGTGAGTGGATTTAGGTATTGCATTTAAGACAATTCGCTTAAGACATTCTTTATTCATGTATTTGACAACGTTGCAATACTACCGGCCACTGAGTACACCTTCATATAAATTTCCCATGTGTCTTACATGGAGAATACAACTTGTTATTCAAATACAACAGAGCTGTTGTCTTTGGAAGGTGGCAGGCTGGGGAGGGGTTTTGGTTTTTTTGGTTTGAGTTTTGTGGATTTTTTTTTTAAATTAAACCCAAAGATAGTGCAGAAAAATGGGATTCACTATGGTGAATCACATATATTGATTCATGTTGAATCTCCTGTGGGTATTTTGAAAGAGGGCCAGTATAGACAGAGAACACTGCAGAATCAGTTTACACAGGACACTAGCTTAGAAGTTCTAAATTGAAGAATGTGCAGATTTCTTAAGTGCTAGATTAAAACCTGTAACATAAAATCCTAACACCATTTTGAACTATTTGACTGTGCAGAGAACCACTTTCTAAAAGAATCCTGTCATTTCTTTCCTCCTCATAAGCACTGCCAGTTTCCCAATGCTCTTTTGACAGTATAATCAGTCAATTCAATCAGAGAAATTCTATAGTACAATGGTAATTTTCTCACACTTTTTTTTTTCTTCCTTTACACTGTCAATTCAAACCACCTGCTGTAAGCAGTGATGTGGAACGGCTTAGTATTAGCTCTGAAATTAGTACCAGTCCCCAGTTAAATACCTGGCACATTCAGTGTGGGACAGACACTGTTAATGGCACCTAAACCCATCAGATGCAATCGCTGCATTCCTTGAGCAAGCCTCTTTCCAAGCCATTCAGAGAGCACCTTGCTGGCATCACTTCGCTAGACTTAAAAATCAGCCTGAGAGGGATGATTTGAGAAAGGAGGGGGAGAACAAACATAGCCACAGAATCTATCTTAAAAAGGGAATTTGTATGAATATTCTATTGAATACATTAGGTAGCTTCCTATGGCGGCGTTTTTCTTACTCACATGCACCATGGACGCCTTTAAAAGCACATTTTAAGGTACGAAGCACAGAAAATGAATTGTGGGCTGTTTTCAGATAGCAGAAACAAACACAATTCATGACACTTTATAAAATCTCACTTCTTAAATCCTAACACTGGGCTTCAACTATATGTACTAACTCCATCATTTAAGTACATTAAAAAAAGACTATTAAATCCAATATCTTACAAATGCATCAGTTCTACTGGCCTGTCTAGCTCAGCAGGTAGATCTGTGCACATGAGTCAGTCAGCAATGATGAAAGGCATTTACTATAAGCTTCTCACAGGGTCATCAATGGACAGTCTGTACAAGATTTATGCTTTAAATAATATATGAACTAAACACCTTGAAGTAATTGGCTGTGTGAAGCCTCACACTAGGCCAGATAGCTTGTCCGTACAAAGTAAAATAAGATTAAATAATAAATGAATGGTGCAGAGGTTTTCTAACCAAACTAATTCTACATGATTTTCTGAGTGCAAGTTGTTCATGAGTTAAGACACTTTCATGATTTCATGCTGGTGTCATGGGTCCAGTCAGTCTTTGTCAATAGTATCTATCTTAGAGGACTGTGTTCTCTTTGGTGATGATGTAAACTCACTGCTCTCCTTCCTTGTGGAAGATAATTGAAGCAACCTACATAACCATGTCAGGAGTTCATTGAATGGTCATTTTCCAGTTTTACAAAGAATGAACACATCAAGATTTTGACCATACTACATGCAGCAAAACACTAGAAAACTGGCATCAATGCCTTAACTCATAAACAAATACCATCTACAAACTTTTCACTGGTAGGATTATACTGAAAAAACAGTCATAGGGTTTTCCCACAGTAGTTATAATGTAGGGTTTCATTCTTAAATGCTGGCACGGGTTTCCATAATATCTTCCAATTGCAATTGTCAGCATTCTAGCTGACAGCCTTGTGCAGATATTCTCTCTTAAATATGATACGGCAGGCCATCTCACTCCCAGTTCACAACCACATAAATCCCTGTTAAAATTACAGCTTTCTTTTCCACATAAGTACAAGTGGAAAATATTTAAATTATTTTGCAAAGCCTCTTTTAATATTACCAAAGAGTTTAAAACTAGCTGGACAGACCAAGGAGAACAATTGATCACAGGTAGGTTTGTTTTTTAATACAAAGGAAGTTCATTTGATTTATGTTAAACTCAAAGCTTGTTAAAAAAAAAAAAATGCAGATAACTAGGCATTCCAGAGAGAAGAAATAGCTTGAAAGGAAGAAAGTGGGAATATATTTAGAGGGTTCTTAGGCCAGTTCTTAGCTGGTGTGAAGTATTTTACATTAGAAAACTAAATAGGCTTTCCTAGATTTACAGAAAACAAAGGTCTTGCCCTTTAACTTTTCATCTTTGCTCTTTACCTTTAGGGAGTTGCCTTCACTAAAAGAGGTGCAGGGCAAATCAAAACACTTCATATTCAGGTTGAAACTCTTGCCATATCTCTGAATTGTCTGAATCTTTACTTAAGACTTCTCCACTTTAAATCTATGACAGTGGCTTCTTTTAATACTGAATATTAAAAGAGAACTCCAGCAGCTGGTCACACCTTCTCTCACCATTCATGTTTTCTGTACAAGGCTAATAGAGAAATATCTTGTGGAAAAACCTAAACACCGTAAAGCAGCATTTCCAAGGTTTCATTCACAACCCACCTCTCGGCTCAGCACCTCATAATTTGGGAGCTGCTGCTCTAGAGTGAAATACAACTAATCTAGAAGTAATTCTACCACATTTACATTAATTACAAAAAGATGGGGTAAAAAAAAGGAAAGGGAAACGTTTCAAATATTTTAATAAAGAAAACAAAATTTAAGAAATCAATAAATAAAATTACTTCAACTAAATTTAATGAAATGTTAAGGCTATCCCTTTAAAACACACAAGGAGCATTTGTACAGCTGATAAAGTCCCTGTGACCTTGGCAGCCTTACAGGGGTAATCTTCACGTAAGATGAATTATTCTTGAACAATTGCTCTAATGTATTAGGCACAAGCATACTGTCCTTCAATATTAGGCATGCTTGTCTTTCCACATCCTTATTTCAATACAAACGTATTTATTAAGGACAAAGGTGGGGGGGATGTTAGAAGGAAAGAGAAAAAAGAGAGAGATTACATTCTATGCAAATATGCACCACAATACAAGAGGAAACAAATTTATTATACTCCATGGAGATGAAATTATTTGTCCGAAGAGACTTTCTTAAACATTTCAGAGAAGAGGATGGTTGCCAATGAGGCCTGCTTATAGACAATTTAAAACCTTCTGAGAAAAAACTTTCAGGGATACCAGTAGGATGAACAAGTCATGTTTGGTGATGACTCAGATGTTTCCCACAAACCCACTAACCAACACAGCAGTGACTATAAAGGGAATTCTCTCACGTTTATCAAGAAGGCCAGCACTTTGCCATCCGTCTTCCTGCCTTGGTCTTACCTACCAAGAGAATAACGATTTGGGCCAGAAATCAGTAGAGAGAGAGTCAAACAATGATCTGAAGAGGGACCCAAGCAAGTTTATAAGAAAGATTATGATTGCATCTGATAGCAAAGATCTGTGTTCAGAAGTACATATCCTTTGTTGTTTGTTTCCCCCGCTACCCCCCGCTCCAACTCATGTCTTTCCAATCCTATGTCTTACATTCATTAGAGATGTAAACACTTTGATGATCCAAGTCTCTACAAAGAGGATCTAAACCAAGATAGATCATTACTGGGACAAGCAGAACTACTATGTACCTGTTTAAACAAAATAACCAGATGAATTTCCACAAAAAACTTTTTGCAAGCACTAATTAATTAAAAAATATGTGCCAATGAACTGAGCGGTACAAATCTGGAAATCTGGACAGTGCCTAGGATCAGAAGTGCATTTCTTCAGCCTAACATAAATCATGAGAGTTTCTAAACGACAGAGGCTATTCAGTTCCCACAGGCTCCTCCAACCTTTACAATTCCACTTCTGTTCATGAAGTGAAACACCCTCACTCACCCAAGCAAGGTAAGGGCACAATTTTTACGTACCTGTCCAACAACTATACCCAATAATACCCTGATCTGCTGTGTCCTCAGGTCCTGCCTAAATGATGTCCCTTTGAGTAGGTTTTGTACAAAATATCACTGCAGTTATGACTTTATTTCAAACCAGAAACTAGAAGAGAATCACACGTGCTTCTATTTGAAGTGGTTAGAACAAGCATCAAAAATAGAGATAGAAGTTTCAATTTCCTCCCCCGCCTAAGGATAAAACTCTAAGGGCTTGCACCGACTGTCAGCATCACTCCTTTCAGAGAGGTGGGCACTGTTAATCATGGAGGAGACTCTGATTTCATCCTAGTCAATGGCTACATTAATAGCTGGCATGCAACAAAGGATACACTAAGAAAGCAATCTAAATTGTGAATTTACAACCTCCTTCTAAGAGGTTTTGGTTGGGTTTTTTTTGTCTCCCATGCATTTCGATTCTCTTGGACTTTAAAAACTTTATATGAAAATAGTAATTTCTAGGCAGGGACATTCACCCTTCTTCAGTGCCATGGGCTAGACAGCAGTATCAGGTTAGTTGCACAGACCTTTCTCCAGGCCACCAAGTAGCACCCCTCTGTTGTGTAAGTCAGGTGAAACCTCACAGGCTTAAGGCTTGTAACTGAACTTCTGCATGCTTAACAGCTGATGAACAGCATATACTGCCATTGACATTGTTTCTTCTTAGTCTCAGAGAAGAGTAGAAAGAGCTCTAAGTAGAATGAGAACTTCACACAGGCCAAATGCAGGAGAGTTTTTGTATGCCTACTCTCTCATCCATCAGAAATTGGTCATTCCAAATGAGTTGTTGGCTCTTAAATACCCAGGTCAATAAAAACTGGATACATACACCTGAGGTCAGAATTTGCCCCTTGCACTTTAAAGTGTTGCTGAATGCTTCCTACATAATAGGGAGTTAGTCCACATCATACTGGCCAGTGATGTACAATGACAATTATCCCTGTGGGAAAACAATGACAATACACGGGAAGAAGCATTCCCATTTTACATTTTTTTCCAATAGCAAATTTTCTTGAGGTTGGTAAATTTGACATATTAAAATACATTACACATATCAAACCTGTGCCAGAGGTCCGCACAAATAAATAGTCATACTTTTTTTGTCATTAATAAACAACATAGGATTTCTAGGAGCTCTGGTATGTGTACAAGACACACTCACTATATTTGCTGAAGCACTATGCATGTCATGTTATCCCTCAGCAGTTCATAGATCACATGGAAAAGAGACAGGTTTTGCGAATCACGCTATTGAAAAGGGATAAGTGATGTATTCTATATTTATACTACTAAAGGGAAATTTGCAATCATGATACAGCATTGCTAGAAGAAAGGGGTAATATGTGTGATATATTGGCCAGCCTTGACTGTGACTGTTCCTGCAGTGTAAGAATTTCTTTATCCAAGGACAACCACTTTCACCTTCCCATCTGTCCTGTGATTTTTTTAATGTCTGAGACAGGTGGCCTGTTGGAAACCTAAAACCCTGTGGGTACAAAATATGATTAAAATCTGATGTTAGGCTCTACGATAAAGAAGAGTTCTATGTTTAGTTGAGAATTTGTAACTAACCTGCAAAAATATGTCAAAGGTAATTTGAACTCTACATAACCAAAATCTTTTTAATTCAAGTTCAGCATATGCTGTATCAAAACTTTGCTTGCAATCATTTCCCTATAGATCAAATATGTATCTTGATGAGTACACACACTGCTTTCTTTAAAATAAAAAACAAACTTTAAAGTATTTTAATTAATGCTTCCTTCCTAAATATAGCACTGACAACAATAACATGAAAGATTAATATGTTGAACTTACTATTTAATAACTTGCAGAGCACACAATTAATGCATCATAATAAATTCTTAACAATTATTAAAACAAATATCTGAAAACTTCTGAAGGCATTTCAAGAATTCAAAGGCTGCTGGGTATGTAATCTTGCCTCGTTTTGGAGAAGAGGGTGGTGATTTAAATGGCTCTTTCATATATTCAATTATACCCCAGAAAAAATAAATTTTAAAAGCAAGAAGCCTAATTGAAATCTATTTAGAGGAAATTCAGAATCTATGCAGAGTTTAAAACTTTGGCATAGAATACTAAATGCTGATTTCTGCTGATAATTAAAATTTAAAATGTTAAATGATTTATTTTGTTGTAAATAATTAAGAGGATTTAAAAAAGGCTACCAAGAAAATGCAGTATGTGACTATACTGTATATTATCAATATATATTTATCTGAAATGATACATACTACATATGGTCTATGGTTTTCTGACTGTTTTTCATAATGATGTGGTATAAGAAGAAATTTAAAAAAAAAAAAAAAAAAAAGCCAAATAATTCCAAAAGATTTAAATATATTCAGTGAAAAGCAACTAAAGCTGATTTACATTCCGGTCTAATAAGTTATAAAACACATAAAAAAGACCCTGTGAGACAAATGTGATAGATGACTTTCCAGAAATATCAAAACTAAAGACATTGAATCTTAAGCATGAAACATCATTCTTGCATACCCTTAGTCAAACCTATACACTTGCAATAGATTCTGCGATGCCCAGATGATTCTCAGGCTAATGACATTTACTACTTGTACAGCAGCGTACTCCGACTTCTGTGAGCTATTTCTGATATACACGGGAGTTCAATGCAACAAGGCATTACCACAGATGTGGGAACATATTTAGGCTCTGGACTCAGAGGTAAGGCCTGTATTTCTATGTGGCTTTTTGCCTTATTTTATAAACATTTTTTAGAATTAAATTCTCAAAAAAGTACTCTGGAAATTCATTAATTGTTTGCAAAGAGTTTTAGGTGCCAAGTGCTCTGGAGATAGTTTGGTTTGTTCAAACACTGATACAGGTAGTTTCACTGGTCTCAGCAATGGAAGAGCTAAGAGGATACTCCCATCTTCTCCTCCCAGCACCTACTAGCACAGCCTGCAAAATGCCTCTGTATTTTCTGAGTTGTTACAATCACATAGGGCTATATACTCCCCTGAGCTGCACAGAAGACTTTTTATTTGTTCATGATGTTTAACTTCATTACATTACCCTTTAAATTTAATATTTGTACCATTTCCTACTTTTCCTTACCACATAATTTATCTGTAGTTTCTTACATGATGATTTTTGAACCACAGATCATTTCAGATGTTGGACTCATTCCTTGAGCAACATGTGCAAGATCATGCAATTCCTTTTTTAATGATAATACATGTACCCATAACTATTCCCCATAGCCCACGAGCCCTGTTTCTGCTCTTATATTAACATATGGTAGCCCCACATTTACACCGTATGGCTGAAATAACATACTTCAGGCCAATAAACAGGCAAAGGTTTCAGTGAAAGGCCAGAATTCTTAAATGGCAAGACTAGCTCATTTTCTCCTAGAAGCTGAAAAGGTTAGAAGGAATGTCTTCGGTAAACTTAAGAGGGAAACAGTTTCAGTAAAAGATGGAGAAGTTCTCTAACCTAAGATACAACTCAGATTCAGAGAATACTAAGCAGAGTCCTTTTTAATCTCTCCTATTTATTAATAGGACTGTTGGTATCCTATTCTCCAAGAACCAAAATCAAATGCACATCAATTCCTTGCACGGACAACAGTATTTCCTAATCCTGAAAAAGATGCCAGTTTTTCATGTAGGTATCTGGAATCACGGACAACAGCAGAAAGTAGTCAGATGATTGGATATAGGTAATAGAGAGACAATGCAGCTAATGACCAGCAAATAATCATTCCCTTCACAGAAGTTCCAGAACATCCTCATATGAGATCTTCTCACAGAAATAATTTTAAACCATCCCCAAACCCTGAAAAATTAGAGAAATGAACACATTACTGGGGGGAATAAACAGAGAATAGGCATAAACTGTCATATTCTCAAAGTAAATCCAGCAACAAAAGATCATCTTGAGACTACTTGAACAGTAAGTCCTTCCAGATTTGCAGTGGTACATGGGATAAGTTCTGGGAGAGACAGAGCACCTGCAGTTGCCTTCATCTGCAATATACAGCATAACTTGAAGCGAGGGCTGCAGGTGTTCAATTCCATGTGGTATTAGTCTCTGAGCACAGAGTAAGCACTAAGAAAGGCAAGAAAAAAAATACAAAGGGATCAAAATGTTTGGGACTTTATATTGCTATTCACATTTTGCTTTGTTACAGGAAATATAAGACTGTGAATGTATTATTTATTCAGAGACTAAAACCAAACAAGCTTATTTAAGTCACCATGTTACATAACTTTTTTTTTTTAAACCACCACACAACTGAAGTTTGAAGGAATCAAAGAATAACTTCTAAAGTTTCAAAGGCCACTATACCTTCCTGCCAAGCTCAGCCAAAGAGAGTCCTATTATGGCCCCCCTTCTTTCTCACAAGTTTAATGCACTCAGGATATAAAGAGGACAGAATTAAAACCTTACTCTTCTGCAGCAGCACACAAACTGTCGTCAAAAGTACTCCCTCTACCTTAGCTAAAAAACCCTATTATGCTGTAAGGTCCATATTACACCACATCTGCATAAGAATCATGACTATATCTTACTGGCAACCTATGAAGCAAATCTTTTTGCCTGCATTACTTTTATCTGTTAAAAGAAAAAAAAAGTTTAAAAAAAAGAAGTTTTAGTGTTACTTTCTATTCATCCAAAGAAAAAAGATGTTTACAAAATATTCTGGATATCATATATTTAAAGAAGACCATACATTAGAACTTATAATTATCAGTTAGAGTACCAATGGACGGGGCTTAGATGCATGCAGTTGTGATTAGAGATATGAGAAAAGCATGACTTATCTACTATTTTCTGTAAGAAGGAAAAATTTTGCAGACCATTTAAAAAACAGGAACACTTCTCAGCTATTGTTGACATACCAGAAGTGATGATATGAAGGCAAAGGCCTCAGGAGTATGTAACATCAGCCAATGAAAGCAGGTGTTAGCGTTACATGAAGCATTTTATGATCTGTTAAAAAAAATCTAAATATTTTTAACCACCTGATTCACATCCTTACTCCTAGAAATAGTGAGTTGCTGTGAGTGCCAGCAGTTATCCAACTACAGTTTCAGCAGTGCGTAGTCACATCCTTCACCGCTATGGCCATACTCCAGTGACACACAAAACAGTGAGAAAGCACATAAGAACTTGCTTATTTTCTTAGCATGCAGCCATCATCCTTGGCTGCTCTCCATATACCCCAGAGCAAGTCGGCATTAAATATCCAGAGATCACTCCCTTGCTGAGTGGGTTTACAGCAGGTCACTTCTGGAATAACAGGCTACATTTGGCCTTAGCCAACAGCTTTTTCTATTTCCTTCATCAGCTTCAAAAAGCAGCTGCTTCTAACAGCTTTTGAGGTGTCTTGCTCTCTCTTTAGTACTTTTTGTCCTGTGCTGTGCTCAGCTTCCCTGGTCCTCCTTCTCATTCCTCTGCTCCTATAAACCAGGAAATTGAAAAGACTACACTATCAGCAAAGAGAAAGGTTTTAATTCCTGCTGAGTGCTTGGTGCCTGCAAGACTGTTCATGTTTCCCAGATTTATGTATTATATTCAGACTCATTTTTATAAGCCAAGTAAAAAATAAGACTGAAATCTGAAGTGAAAGTTACATCCTGAAAGACAGAGAGGACTTCAGTGACTGCCTACAGAGCAAATGACATTTATGGGAGAAGCAAAGAGATTAACACCTCAAAAAGAAACATACTGGTTAAGCACAAGGCAGCCAAAATGCAACAGCAAAGGAAGAAACTCTTCCCCTGAAAGAAATGTCCCGGCAACCATCCATCCAACCATAGGGTGGTCCAAGAGTTCAGATGATGGTCAGAGCTGCTTTAGACAATGTCCGCTACTGTTCTTGCTCTGGCAGCAATTTGTGGAGCAAAATATTGCCAAAAACACAACTGAGCACTTTCCAAGCTTCCTTTCTTTTTACTGCTGCCCAGATCACGTATTACCAAAAAGCATGTACTGTTCTTCATTGCTGCCTACATATGTGTAAGTCATTTGCTCACATTTGAGCAAAGTATTAGCATCTAAAAACTGAACTGCTTTCCTTTAATTTAAATAGGCACTTGAGCTCTGATAGGCCTCATTTATTTGATTGCTGTCCAATGACACCACAATGAATAAAAACCATGAAGTATGTGGTTAAAGAAAAAATAAGGCATGAAGAGTTGTGAAGATATTTTATCCAAGATTATATGGGCTATTGTTCAGGTTACTTCGTTCAGCTGGTTTTTAAACTGCATGGTAAATATATTTCTGAAAACGTATCACATGGCTCGGGAAATAAAGGGGGAGGAGTAGAGGGATGGAAAACTTGTAAAGAAATCTCTGGATTGAAGTTTTTGATACATAAAAATAAAGCACTTTACGAACAATTATGTGTGTAAGGGCAGTAAAGCTAAAGAAATCCACCACAAAAAGTCATTGTTTCAGAAGAGATGATGAAACCTTGTGAAAAAGCTGAAAAAGGTCAGCTCTCCAACATGTCTCATACAACAGGACTGACAATAAGATCAACCTCTTTCTTCACAACCATTCCATTTAAAATATCAGAATGCTTGTTTTCATTATGGGTGAACTTTCAACAGCCCAACAAGAAAAGAATCAGCATCATCTTTTTTAGCTTAAAAAAGTTTTAATACTACCTGGATTCCCCAAATGGCCACATATTTCAAAATTAACTGAAAGCAGCTTCATTTTATAGAACTACTACACAAAGCCTTCCGTGAATTTTTAGCATTTTAATTACACCTCAAATACCTATAAGTTGAAATGAATGAGTTTATATGAACTATACATGTTGTTTTAATTGGCATAAAATTTGCATTTATTTGGGTGACAAAAGACTACTAATACCTCCTATGTTACAGTATTTTCTTTCCAATCCACAAAGGAAAATAAATTAACCTGTTACAAGCTCAGGTGAAAGAAAAATACTATGATGGTAAAACGTTTTACTTTAAGTCATATTCGTATGCAATAATAGTGCTTATGTGTACTAAAGCACAGTTAGCTTTCAGTTAAGTTCTTTGAAGGTAATATAGTCAGCTATCTTGAAGAATCTCAAACATTTCCACTTAACAACATCTAATTTCCTCCTCTACTGTCTTGCCTTCCCTAGCAAAGGGATAACAACTACTATTTACTTTACAAATAATTACTAATTTGTAGCAAAAAAAATCTTAACCAATCTTTAGCATCCAGTATGAAATTTGATTTGACATTAGCATATAAAAGGACTATGGAAATTCTACATAAATATCAGCCAACCAAGTTTAGCAGAAGCAGATATATCACTAAAAATGCCTCCCATTTTTTCCCCCCATAGTCCTATACTCCTTCCTTTCTTTCCTGACACAGTGGGGAAAAAGCATGTATTTTTCATATCAAAAGACTATATGCATGTAAATATGCAAATATTACATAATTTTATATTTAAAACCCCTTAATAATAATAATTTAATCCTTTTAGCCTCCACATAAGCACTGCCAAAAAATGTAGATACTGCAAAAGCCTTCCTGTAGGTCTGCTTAACATGGAGCTGTGTCAGTCTGTTTCTTTGCATAAAGCTCCTCATTATTCACCTGGGCACTACATAAACTTTTTAACTCTTAGCTTTGGTAGAGATTGCAGCCATACAGAATCTGTTGCTGCTATGAAGTACGTCTCAGGCTATTGATAAGCTGCTGAAACAAAAACATTGTTGATGACAACAAACTGACCCAAATATTCATATCCTGACAAGGCCTAGCCTGTAGACACCAGCAGGAACTGTTGTTGTTAGCTCAGCACAAATCCAAGCAGCACCTGCTGGGAGGAGGGAGAAGGACTGTCATCTCCCATCACTCCCACCAAAACTGACCAGTGACCTGCTCATTTCTGTTGAACTCCCAGTTTGTCTATTATGTGATGCCTCAAACATGCAAAGAAAGCATGGAATGTATAATGTAAAATATCTGTTAGTTTCTCTCCCATCTCCATTTGGCTTCCCCAAATGCATTCACTATAGCTTTCCTCACTAGAATCTCTCATGCCTCCACAGGCAGCGGTCTGTCTTCACACCCTACATTCTCTTCAACACAGACCATATTTTTTTTTTTCCATAGTTTTCTCTTCCTTTTCACACTCTCACTTTTTCCATTACTGCATCATCCCAGCTCTTCCCTCCATCTCTCTTAATGGCTGCTTCAGCATGTCTTTTTACAAGCTGTCACATTCAGCTTATGCCTAAATCTTGCCCATTCTTTCTGTATGAGATCTCTGTGATCCAAACAGCTAAAAGTCTCATCCAGGTTGCCATCATTTTCTGTCTATAATACTATATTGTGTATTACAGTCCATGTTTCTCTGTCTCTTAAGAAATATATCTTACCTCCTTTCTATCCATTTATTATAAGGTTGTTACAAAGGTAATTTGTTTTGACAATGACATTTATTGACTCTGGAGGAGTTAAACTATTTTAATCTTAATAATTTAATTTCTAATGTTTAATTTAAACATTAAAACAAAGCACTTCTTCTGCAAAGGACCACTGGCTAATAAAATTAAATCAGTCACTTTACGTGAAAATGAAGTAAACACAAATTTCAAGAAGCAATTAAAAATTTTTGTTCCTTCCATGCTGAGATGAAAACTAGAACATTCTCTGTTTTCTCTGGTGATACAACAAAACAAGGAGATAAAATACAGATATTTACCCTAGAACAGCATATGGTCTACAGCTAGCTGTATCAGATCTAATTTCAGGCCTAAGCATCAATTAAACTCAGTTATATGAACAACATATTCATCATAGAAGTGACTTAGAGATTCTCACTCCAGAGTTGCCAACAGCTTGATAATTAAAATATTTCAGTAAAGGGAAGATAGCTAAATTTGGCTCTGAGCTTTCCAAATCCAAATAAGTGACCAGTTATTAGATATTGGAGAGTGCAGTAATCTTGAGGCACTCCTCTTTGCTTTTTCTCCTAAATCTACAAATCTCTTTATGTTAACTGCTTTGTCTTTTGACAAAAAATTATTTCTTCTTAAAAGTTGTTTTCCAATCAATGAAAAAAATAAGCAGCTCTGCTTAAGACTACAATTACCACTTAATTCTGCATAGCAGCATAAAATATATTACTGCCCCCAGTGAGATTTGAGTTATGGTGTGTAAAATGTTACTTGATAAAAAAGGAAAAAGACAGACGAGCAAATCTTCAGAAGAGATTTAAGCAAAGAGCATGAGCTTCCTAAACTGAGAAAGGCAGCTTATTCCTTAGCTTTTGGGCATAATGGTAAAATCCTCCATCACACAAGGTTTGTAGTTTTGTAATTGGAACTTGCACTAAGAGGGCACTGAAGAGCACAGAGGCCTGGAAGCAATATATCTCAAAATTAAATCTGGAGATATATTCAGAACCTTGACCACGAAGGGGCTGACAGGTCAACTTTACAATCAATCCTTTGTTTCTGAGTAGCCAATGCAGTGATGCTAGGATTAGGGAGATATTCTGTCTTCTGTTGCAAGATATACTTCTCTGGCAAAAGAATTTTGCTCAAGCTTGGTAATGAGACCACTTGGCAGGCCAGTGAGCAAAGCATTACAGTTGTCTAGCTTGGAGGAGATAAAACCCTGAGCCAGCTTCTCATAAACGGAGAAGGATAAATACGGACGAAGTATGGTTTCATCTTTCAAATGACAGTAGGAAGTCTTAATAATCTGCCCAATGTGATATTTAAAGGACACTTCACATTCCAACAGAAATATGGATGTTGAAGTGCTAATCCTGTGCTGCGAATAATATATAGACATAAAAGCTACATCAAAAACTGAGGTGGCATTAAGCTTATAGCTAGAGCCACAAAATGAAAAATCTTAATTTTACTTGAATTTAACTCAGAAAAATCAACATAACTTATATTTTAATATTTTTCAGGGAACTGATGCAGACAATGAAAGTGAAGTTTGGATTTGCTGCTTTCACTGGCAAATGAATTAGCATGTCCTCAGAAGAGAAATGAAACCTGATATCAACCCAACAAATTATCTGGCCCAAAGACAACAAGTAAATGTTAACTCCAACAAGCCAAAAATAGAACTCCCTGAAAACATGAGACACAATATCATGAAACCATGAAATAGTCTGAATTGGAAGGGACCTTCTTGCAATGACGAGTGACATATTCAACTAGATCAGGTTGCTCAAAGACCCATTCAGCCTGACCTTGAATATTCCTAGGGATGGGGCATCCACCAACTCTCACGGCAACTTGTTCTACTGCCTCACCACCCTCATTGTAAAAAACTTTCATCTTTGTATCTAATATGAACCTTCCCTCTTTTAGTTTACCCCTTGCCCTATCCCGTCGTTCTTATAAACTCAATTTTAAGCACTGAAAGGCCACAGGAAGGTGTCCTTTCCTTGTGTTCCCTCCCTTGAGTCATCTTCATGGTCTTTTCTCTAGACCTGCTCCAATGGGTCGTTATCTTTCCCATGCTTAGGGCCCATGAGCTAGATGCAGCTGTCTACATGAGGTTTCATCAGAGTCTGAGATGGTGCCTGTCAAAAAGCCCAGTATACCTCTGGAATTCTGAATAACATGCAAGAAATGAAAGCCTGCAGAGAAGCATTTTGGCTATGTGGACTAAATATGAGCATTTAGTTAAAACATTTGTCTGTGTATCTGTAAGTTTTACTCAGATTTACACAATGTATACTGTTTCAAAGTTGAAAATACCTTTAGTAACCTCAGAAGGACAACAGAGAGTTGACAGCATTGGAAGGTATACTAAAAAAAAATCAGAGAGAATTCAAACAAGAAATGGATTTCAATGTCCTCCTCTCCCTTGTCCCAGGATTTAAGTTGGCCTTCATGATGGCATCTCCTCAAGGCACAAATTAAGCAGGCTATTTAAGTATTCAATATAATATTGTACATTGGTCAGACTGAAATCACTGAGTGTGTGCACATATACAGGCAAAAATTTGTATCTGGATGTGAATAAGTCAGCTCTTATAACACGGCAATGAAAATCATTGCTGATGAGAAATCCTGAGCGACTACCAAGATGTCAAAGTCCAAGGAAACCTGCTTTAGACATGCAACTCTTAAAGGTAACATAACACAGTCCTTAGCCAGAAACTACATTTGGGTGATAGTGTTATATTTTAACAGATAAAAATCTCAGATTAAAAAAAAAATCTTATTATTTGATTCTTTGCAACAAAGAATCATAGAATTTGCAAACATTTTCATTATTTCTTCCTCAGAACATGAACAAGTCTTCTTTGTTTCTGCACACTAAAGAATTCCACCCACAAGAAATTAATTCCATTCCTAATTTACATTTTGTTCTAACACACAAATCAAGATGCTAGAATTTATATTTTCAAATATTTGTAGGTTTCTTGCATTTTGTCAGAGGTTTGCCAAAGACTTGCCACATTCTGTCTTCTTAAGAACTGATTTCAAGAATTTAATGCCGATGAAGTTTAAATACTTCAGAAGAAACCAGGAAGGAGTAATGAGGAGACCCAAAAGATTTAGTCTATCTGATCAATGCTTTTCATTTCTATTTTGTATCTTTGTTTCTTGCTTTTAAGCGGTGGAAGAGGAATACAGTTGATGATTTCATCATCCATTTTAATACCAAGACAATTATAATAATTTGTTCCAACCTCCAGAACATACAGTTTTTCAGAATGTACCAAGCAGCTTGAATACCATATCTGGAATTTGTGATTAGCTAAAGAATTTGAGGTTTAGGCTGATAACAAGCCTTGAAACACCAATGACACATAGAGGCTTGATTTTGTAAAAATGTCTTCAACTTGGTTTAGTCACACAGGTGTCCCAAACTACTTATTTTCCCCTTTCACCCTTCTGTTGCAGACCTGTTATAGAAGGTATCAGTTCTCAGATTAACATTTTAGGAATAGATAAATGGAGTTTCCTCACCACTATTGCTAGGTTTGAAGTTCTGAAGTTCATATTTAGTCCATGCTGAAATAATTTTAAGCAATTCATATTCAATGACACAAAAGAGAATTTTGCAATCCTCAAGTGTCCTGTTCTTTCAGTTTATGAAGCTTGCCAAAAATTCCTCTGCACTTTACAGTATTTATACGGCAGTCTAGGATACTGTCCTTGATTTCATAAGGTACTTCATCTGAAGTAACCAGATGACAAGATTACAAACTTCAGAACAGTCGACTGAAGTTGGAATACTCAGTCTTGAATAATGTAAAAAGTTGTTAAAAATCACACCTAAATGTAATTTTTAAAATAGACTTTGGCAGTATTCTCTCATTTGACAGCAGTGTTGGTAGATCCAGTTATTATCCTAGAAAGCAGTACTCTTCAAAATATACAAAGCATGAAGGTTTTTTTTTCTTTTGAACTGCAAAATACCTAAAGTTGTTTCAAAAATTGATATTAAAATATTATTATTAGTTCAAATTTATGTAATAAACTTCCATGCATCAAATCACTACCACTTGAGCTAGTTATGCAAATAGACAATAAACAGACAGGGTTATACTCTCTTGGCATTGTATTACATCCACTCCAGTTCCAAATACAACAGAAGTACTTCTATTACACACCACTACTATCAATGTATTAATTTACTCTTTATAGTAGCTCAGATCAAATGAACACTATATGTCTAGGGACATACAGATACATACGCGTCTCTATATTGCCACTTCCTTCTCTTCCCTTTCTCAGAGCTAATGCTGACCAATAAAACTGAAACTGGAAAGCAATAAGGATTTTTAAAATGGAAACACTCATAAAAAATTGATTTTTATAGTCAATTTTGATTGTATAGGTTGAGGATTTTCAAAAATATATTACATATATTTATTTTCTTATGGCATATCCATAATTTGCTAGTTTGTACTTTTGAAGCTTAGCTCAGACAAAAAAAAATACAAACCCAAAACTTCTCCACAGCAACTGTAAGGTTGATTAACTCAGTGTTAAACAAATTCTGACCTAATTAAACTCAAAGTCAATTCAACCCATGACAGAAGGTTATTACCTCATAAACAGGATGTACTTTAAAGTTATTAATAATACACTAACATTGCCTTTTCAAAACCTTTGATTAGCAAACAAGTGAAAATTAGCATCTGAAATTCTGTTTGTACAGACTGTAGATCAGATTATGTAAATTTCTAAATCTCCATTTTTCCAAATGGAAAGGAAGCAGCTAGCAACAGCTGTATAAGTGAGAAAACAGAGCAGATATGGGGCCCTCAACTCTCAGCAACTTCAAACTCCACTGAGATTTACAAAGCAGTAACAAGGTCACATATAGTTCCATATTCTACCCTGTTGTGCACCATCAACCACGCAAACAACAATAAAATATAAATCTACAGGCTGAAACTCTTAGAAGGGAATATCTTGAATGATATTTTATGTGCTAATTTTAAAGCCACCCAGATTCCTCCATAGTTAATTAGAAACACTCTCCAAGTATCAAAATGAGAGATTTGGTGGATGAGTTAAGCTGAAGGAAAGCAAGCCTTGCCCTTTCTCCAACAAGCTCACTTTATGGACAGAAATAAAAAGAAGAAAACAAGTGCTCTTCTAAAAATGGTGCATAATACTGTTGCATTTTCAGAATAAATTATAGACAATTCCTGTACAAATGACTCAGTATGTTTCTACTGGCATCAATAACACAAGTCTACAACCTCAAGACATTTTATGTACAAGAAAGTAAAGGAACAAAGCAGATAAAAAATCACACAAAAGCCTCTTTTGTTCTGTTGTTGATATATCATTATTTCGCATGATATCTGATAGCAGGACTGCCATCAGCAGGAGAAACATTCTAAATTAAACATTGTATGATTTATATAATTACTCAGCATATATTTATAAAATGCGCATGCTGAGCATTTGTCAATTAATATATGGAACTAAGAAAAGTTGCATATATGTTAGTTTAATAGGTAGGCACAGAATCTCCCAGTGATTTCACCAGGAGGAACAGAGCACCTGTGGGAGTAGACTCCTTGGTGTTTCAGGGTGTTCCCTGCAGTCTTAAAGTGCACATTCCTTAAAGTGCTCAGCCTTCAAATAATGCACGAGCTTCATCTCTTAGATGCCATACCCTCAAAGCCAAATCTCAGTCAAAATCCTTAGGAGTACTGTCAAAAGCAAAGAGTTCAAGAATACAAAACTAATCAAGAAAAACAACAAATAGGAAGAAAAAATCCAAACCAGCAAATTTGCCAGCTGTATATAAGAAACTTCATGAAAAGTAACTATTATTCAAAAAAAGTTAAAATGATGATGATTAGTACAATCTTCAGTTGTACTTGACAGTAATTGACAGACCATAAGACACACAACGCCAAAGAAAACAAAATTATACTAGTAAATCAAAAGCTTAAAATGCAAAACATATAACAACTTTCTGGTGCACATATTCAGCATTTCTCTTTTACCTTACTGAAAGATAAAATTAGAAAATTTAGTAAAGTAACATTTTACCTTACAAAAAAAAAATGTAGATATTTCCAACATAAGACACAATGGTAAAAATGGTATTATATTTGATTATTTTTTAATATTAAAAGTATCCTTGAGCCTTTCAAAGACAATTTAAAGTGGTAAGAGTAGATTTCAAAGTACCACCAAAGTGGTGATAAGTAAAGGTGAAAAGTAATTGTTCTCAACCTCTCTGGGTAAAAAATTAGTGGAATAAATGCCCTTTGAAATGCTACTAGGTAGAGTACTACTTGGTTTTCTCAAACAATTTGGGGAAGAGAAAAAATGAGAAGACTGAGTTTCAGGTTCTGGAGAACAAGGAAAGATGATTACTCAACAAAGTAAAAATATGAAACACAAGAGGAGAAAACCCTTAAGAGAGAGCAGCTACACTTGAACTAACAACAGCACACACTTCCAGGAACCACCAGCAGCTTCCAGTCAAGAAAGGACATGCCTCAGAATTTTCACACAATCTAATCCTTTGAGGGATCTTTCCACCACCTCTTCTGACTGAAGAATAGGTTATCAGCAGTGCCTAAAGTGATCAAGAGCCACAAGAAAAAAGCTTTGATCCGTTGTCCCCTATTCTCATTGCCCACAGGGACACTAACTTTTGTCTTTGTAAAACATGCAGTTAAGTTTGACACAGAGGTATAGGAAGGGAGAGAGAAAATACAGAGTGGGGGCATATGCATGACAATAAATAAATAAATAAATAAATAAATAAATAAATAGAGGACTCAGCTTTTGAGGGAGAGGACTCCCTCAGTGTTTTGACAGAGTTTCATCACATCCACCTGTATTCCTTTCCTACTTCCCATGCATGCCACTGACTTGATGGTTTCTCCATACATTTTTCTTATTTCAATCACCAGGATTATCAAATCCCTTCATATAAAAACAGAAAATCCTTCAAATTTTGGTGTCTTCTGTCAGTTACTAGCACTAAAAAAGCCATAACGGGCATCTAGACCAGTACAGGAACTTGTAATGGAGACAGCAATATGTGCATTAATGTGTAGTCAACACCACAGATTACCTGCTGAGCTCAGAAAAGGCAGGAAGGGTGCAAACCTGCTGATATGACTTTCTTCACCTCTGTTTACAGGATCCAGAATAGCTTACAGGATCCAGAATTCAAACCTATTCTGTCCTCATAGTTTTTTAGCTCTTGGTATCTCCTTTAAGAGTTTATGTGTAGAAGCAATTAATATTTTCAGCCAGCATTACCCCTAGGTTTTATCACTGGTTCTTTGGGTCTGCTACAGCAGAATGGTGTGAAAATTTCTGTTGCCCTGGGGAAACTGCTCCTAATTTTGCTAATTCTCTATTCTCTCTGACCAATCTAGCATAGCATATCTGCAGTCCATCAATTACAAATGTTTGAAGACAAAAAAGATGTGGCATTCCATAAAGAGTAAACATGGTTTAAAATCCCTTAATTTTAGGTATGAAGCTACATGCTACAAGGAAAGCAAGTGTTAAGACAGGAGCGAAGTGAAGCATAAATACATTCATATAGAATCATAGGATTCATTATAAGGTCGCTGGGTTCAAAGGCACCTTAAAAATCAACTCGTTCCAGCCCCCCGCCCCCTCCCCGGACAGGGACACCTTCCACTACAACAGCTTACTCAGAGCTCCATGCCACCTGGTTTTGAACGTTTTGAGGAATGGGGCAGCCACAGCCTCTCTGGGCAATCTGTTCCAGTGCCTCATCACCCCCATAGCAGAGAATTCTTCCCTAGAATCTAATCCTAACCTACCATCTTACAGTTTAAAGCCATTCTCCCTTGTCCTGTCCCTATAAGCATATGCGAAGAGTCCTTCATCTTTCATGCAGACTCCAGTCCAGTACTGGATATACACATATTAATTATTTTTCACTTTTTGTCTTGCCACCTCTTCTGAAAGCAACACATACCACTAACATCAAAAATTAAATGTAGATGTTCCTGCTCACTGCAGGGGGGTTGAACCATGTGACCTTTAAGCATTCCCTTTCAACCCAAACTATTTTCTTATTCTGTGATTAAAAAACTCTAGGTAGGAAGCACTAAGTTGTCTGGCAATAACAGTATTTCATTATTATACATTTAAGTATTTCTGGACTCTGAGCAGTCTAATTAGACATCTAATTCCTGAAAGTCCAGTTAAAATTGTGAATTCTGGCAAAGAAATTTCCAAAAGTATCAGATAAAAAATTCTGTGTCATTTATAAAAAAACCTGTCCTTTTTCATGTAGAGAAAGCAATTCATATACCTCTTGCTTTGGTCTGGAAATTTCACGGAAATACTTATCAGAGATAGGAGTTAAGGGAATTCAGTATGGGAATTACTAGAAATTCAGTATGCTCCCTCTGCAGCATGTAAAGGAAGAAGTTTCCCCTCTTCTGTGTTCAGATCACATTTAATAGAAACTACAACCATGCAAAAAAAAAAAAAAAAGAATATAGTTTATCCCTTAGAGGGTCATTGATAATGGAATTTAGAACAAGAAAGACGTGTTATGTTATCTACTTTTGGCCTCTTACATAATCAATCATTGAGTTTCAACTGATAGCTTCTGAACTTCTCTCCTGAAACCACTGACTCTGCTGGTTAACGTGTGTCCTAAAAAAAATTAGCTAATCTAAATCTGAAGACATCTACAGATGTCAAGCCCACCATTTTCTCAGTGTAATTCCCCAGAAGTGCCAGGTTTCTCTGTTGAACACATCAGGTTTCAGCTACCAGACCTGAGCTCCTGTTATCATTGCCTGTTCTTTAATATCACCAGCAGCACCCCAGAATTTTGCCCTATGAAGGTAGTCTTGCAGTATGAATCAACTTATCTTTCAACCTTCTTTGAATATATGTCATATAAATTAGTTTTCCCTGAAGTCAGAAAATTTTTTCAACCTCCATCATCTGAAAAAGAGAAAAGGGCCTTTTTAGAAAAGTCTTAAAGCTATGAAAAGTCAGGACCAATCAACATACTTCTTGTGTGTGAATCTTGTAAGTTTAGATGCTCACTATCTTTCATTTTCCAGTCCACTATAAATGCTGCTCCTGAGTAACATTCAGGTTTATTCCTGCATAGACAGACCCAAGAAACTCCTCAGATGTGAGCAAGGTCACAGGTGACTTCTCTGTCAGTATCAAAGCAAGAATGGCCTACCCTCATACTCCATATGATTTCATGTGTCACAGCAGAACGTAAGATTCGTATCTGCTACAGATAGTGTGACTATATGTGTTTGCACATCAACTTAGTGAGCTCTTAAAGAAAAAAATTTCTTAAACACATTAAGTCCAGTAAAACACTTAGAGAATGATACAAAAGATGCAGTTCCAGTCCTCTAGGATTGTGGATCTACTCCTCCATACCAGATCTCTAGCAATCAATAGTACTGTGGGGAAATAAAAACTGAGCTGGTCTCAAATCCT
This sequence comes from Chamaea fasciata, assembly GCF_029207755.1. Classification (NCBI taxonomy): domain Eukaryota; kingdom Metazoa; phylum Chordata; class Aves; order Passeriformes; family Sylviidae; genus Chamaea; species Chamaea fasciata. The sequence continues at coordinate 36,717,795 of NW_027094092.1, read as the reverse complement.
GGCCAGGAAAATTTCCTGACCAGGCTTTGTCCACACAGCATCCATCAGTCAGTCGGAAAATAAATGACTATTTCTCATTTCTCACAGGCAATGAGTAACATTGCTAGCAAATATATGCAATTTTTCCCTCTGATTACTTTTCAATGATTACTGGTGAGGAGGGAAGAGAAGTGTTTTGTTATGTTACAAGTGTTTGCCACTCAGCCTGGCTTAACAGTGAATAAGTTTCAAGAGAAATTTGGGCAGGTATTTTTTCTCCAGCATCAGGATTTACAGCAAACAAACTGAAGAAAAACAAAACACCACTAGAACAGCAAACTCATGATGTCCAGACTGCTGCTGTTTAAATATTTATTCTATTAATCTTCCTGAAATTTATTTTCTGAATATTCAGTCAGTTTATACTGAAAGAACAAACACCTGGGAGTTGTGTGTATGTACCAGGAACCTTGTTTAGTAACTATTACTGCAGGAACATAGTTTGACAGTAAACCAGTATGATTTGTGCCAGGAAAACCTTCATCAAAATCTAACATCAAATTTTGACTTGAGGCCTTAATTTTGTGTTTCTATCACAGTTCTATTTATGTAAAGCAATACTGCAGAATACTTCGTCCACAGTTCTTTGGAAAAAGTAAATATTCCATTTGTATAACGCAGAAAATTTCCAATCAATATCAAGACACTGCTGAATTTCAGCACTAGAACCTTATTCATGTTTAATTCCGTAGGTTGATACACTCTGGAATCTCCAAATTACAGAGAATGGATCAAGATACAGACTGTTGGATAATCCATTCATTCCCAAAAAAGCACAAATTCTCTTTTCCATAAACCCATGTTGCTTTTGCACAGAAACTTTGGTGATTTATATGTTGTTGCACAAATCAGGATTAAAACAAAATTGTTTCTAATAATAAGACCAAAGCCAATGAACTTAAAACTCTTCACATGTCTCTGCTGAGTAAAGCAGAACTACAAATAAAGAAAAAACATTTAAAATAAAATATACATTAATATTTTATTACATACAGGCTGAAAGTAAGCAGAAAACTGTATATGCATTTTGTATTTATATGAAGTTCTGTCCTGCAATTTACCAAATTTCACTGGCTGTAATATACTTTTCAGGTAAGTCCAGCTTTTTTTTCTTAATAAATAAATAACTAAATATTAGGAAGAGCTGTACAGGAAGTACACCTTAAATTAACTTATGAAGCTTTTGGGGAAACATGATCCTAGTGTAATCAAAATGGTATTTTCATAACATGACAAAATCAATAATAGAAGGCATGTTCTTTTTGTTCAAAGGTGCTGTGTTTTGAAAATATTGCCATGTAGTATTTACGGTAACAGCTGTACAGTTAAACTTTAGGCACAAACTGAACTGCAGAGGATCCGCTGCATAAATATAATTCCCATGGCAACTAAGTGTGCTACTAGATAACAGAGAAAAAAGGATTTATGTGTTTGCTGAGCTGTCTTGCCCTAAAGGAATTCTCCAGGCAAATGCAGGCCACCTGCCACATGTTATATTAAGCTCAGCCTTCTGGACTTACTTTCAAATCTAAAACAAAAAGGTCCACCAAGTTTCACTTGAAGTTTCTCTGTCACGGTCCCAGTCACTCCAAAATACATAGCTCACTGTTCAATATGCTTCCTATACTGCAACAGAGGTGTTTAACCATGAGTAAGTATATTTCTGGTTGCAATTTTTTGATCGATATTCTCCACACAAAGTGGGGAAGCAAGCTGAATCTTCAAATTCATTTAAACTTTTTTCCACTTGTACTGAAGATCACTACTAAAGTGCATGTAGTTTTTAAACTCTACCAAGTAATAGTCTCGTTTTAATATTATAAGGAAAAATATTTGGGTCAGATCATTCACATAGTATCTTTCTATATAAAAATGTCTTAGTGGTCCAAAAGACTTGCCTTCATATACAGGGAAAAAAAACCAAAAATCTTTGCTAGAATATATTGCTAATAGAGACGCAATGCTTGGAAATGCTTTAAGTTGGAATATTATAGTGGGAATGACAGAAGACCACTAAAATAGTAGAAAAAATACTATCACCTGGCAAGTAATAGGCAAAAAATGTAAATAATACCACCAAGTTATCAAAGGTCCAGAGTATGTGTGAAAGTACACAAGTTTACAGTGTTTTCCTTGTCAATTTTGCCTTTTAGAGATTGACTAAAAAAATTTAAGAAACTGTATTTAACAATGAAGAGTGTCCCTAGGCAAAAACTCCAGAAAGGAAACTGCTTTGCACCAATGTCCTTCCTGGGAAAACCCTGTGACACTTTAGAAAAGCAGCAGAGCTTGCCTGAAACATTTACTTTAGCATGGGAACGCGCCCCAGACACATTTTTTAGGTCGTTTGCAAATCTATCGCATTGCTAAGTCTATGGTCAGCATCAGGCAGCAAGGATGCCATGAATTTGGGCGTCTGTGTTATCCTTCCAAAGCCTCCATGCAAGAGATGGATAAGTCATTAACATGGGCTTCCTGCTGTCTTACTGCCTGTGCTCATCGCTCCAGGGATATTTACATCCCTATCTTAGCCTCACCATCTTGCTTCACCTCCATGTGAACCATGAGCCTGAAACAAAGTCCACAGAAGTTAAATCAAGCCTTGTGTTAGCATTAAGATGTTTTGGTAAGTATTACTATAGCATACGTTCCCACTGTCTCAGATTTCCCTTGCTCTTGTTTGAGCAGGTAATCTATAAGTCCAATGTTTTAACAAAGAGAAAAATAACATTAATTTTCATGAACTTACGTTGCAGCGATCAAAATTAATCTCTCTTCAGGATAGTGATAAAGTATTTGCATTGAAATGAAAGAACTGCTTGTGCAAGGACAGGAAAAGAGGAACACTATGGAACACTTGTTCATCACTGCAAAACAACATCTGTGTTATATAAAACCACTAAAAAACCAGTGCACAACAGAAATGAGTTAAGGATCAATATGACATTACCAGATAAGAATATGCATTTTTATTACTAATAATGCCCTGATAATGTTTTGTTCTTTTTTTAAAAAAAAAGAAAAGAGTAAAAATAGAAGACTAACATTAAGTATTACTCTGACTTGAATTTTCTTAGAAGCAATCACACAAAATACCTCACCAATAGATATGACAAATGCACTTTATATTTCAATGTGTCAAACCATTTCAATACTCAGAAACTATGTTGAAGCTGGCAGGCAAGCAGACTATATTAAATTTTTCTCTGGAATCGACTTCCATTCTGTACTGAATTACTGGAATTTTAGTGACCCTAAAAAAGGTTGTCAAAAATAATATTCAACACAGAGTTTTGAAATCTAATGCTCTATTACACCTACTTCACATAAAATAATATCGTTTCAATATAAGCAAACCAGTCAAGAACAACATTCTATTTGTACTTGTAATTTTGCATACAGTTTAATATTGATTTGTCACAGCACTTTTTAAATGTACCTTTTCCTGAAAAAAATAGTCAAAGGTTACATTTGGTGATTCATTTTGTTTTCAGATTTGATACAAGTGGAAACTCTTTTTAAACAAATAAATAACAATCTACCAACATGGGACTGTAAACATGTTAATAACTATTTCAAAACTCTGATTTTTCAAGACTTACACATCACAAAATTCTCTTAAGAATTTTTTTAGTGCCAGGTAAACAGTTGTATTTACAAATAATTTAACTTCTTTTCCTTCCATTTAACTCAATGCTCTCTCCCTGCACAATGAAATTCAACTGCAGTATTTATTTTCTTCTTTATTTTTTTTCCCTTGTCTTCCCCATAATAAACATCTTACCATCTTGCTTCTAAAGACATCTTCAGCTCTGGTGTTTTACTATCCATACTAATAATGTAAAAAAATTCGAGAGTACGGCTTGCCATTTACGTGCTCACTATTAATTCCAACCATTTATATCTGTTTAATCCCTAGCGTTACAAAATGCTGCAAGTAAAGTGATCACAGAATTATAGAATCACAGAATATTCTGAGTTGGAAAGGACCCACAAGGATCATCAAGTCCAGCTCTTAAATGGCACTAAGTGTAGCAGTATCTTTTCTCTTGTAACCACTGATTTGATAGATGCACAGAAGTCACAAGATCTCAGTGTGCTTCACTTAAAAAAGGGAATTCAATCATATATCACAGCTCAGGAGGAGGCACAGTTAAATCCACAGCAGCTTGGTAAGCAACACAGAAAGCCCATCAGCAGCTTAACTCTATGACAGACCCAGAGGCAACTTGAGAGCTGTCAGCACAACTGCCTGTGAAGCTCACAAGGGAAGCAATAGCCAATTATGCCCTATGACCTGCTACTGGAAAACACAGTGAAAAAGATAAATCAAGGTCCTGAAAAACTTTTCAGAGAAACTATGTACTTTACTTCCTCCCAAACACGCATCTCATTTCGGACTTTTAATAAAGGGGCAGCATTCAGTGACCATGCTCTGCCTGACGCTTATGAAAAGGGACCACACCTTCAACATTCCCTACCTGGATAAAAACATACATGCCGTTCATCTGGAAGCTAAGCTTGAGTAACAGTTGCAGAGTATTAACACTTGGATTTCTGTTTTGGTTACTTGGCTCTCATATCAGTGTGTATGATCAGCATCAAACCCAAACTAGACTCAATTAGAAAGGAATAAAGCCTACTTGTAAATTTTCTTTCCCCCCAGCCCTTCTGATTGGGTGGGTCTGAGTAGCTATAAAAATTAATTGGGAAAAACATTTCTTTTTCTCACGGCAGCAAATAAAATAAAATAGAAAGAGCTTGTCCTGATCCTCATTACCTGATCTCTGTCCTTCCTCTGGTCAGCACTGTTTTCCAAACTTCACTGTCACATGGGTTTCCCTGGTTCATCAGTCTAAAACCTAGCTTAAGTGCAGGCTCAGTGAACTACCCTGAAGTTGTGCTCATAACACCAACTTCAACAGTCACCTGCAAGTTGAGCTCAGAAACATTTGTAATTATTCTGTGTCTGGCAAGAGTTATTCATGGATTGAATCTCATCTGCAGAAACTAATAAAAATTTCAGCCTCCAGCTTCAACGAGGATAGCATCAAGCCAGTATATGCCTAGGTTAAAATAATCATGTTGAGAGGTGTAGTACACAATTTATGCCTGTGTTTTACTAAAAAACATACTTACAGTTTATTTGCAGGCTTAAGCATCATTTTAAAGATATGAAGGCCTTGGAAAGCCATCAGTATGCAGGATGAATTTCACTCTTTCACCGAGGTAAGAATACTTGATTTGCAGGTAACATGCAAAGTAGTTTTAGTTGTAAGCCATTAGCAAATGTAAAGTATCTGAAGCACACTGGTTGTGCATTATTTAAATAAACACTAACAAAGGGCAAAAAAATTAAAACACTTCAATTGACTAAAGATGTAAATTAAATAGTTGTCTCAGAAAGAGAGAAATCTAACCCTTCATCAACCCCCAAAAAGAACAGAAGTAACTGACATGCTGGTTTAAACTTCCATAACTTCAAAACATGAGAGGACAAAATGTGTGAGAAGCTATTGAATATGCATACATAGGATTTAAAGATGATGACCAGGGTTACTTTACAGTTCTGTGACTATTTTAGTGTCTGGTGTGGCAGGAGCCCTCTTCTGGGGTAGTGGTCCAAAACATTTCATTCTACAAGAAGGGTTTTCTGAGCAAGAAGCAAAATTGTGGCTTTTTAAAATGACTGAATTTCTAGAGGTCATGGTACCATATATCAAACAAAATAAAATTAAACTTCTGATTTTAAGTATTAATTCCTATTAAACCATAATCATGCAGCTAATTTTCTCTAGTCAATGCATTATTAAGCCAATTAGAAAAGGGGTCAAATTTACTAAATTATCCACTTAAATGTTTTGGTGGCCAAATTCCACTGAAAGATCAATTTGCCTAAATTGTAAACTAAACTATGCAGTCAAGACAAAAACAAATAAAAAGCACATCACTGTGAATCAGGGAAAATACCAGGTATGTTTCCCTTCTAATATCTGTATTTACCTGAAGTTCATGTGACTGAACTCTGAACACAAATGACCAGCACTACACTTTCTAAAAAAGCAATTAAGCATATCTCTGTTAATAGTCACATCCTAGGGCATTTCCTGCGGATGCACTCGGTACACATACCTTTTCCTCTTTATCTAAATAGCTGGAGAGAAACTCCGATTGAACCAGTAGTGCTGTACAGCCAGTAACACTGCCAGCCTGGCCTTCTGCAGGGTTTGCTGCCAGGGAATTTGAGAATGTATCAGTCATCTGCAAAGCAGAATGAGTGCTACAAATCTCTGTCAACAAGAAGCGAGGCTTGGGTGGATAAGGTGAAGAAAAGGGTGTGGGATGATTTGAAAGGTTCCTAGTAAAAACTGAAAAAAATCTCTGAAAGATTCTTTAGGAAGGTTCTTAACCCGATCAAGGATTTCTACATAAAAGAACAATCAGACCCTTTAATAAAATATTTTTAATGTTTTAATGAATCTAAATTAAATTAGGTAATCAATACTTATTACTATGTTTTATTTTTATCAAATTGTATTCAAAAGCAGCCTCTCTCATCCAGTTTGTAATTTCCAGAGTGGGTTCTGCTTGACATTCCTCTAAACAAAGGATGTCTGATATATGACTACATTATTGGCATTTTGTCAATGGTAGAAACTTACAACTTGTCTAATAACTGAAAGCTAATGATAATTAGCTCTTGCCAAGTCTGGTAATGTACCCAGTGACTATTTAGCACTCAGACTGTAAAGGCAACAGCTCCGCTTTTTGGTATTGTAGTTGTTTGAGAAAACAACCAAAAAGACTGCTTGTGTAATTTCTGTTCAAGTCAAAAGGAAATTAAATATATCACTCTCTTTTGAACTCCTTGATGACTTGGTCTCAAAATTAGCACAAATATAACATATCTGGGAGACAATAATGTTACTTCTTATTTTTATGGCTTAGCTGAGACAATTTTTTAACAATATAAGCCTTTCAGTTATTCAAAAATTATTTCTTTTTTTTCATAATAAATTTATAGTCAGATCTATTATTTAGCATTTCATTCAGCAAACACCCAAACCAATGCATCTTGCCCAGAAATGGAAGGGACAGCTTGAGATTAAATAAGTGTTGGTCTAAAAAAACCAAAACCAACAAACCTAAAAGCAGGAATGTAACACATTCTCTACATTGCATAAAATGATTTTTGCTGCTAGAAGTCTCAAAAAGATAAAGATAAGGAAACATGGAAGACAAAAATTAAATTTTTGCAATATGGTACATTCTTTTCTCCATCCATTTGCTGAATATATATTCCAACATCAGTGACAAGACAGAAATCAAACACAATTGTCTGACAGAGCAAATGTTGTCTATAAAAGGCGAAGCAAATACTTTTAAACACCAGCTGGAAGGTATTTCATTGTGGTAAAATTGGAAATATGCATGCTAAAACATGGCTTGGCAGATGAGAATCTTCAGGCCACTCACTGCACTCAGAGTTAAGCTATGCTTGGATGCCACCTGGAAGCACTTTACCTTTACAACATCCTAGAACCAAAATGAAGTTGCTTTCCAGAAGCAGGCACAAAGGTAAATATATCCTTCAGATGAGTTGCCTGCAGGACAGCACTTGTTAATGTAAGAGAACGAAAAGACAGGCTGTTTAGCAAAGAATCGAGGCATTGGGGGGTTTAAATCTGACTGCCTCCAAACCTGGCTTGAGACCATGGAGGTGCCTGGTGGACAGGGTGGGACCTGCACGTCTGAATCATGGTCTTTGCTCTGACCAGCTCAGAGAAGGAATACACACTACATGCTCACAAAAGACTCCTTCTGAGCGAAGGTCAGTCTTGACCCTTTGATTCTGAACACCTTATAACACAGTAATGAGAATGTAAGTCAATGGGAAAAAGCTATTACTCTGCACAGATGTTTCACCTTTTCCTGCTGAGCAAAGAACAGCTGCTTTTTACTATTTATTCTATATCTTCTTCGTTGGAATATCTACTTTTGATTTAAAAGTCACTGCCCTGATTGGTGGTGCAATAGCTGACAAAAACTTGTGTTATATGCAAATACTGTTTACTAAGAAAAGGGGAGATTTTTCAGGAAATGTTTCCTAAATCATTTCACAACCTTAAAACAATTCAGACTGGATCTCATAAGCACTGAACACTGCTTAAACACATTTTTTCCTCCCAGTTTTTCATTTCCCATTACTTTGCCACCAATTCCTTCTTTTAGCATTTCCATTCCTGGTTACATGTGTCCTCAACTATGTACTTCTCATTGACACTCTTTGGTGAAACTTGAAGATATCCCTACTTTATCACCAAAAAAACCAAGCTATCTCAAAGCCTACTTTTATGATACCGGTGCTGTGTTGCGTGTTAATTCACACCGCCACAACACTACCGGGTCACTGTCAGATCTTGGCAAGTCCTGCATCCTTCTGTACTGCCTGCAGCTTTGCCCTACCACCACAGGCTGCCACCTCATGCTGTCATGAGACTGTTACATGAAAGCCATTAATACCCTTCATTTACCAAAAAAAAAAAAAAAAAAACAAAACAAAACAAAACACCTATTTCATACTTTCTCACTGATGTTATGTTATTGCTGAAGGAAAAGCTTTCTTCTGCCCAGTCACACTTTGTCCCTGGCTGTCTTTGAAGTTTCTTTTGAAAGCAAAAAAACTTCTTTATAAAACACCCACCCAACAAATAACAGTTTTCCCAATACAGTTGAATGTTTATGTGGGGAAAATTTTGTATTTGTGAGCATTCAGAATTTTAATCATAATTTCTTTGACATGCAGAAATAAACAGTGTGTGTGAAATAGCATCCTTCAGAAAATAGAATCCCAAATAAAAAAAAAAAAAGATAGAAGTCAAGAGAAGGCTCTGTACCCTGCTAAATTAATTACAATGGGAGTCATCAGAATTTAGCAGCACTGATAGGTTTATTTTCATGCCTGCCTTCACTCTGGCAATTCCTCTGGAAAGAACTAAGGCTGCAGGTGGTTTGAATGGTTTCCCCCCACCACCAAAGACACACAAAAGATCCAAACCCAAAACTTCACCCATGTGAAGCAGGGTGCTGGTGCTTACATTCAGCTGAATGACATTAATACTCCCTTAACAGAAGCATCTCACTTCTGACTCCCTCTTCTGCCCCAATGCATTGAAGAACAACCATGTGCTACACCCATGTTGATCCTGCTGAAACACAAGCTGCAGGTGGTATTGTTTCTATCATCAAGCAAACACAAATCCAGGATAAGGGCACTGAAGCAGGAATGCCTACTTCCCAAGAACAGCTGGCCACAGGTCTGAGGGGCAAGGCACAAGAGAGAAATACAGCAAAAGGACTGATATCAGACAGTTAAACAAGTTAAATCACAAATCTTGGAACGCCTAAATAGCTGTAGGTTTGATGCTTAACATACTTAATGTCTACTGGTACCAAAAAAGATCTCTGAGGGTAATTTTCAAGAAGTTTTTCAGATTGCCTGAAGAAGAATGCTGTCTCTGGTGGTCACCTCTAGCTAAAGTCAGCTCAGAGACAGGATATTTTGCTTACTGCAGCATAATTTCCCTGGTAAGGTTAATCATGCTCTTTCCAATTATTATGGAAAACCTATCAGGCATGTTTGACTGTTATAAACAACAGCAGTCTATTACCCTCGACAGCAACAATTTTCCAAGACGTCAGTAAATCACTATCTCAGCTGTGTGCCAGCTCTTCTCGGCATTTACTTGTTGAACTGCATTTCTCATGCAAGAGGTGTTTGTGTGAAGAGACAAGGAAGTGTTCTCAGCTTGAGCTAGCAACAAGAGGAAAGGCAGCACTGCAGATACAGAGCAGATACACACAGGGACAAAGAACTGGAATGATCCTTAAAGGCATAGATGAAAAATCGGAACTTGATTGAACTGAAAAATTAGATTAGAGAGAAAGAAACTCAAAAAGACATGTGACCAGTAAAATAGGCAAGGAACTTCAGACAATTCACATCTTCATTAATGATAGATCATGGGGCAGGGTGTACCCTCAGCAAGAGTGCTGATAGCAGAGACCAATGACACTTCCCACAACTGGGAGGAGTGGCTGATACAGAGGGCTGCATCCAGAGGAACTTTGACAGCCTGACAGGAACCTCATTAAGTATAGCAAGGAGAAGTGCAAACTCGTGCACCAACATAATACTGGGAGTCACCCAGCTGGAAAGCAGCTTGGCAGAAAAGGACCTAGGAATCGTAGTGGACACTAAGTTGAACATGAGCCAGCAATATGCAATTGCAGGAAAAAAGGCAGATGGTATCCCAGGCTGCATTAGAGAAGCTGTACAGACACATTAAAAATTGACTGACTTTATCTGCACATAGGTTAGGAATTAAAAATAAAGATAATATGACAAGCAAAGAAAGAATTTTAACACTAGGGACACAGTAATGCTGGGGACAGATAGGCTTTCTTTTGGCAGATGAAGCAATCAGAATTGGACAAACTGGGAATATTTGGGAGTATGCATATAAATATGACACAGGAAATCTTCTGTAAGATTACATACATCAGTAAGGAGAAATTTTGAGAGAAATATTTTATGGTCTTTTTTCCCTGCACAATTTTATTTCAAATGAAACACTTGTGAGCACTGCAGATATTATGTGAAACAAGCTTTAGGCTTGTTAATCTTTGTACCTTTTTCCCCCCAGCCTCGGTACATTTGGTACCCTCTAAGTGCAGCCTGGGTGTACTTAGACTGGAAGCTCACTTTTACCAATACAGGAAAACTTCCTAAGAGGGACCAATCCCACCTTTGCAAGTTACTGTGAAATACATCAGACACTTGCCTATCATAGCCAACGTGGTCTCCCAACAATTAAACCAGATCTCAGAGATAACAGTAAATCACAACCATAACCCTTGTGTCTGCCATCTTCACATTAACCTGAGGAGAGGGAGAAATCTTCAGACTGGAAAAGAACTGAGACATAATTAAAGAACACCCCTGATTTACTTGATTTGTTATACATGGAGCAGAATCACTTAATATCCTGTTTTACCTAGATCATCAGTGAGACTGGGCACTGTAAGAAAAGACAAGATAAAATTACTGGCTATCTGTTGCCTGACAACATCATAAATGGATGTATGGAGAAAGACTTCCTCAGAACTGGCACCCCAAGAAAGAAGGGCCTGTGGGGAGGGGGGGTTGTTGTTTCTCTGACAGTGTTTATCCTTCCGCTCTTCCCAAACAATATTAACCATGATCTTAGACAAGACTTTCTTCAAGGTGATTATATGTAACTCCTCTATTACTGTTGGGTTATTTTAGCACCATATAATCACTGTTGACTATGTGATTCCAAGAAACTAGACTTTCAATTCGTAGAGAACCTTGTTTAGACTTTCAATTTGTAGAGAACCTTGATCAAAAAGATTAGCTAGAAAGAGATAAGTGTATTTCCTTGTTTCCCAAACCCACTACTGCTCTCATAATCCAAAAAGATGCATCACAGAAGTATTAAAGAACACTTGTGATCCAAGTCAGCAAAAGAAAAGTGGTCCCATCCACATACAAAATTTTAAAATTATTTCAAGATGGTAAATTATATTCTTCTGAAGACAAGCTTTTTCTAACCTTATTTTGAAGCCACAGGCAGAGTCCTGCTCTGCTCACCTCCAATCCCCATCACAGTACGAATAGGTTGAGCTGCATTGATCTTAATATCATACATGCACATACAAGGTAGCTGAAATCAGGAGTTATTTTTGAAATTCTTTTCCATATTAATAACTTAGAAGACCTAGAAAAACTCTGTCAGTCTCAATGAGTCAAAGCTACTGATAATTCCATGTTTCTGTATTGAAATTTTTCACTCTGCTAGCCCAGGAAGAATGGCTGACATACCCAAAGATGTTTGATGCAAATGGAGTATTTAACTCACTCTGTCCAACACACACAAAGACTTCGTTTCCCTCATTTCATGACCTATTTGAGTGCACCACCAATGTTTTTTTCCCTTTCTATCTGAATTTACCATTAAAATATTTTAAATATCTGACTGCAATAGCTCAGAATTGATCCAATTAAGTATCTGATTTCAGAGCTTTCTTTCCTTGCTTGAAATGGATTTGAATCTTGATTCCTTCCATTTTCCCATGAGAAAGCTCATGAAGTGTGTAGCCTGACAGGGGCCATTGATGAGTTTTTGAAAAACAAGCAGAGGCTGTTAGAATGATAATCAGTCTTTGACTTTTCTTGTTACTTTACTGTTTTCAGGGACCTCATAACAGGAGCAAAGCGGCTGCCTTCCTGTTTACCTCATCTGGGAAGGTAGTAACAAACCAGCAGAGTGAAAAGACAATTCTGTTGAGTAAAGGTCTTGCTCAGTAAAAAAATGCTGGTTCCCTGGTAGGATAGACATGTTTAACCTCATTAGTGACAGAGGCTGGAGCTACATGGTGAAGAATTTCTGGCTTTATAAAGTTTGAGTGAACTTTTAGGACAAAAAAAAAATTAGAAAATGGCTAACAAGTTCTTTATCATCTGCTGATTTCTTTCCAGGATTCCTTTCCAACAATTCCTTAAGCTGGGAGCGATGACCTGGGCATGAGGATTCTCGGTAACAAGAAAAGAAAACTCAGTCTTTAAGTCATGATAAATCACAGCAGTATTTTGTGACAATAGCTGAGTATTTCCTCCATTATTTGAACTCAGCAAAAGACTATCTTTCTATTGCTGTCTTTCAAGCAGTCTTGGGAAAGATGCAAACCTATTGGCATAGAGATATTCTGGTATATGTAAACATTATCTTGCCATTAAGCATGGTAAACACTTTGGCTAAGTGTGTGGGGGTCAGGTTTTAGTTTAGGGTTGATTTGCTGCCATTTCCCCGCCTCCCCTTCCTCCCCCCCCTTTTTTTTAACTGCTGACTTGGCTGCTTTCTAGCTCTGGTTTAGTCTGCTAGCATTCCTATGCTAAGGAAGTAGGAGCTTTTTGGGAATTATGTGCATGTATAGCTGCATGCCCTACAAGTTCAAGCCACATTTACGGTCCATTCTTCTCAATTCTGATCTTTCACACTGCACTGCACTGAGAGGAAGAGGGTTAACAGGCACTGAAGATTATCACTATAGCTGTATCTCAGGAAGGCACGAGGAAAATGTGTGTTCATCACATACACCTAATAATGTATGCCATTTTGGGATAGCTGTCCCACAGATCTGGCCTCACTTCTGTTTGTAGACACCAATTGCATTCTCTAGATTTGCCAGGAGGCACAGCTTGAAAAACAGAAGAGGTAGAGAAGTAGCTCAGTACTGCAATCAAAGACAGGGCTCCTGGAGCAATAGGTAGGGTGTTTTTTACATGGGGCTCTACTTTCTTTTTATATGTAGATTGGGCAATGCTGTTTTCTACAAACTATTTTTGTTCTAGATCAAGTAACAAGGAGTCAAAGAAGCTCCAGTTCAGTTTCATTCCCCCTCCCCCATTCAGCTTCCAGCTGAAAAACCATAGTAGCAGGAAGAACTGATCTTTCCCTATACCTCTTGCCTTTTCCCACACTCATTTTATCTCCACAAAACAAAACAAAACAAACAAACAAAAAACCCCCCCCACACACACACAAAATAAACCAAACAACAACAACAACAAACCCCCCCACAACCTAAAAAACAACAACAACAACCCCCCCCCCCCCCAACTTTAGAGGAGAAGAGACGTAATGCAAAAGGAAGATGAGACAAAGAATTAACCTCCTAAAGTCAAACAATTTTAGCATGCAACCAGAAACTGGATAAGACGCTGTCCCAGGATGCTGGTCTAAAGAAAAGCTTAATATGTTAGAAGAGCTCTTGTAAAATGCTGCCAAATTTTTGATCTGATAATAAGCTGTGAGTGCAGACAAAATAAGGACGGAATGACTGGGCATGGAGCATTCCACCACCACTGTATCTGATCCTGGTACGAAGCTACAAATGGGATGAAGTTACAGATTTGTGCATCCATTGGGGGATAAAGACCATTTCCTGTGGGTAAAATTCATGTGTCTCTGGAAATACTACATGTGATGCATATGTTGTTCAGAGCCACTGCAAATTCTCTTCTGGAAGCTCACAGATAAAACCAGTTTCCTCAGAGAAATCAAGATAAATCTTTGCTTCTCATGCACATCTCAGATCCTGCCCAAAATGAATGAGGGAATAAGGACAATTAGAAGAAGAAAAAAGCTTCAATTAGCATACAAATATCCTGGTAATCAGGCAATAATAGCAAAGGAAATGCAGAAAAAAATACATGACAGTTTAATGGGAAATTCTTAAAATATTATATTTTGTAAGGTTTATTGAAGTGTGTATGTGACATTTTAATGAGGTTGTCCCAACATGCAGTATTTTCAAAGTTTCGTATAGTATAGGAGTTCTTTATAATAATAAATTGTGACCAGGGTTTTGCATTTTATTCACAGAACAAGTCACAGTTTCTGCACATGCTCACTGAAATGCACACTAACGTTAAATTTTTCTTTAATTTCTTCTATTTATTTAAATCCATGCAATGTTGTTTTCATTTGCAAATATAAAGCAAAGAGAATGACACAAAGAAGAAGGGCTGTTGTTTGAAATGCGAGCTTAAACATAGGGGCTAAAATGCCAAAAATAACTTCTGTCTGCTAAGAGTAGCTCAGTACATGGTATTATGAGTCAAGTACCTTATGAAATTACTCTGTAGACACCAATTACTTTCACAGTACATAATGCATTTTTCTGCTAGGTAAAATTAAAGTCTCAGCAATGAAACCACCATGCCCAACAATTTGCACAAGAAAAATGGAAAGAGGATACATAAATTAGTGGAACAAACGAAAGCCTCATGCTCTGATTTCAGCCAAAACTTAAATCTTAGCAGAAGTAAGTTCAGTGGTCTCAGAACTGAAATCACCATACCCAACAATTTGTACAAGAGAAAAAGAAAAGAGCATACATAAATTGGTGGAACAAACGAAAGCCCTTTCTGCTACACTCTAATTTCAACCAGCTCTTAAACCCTCATGGAAATGAGTTTGGTGATTTCAGCTGAATTTCACAGTTAGCATCAGAAACTAGTTTCAATTATTAGCTACAAATTCATTTGATTAAAAGCCCCTAATCTGGAGATGCCCAGGACTCTGCTAGCTTGTAAATTAAGTTAACATTTTCCTTCACCTCAAGACAGGAGGATTGCTCAGAGCTAGGATTCAATGCACCACGTGTTTTACAAAGATAAACAAGTGCCTTATGTTACTTTAATACTTTAACCTTCATGAGCCACAAAGCATTCCTCTCAAAATATTTAAATATTGTTCTCTGATTGCTATTAGGCATCCACCATACTTCAGGGGAGTCTGGAAAGCAGGAACAACTCTTTTTATCAGAGGTTTCTGTCAATGTACCATAAAGAACCTGGGCCTAAAGTAGCCCTCTCTCCCCTCACCATAAGAGCACAGACAGAATGGGGAGGATGTGAGAGAAGTTAAGGACTGCCACCTTTATATAAACCTAGTGACTCTTCTCCCCCAGCCTCATATTCAATTTAGCTAGAGGATATGTTTAAATACAGTTGATAAGACAAACAGATTTAAGCTTCACAGAAATATATAATACAGGAATCAGCACCTTCCACCCCATGTTTTTTGGGTTTTTTTTAAAGGTGCAGTAGAAAATTTTCTTTTTACAACATTTGAAATTATATACCTATAATTTATAGCAAAATGTTAGTAAAGCCCATTTTTTATTTTTTCACTTAGGCGCAAGAAAAAGACAACATATGGAAGAGAGAAGTAAACAGAAAAGATGCACCTTGGGTCATTATGCCCAAGAATAACTTAAGAAGTGTCACTCAGGATTGCTGATTGCTGGATGCTCTGCAATGCAGTGGGGGAATTAGATCTGTTATCATTCTTCCTACTCTAATTAAAAATATAGAAGGAATGAAACAAGCCATGAAAAATTAACACAGAACAAAAGCATTTGGAAAAATCCAGAATCTATTCGCACTGGCAGCCCCTTGGTTATTAATGCTTCAAGCGCCCATGAATACTTTTGGCCCTTGCCCTTGTCTGGTGCAACTGATTGACGGAATACTCACAACATGGAAAACAACTACAGAAAATGCAAAATTTTCAATCTACTTCCTTGGCAACTTGCAAATCTTTGTGAAATCATGCATCCTCAGGATTGTATCACTTGTAGAACAATGCCAAAGAATTTGAGCAACATTACCCAGCATAAACTTGGCCTATCAGTTAAACAGCAGCTGCTTTTAGAGTGGAGGAATTCACAATAGTTTTCTATTCATTTCAATACTCTGTATTACACTAGTATTCTGACTTTTTTCTCTCTGTGTGTGTTATTCATCTGGGCAAGATCTCTTTTCACCGGGAATAACAGAAAGTATGGGATTTATTGCTATAATGAAGTTCTTTCAAATCTCTGTTTTCTCTCTCTAAAGGACAGGAGGATAGGCGTTCATCTCATCAGGCAGCTTATTAGGATTAGCACTGAGTAAGACACCACAGAATGTCAAGCCTATCAGTTACTAAACATGCATCATACAAACTTTGTCTTTGCGAGAACCTCTGCTCTGCATTTGTCATCCACCTGAATAATTAACAAGTACATGCTGCCTGCCAGCAGCTTAGGGAATTAATTTTCCCAGATTAAATGCTGATCACGTCTGCAAAAAACTCAGACCACACACATGCTGCACTACTACCTTTCAAACATTAAAAGCCAAGGAAACAAGTTTTAGTATGGTCTCTGAGGAGTTTGACCTAAAACTTATTTATTATAGGTATGACTTCATAATCATTATGAAGTGGTCAGAGAGGTTTTAACACCCAACTTACGCAACAAGCCAACAAGGAACTCTCTTTATCTGGCATGAGAAGCTATTTAAATAAATATCCACTCTGGAGTTGCTTCACTGCTTAATGCTATTCTAGTCCCAAAATACTGAGATAGTCATAGGGAAAATCTAATGTCTGTAAACACTGAGGGTTTTTTGAACTTGAAATATTTACTCTAGGCTCTTTAAAAATAGATTCAGAGATGACAACTGCAGCATGTGCAATAGCATGTATATTGATGCCAGGGACTAAAAACAAATGAGGTATCTCATTACCTTACATTTTCTGTGATCTAAGTCAACACTTGCCCCAAAATCAGAGTCCTTGTGAAGATTAATTTCTATCTGAAATGTTAACTATGACTGATTATTGAAAAATATTATGAAAAACATTCTTTTGTGCAATGTTTAATGAAAATTGTTATTTTATATGATAATGATATGGAATACTTATAATGATCTAAGGAAACTATCTTCTCTAAGTATTTAAGTGGACAAAGGATTGAGACTTGCAGCTTCCAAGAGACCCTTTCTGAATGGCCATTCCTCAGCGTACTGACAGGTAAGCAGCAATATGACGTAGTTGGTACCATTTGCCATGAGCCTCTACCAGTTCAGTACATAATAAGTATAACAATCCCAAAGTTAAAGATGTACACAAAAAAAAGGGCCATCATTCCCAAACAAAAAGACAGGAAATAAACCAAGTATACAGATGAACTTAATACACTAAATTTCTTAGGATTTGAGTGTAACAGGACAGCCTAAACAAAGAGGGAAAAACCCCATCAATAGCAAAAGAATGTCATACCTACTCTACCTCACTCAAGGAGTCAAAGTCTACACCCTGTCAGACTCTGCAAGCTTTCTACATACAGAACTCACAGCAAAGGTAACGTGAGTCATGGGTATATAAAATGTGCAGGATTCCATCTTACAGAGAAGCTTCACTTCAGTAAGGCAAACAGTACGTTCCTGCTTTGACCCTTCTGTCCTGAGATGCAGCATCTCTCTAGAACACTGACAGCATGTCTCTGCAAGACCTGCTGGGTGCATTAGTCTGGTCTTCAATTTCCCTTTCCTATCAGCTAAGCTTCTGAAGAATCATTACCCCTGCAGCATCTACGCCAACGTGGATACTACTGCAGCTTCCTTTTGGTTAAGTACATTGCAATATTTCTACTACCTTTTTAAAAACTGGAATTGGAGGGAAATTAACTGCACAATTATATTCGTAATACATACAGCAGTAATAGATGACCACAGAACATGTTATTCCAATAAATACCAAAGGCAGTGATTAAAGATGGCTCTTCTTTTTGCATTTAGTCTGAGCTCTGTACTGCTTGCAGCTCATGGGAATTAATGCAAGAGTCCAATCTGAAAGTTATGAATTCAGAAAAGTCTCTGTGCACATATATTTATATATTCCTTCAAAAGCAAATTAAAAAATAAAATAGTTAAGATTAATGACAATTTAAAAAAAACAAAAGCCAAAACGACAAAACACCTGAATGCTACCACGTAGGTTTTCTCCAATTTTAAGAGGTTTTATGATGCATTACAACTAACATCTACTTGTTATATAAAATACTGCTTGAATAAAATACATTTTGAATCTGCATCTCCAAAAATCTTTCTACTCTCTCAAACTTGCTATCAACAAATAAAGTAATTGCTACTTCTGTGACCTACATTAAAACCCACCAACTTATTGTGAACGAATTGCCAGTTAATCAGAGTAAACAAAAATCTTTGAAAAAATTTTATTGAATGGCAGTACATATTGCATTGCTAAATATTACTGCAATCATCTACACAAAAATCATCTTTTTGTTCTTTATTCATTAATAATCACACTCTCACACAAATATTTTGCATAAAATTAACATAATACATCTATATTTCATTTCAGTTTTGACAAAAGTAATGATTTTTTGGTTTCTAATATTAAAGCATATACTTCATCCAGGGGAATGACTGAATGCAAAGACACAGTGCTGAGGTTTTTTCTAATTCATGTTCTCCATGTTTAATATTTCGTTACCGTTATTGAAATTTAAATTGAAAAGGCTTGGTATTGTCCACAGCAGAGACCTAGTTCTAACCACAGTATGCCTATCACTAGCAAACTAAAATTGAGGCCCTGCCCTTGGCCCAGGGGCTTAATCTCTGGGTAATGCTGGAAATGTTGTTCCATGCATGGATTAGCAAATTAAAAGAACTTACAAACCTCTGCTGTGACTTGTGTAACTCCTGCAGTCCCTAGATCATCATCCACAGTTACAGAACTAGGTTTAGCTGCTTTGAAAAGACATGGTAGGAAAAAATGAATTGACAGAAAGATTTCTACAAACTGCAAGTGGGAACTATCCATGCCAGAACCCAAGGCCACGGTGCTAAATATGCATAAGGATTTAATTCAGAATTAATACATAATTTTGAAAACTATCAGAGTTCCTTTTGTCAAATGCAACTGGTTTTATTTCATAAAAAAACTGACAAAAACCCCCATGACTATCTACCAAGCTAGATATATGCCATTATTTAGAAATTTAGCTAATAAAGATTGCTATACAAAAGTTAATCCAATTTTTTTGTTGTAAGTGTTGAAAAGTTGATATTCATTTCAAGCTTTCTGTAATTTTGTTTACATCACAATGTTTTAGCAGAACAAATTGGCTAGAATCTTATATTGCACAAAACAAAAACTTCGTGAATGCTTTTATTAAAACTGTGATACTTGTTGTTCTCAAAATAGATGCAAGTATAATAACTATCATTGTTATTATTTGCCTATTATATGCAAATTTTCTCTTAAAACCATAATATGCTCCATTTAGAACTTTTTATTTTGCCAACGGTTCTCAAGGGAGTAAAAGCCCTCCAGCAACTTTCTAAACAATATTCTCTTCAAAGAAGTATGCATTACTACCATAACAAATAGGGAAAAATCAAATAAGTGAATATTTGTACATTCTCAACAAATATTTCAGGAAGTGAGAATATTCAGTCAGCTTAATGTTATGTATCTGATTAATTTATTAGGGGGGGATGCAACAGTATATAGGCTCTTGCAATACTGATTATAAACCTTTTATGTTTGTATATAAACAAAATTTAACATTTCAAGAAGAAAGTTGCCCAGCACCTTAATATTACTTAATTCACTGTCCAACTTTTCTGCAAAGGAGCTGCTGTATTTTAAGGAGAAATGCTTGAAATTTATGAGAATCATGACACATGCATCTGTCTCTCTTCTGAAGTAACTTCACCCAGTTGCACTAAGGACTCTAAGGACAGAAGGAAGACTCCCCCCCCCATTTCCTGAGGGAAAAAAAAAAAAAACCAGAGAGCACCTGACAAGGCTGCATTTACCCAGCCATGTGAGCTTCATTAGCTAATCAAGACTATGCTCAAGACAGATACACAAGCCACTATGCTTAGGAGCTGTAAGAAGAGTTGGAAAAGAGTACATGCTTGGCCATTTCTCCCACCAATTAAATTTTGACCACTGATTTTATGCAACAATTAAGAGTCTTTCACTACCTCTGCCTATTTTCCTCTTCCAGTACAAGGATCAGTAAAACAACTGGAGATTGGTGGCAAAATTACAGGCAGAAAAAATTAAACCAGGATTATAACACAAAGTCTAGAGAGGCAAACTAAAATAAAATATTTTCTGGTGGTTTTGTTTGGGTTTTTTTTGCCCAGATCTTCCAGTTATAAATAAAGAACATCCAACATTTCTCTGAAGTACCTTGTAAGCAACAAGAGTGAGAGAAAAACATAGCTCAACAGTTCTGGAAGCGTATTTCCAAGCCAGACTTGATCTAATGAGCGTCAATGGTTTCTACACTCTGTTACTCAGTTATGCTTCTTGTGTGACCTACACAAACCATTTGAGGGAAAGAAGGCAATTCAGCACCCAAACTCACTCTAACCACTGTTTTTTTCTGCAGAGTTCTAGCAAGGGTCCCAAGCTGCAAGCACTAAGATGCTGATTCTGCAGCACTGTTGTCCTTCTCGTAGTAAGTTGCCTAGACCACCAACTCATTTCCCACAGGCCATCCAGGAGCCATCAGATGATAATGGGTTTTAGTTTCCACCCACCTGGGCTGCATTCAAACTAGTGACCTAAGGTGAAGGTCTCCACATCCCATTACCAAACCCTCAAGTCATTTAGTATCCTCATGTAGTAAGCTTTTCCGGCAACATAAAGTCGAGAGACAGTAAAGAGCTGTCTATATCTGAAATCTGTTCTCAAGTACACGGTCACTCAAAGCCTTTTGATGCAAGTATGGTATTTCAGGTATTAAATTGCCTGAATATATTTCAATCTATATTAAAAGCTCTATGAAAGGAGAAAATAGATAAAAATTAAAATACAACATTATGCCATCAAATCTGAAATTAACTTTATATAGCCCTAAATTTAAATATTGTTATTAAGAGATATTAAGGGTCTGCATGGTCTTATTAAAAATAAATCAGCAGGAATTTGAAAATATTAAAAGCAATTCCAACAACATCAGCATTTTTATCAAGACATTACAGTATATCTATTTTTAATAAATTAAAGACTGAGCTACACGTAAATTACATGTTTAGCACTTAATGCTGTATTCACATACAGTGTATTTTCTGTTCGCTAATGCTAGACGTTTTAATACACAGTTTAAAACATTAGGAAGTGTAAATTATCTTGTGTTAAATATGCCAAGTACTTCAGAAGTGTTAATTAATGTATTATTAAAGCAGTTTTTAGGAGGAGTGAAGATATTTTAAGAACTATGAGTTTTGACTAGAGTAAATGCACATATATTTGCAACTAGTTTAGCAATTTAATAAAAAGGATTTTGTACTAAATAATATAAAAGGGCTTTTTGGGGGTGGGGTTTTATGTTTTCTGGTTTTATTTGGTTTTCCTTAAATAAACATACCAAATACTTTGCTATGTTAAAAAGACTTTCACTGTAACACTCAGCCTTGAATTAATCAGATAAAGATGAAAGTGAAGAATTTTGCCACCAGTGTTTCTTACTTAACTCACTCAGTTATGCCTTTCAGCTTGGTATATTTTATATGAAGGATATCTTGTTAAAACAACTGTTGAAGGCAAGTCATATCATATCATATCAGCTACAGACCATACCCTATGGGACCTCAAATATTCCAAAAGCTATGTTAATATAATCCCGCCACACAATTCTACTACAAAAATACAGCAGGTTTTCAGTGACGTGCAAGATTCCATATAAGTACCACATTGTCTGTATGTCTTCAAGAAATGAGGTAAAGCCATCACAAGGATTATACTGAATCAATTTAGGAAGGTAAAAATTGTTAACAAGCAATATAATATAGCTTAGTAAGTGATTCTAATCTCTATTTATCAACTAACAAGGAGGCTGCACTTCTCAATGCAGTTTCCAGTACCGTAGGGCTGCTGTGGGACAGCAATATTCTCTGGCTCAGGAGACAAATGCAACTTCTCAATGAGGAAGTTTGCAGCTTTGTAATACAAGGTTTTCTATGCGTTACGCCACGTGCTTCCACCATTCTTTTTCAAAATTGTTTTAAAAATTACATGGCTTCCTGCCTATCTAAATCTTTTGAGTGTGTTTTGCCCTGACTAAAGACTAAATAGAACTGCTAGGACATCCAGAATCTCTTTTGGAATACTTCCTTCAGAGACAGAATAATACTTGTTGTAGGGTTTTGAACCTCAGAAAAAGCTTTCACTGAAAAAGTAAACAAAACAGGGGACTACAGGGGATAGAACAGAACTATTGAAGTACATAAGTTGTCTGCTTCCCACACGAATGCACTAAGAATTCCCATATTAGAGAGACCAGAAAAGTGAAGACACAAACTATCATGAGGATGCTTAAGAACTTTAGTAAGCTAGTCAATTAGGAGTCCTTGCCAAGAAAGTCTAATTTTATTATTTGGGCTGGACCCCAAATCAATTTTTTTTAAAATTAGGAAAAAACCTACATTGAAAAAAAAACAAACCAAAAAACAAAACAAACCTCAGCAAAGTCAATCCTCCTGTTTAACCAGGCCACTCTGCAGGCTGACATTCAACTCTTAGACTGTATTTTTCAAAATATTTTCTCTTTACTGACAGAAGCTGCTATAAAAAACTCATCTCAGCGTCCAGCTGATGATTGACAGTGGGGCCAGAGAGACTGCAGTAGGTTTAAGCAAGTAAAAAGAGCCTTAGCTGTGCCACAGTGATGAAGTAGAACAGTGTTTTCACACAATAATACAATCACAGAATATGCTGAGGTGGAAAGGACTCACAACGGTCGCGTACTGCACAGGACCATCCCCAAGCATCACATCATGTGCCCAAGACTCCTGTCCAAATACTTCTTGAACTCTATCATGCTTGGTGCTGTGATCACTTCTCCGGGGAGCCTGTTCAAGTGCCCAGCTCTGAGTGAAAAACCTTTTCCTAATACCCAATTTAAACCACCCCCAACACAGCTTCAGGTCATTCCCTTGGGTCTTGTCACTGGTCATCACAGAGAGCAGATAAGTGCCTGCCCCTCCTCTTCCCCTCATGAGGAAGCTGTCAACTGCAATGGGGTCTTCCCTCAGTCTCCTTCAGGCTGAAGACCCAGGTGACCTCAGCCACTCCTCATATGGCTTCCCCTCAAGGCCCTTCACCATCTTCATTGCCCTCCTTTGGACACTTCTCCAATAGCTTTATATAGCTCTTATTTTGTGGCACCCAAAACTGCCCCCAGCACTCAAGGTGAGGCCACCCCAGAGCAGAGCAGAGCAGGACAATCCCCTCCCTTGCCCAGCTGGTGATGTGGCGCTTGATGCACCCCAGGACAGGGTTGGCCCTCCTGGTTGCCAGGGCACTGCTGGCTCAGATTCAACTTTCTGTTAACCAGGACCCCCAGGTCCCTTTCCACACTGCTGCTTTCCAGCATCTTGTTTCCCAGTCTGTTCGTACATCCAGGGGTTGCCCCATCCCAGGTTGCTCATTTCCTCCACTTTTGGCACACCATCCCATTGTTCCTCACTAGAGAGCCTGGTTTTCTCCCTTTCCCTCTTCCAAGCTAGTTTAAAATGAGCCTCACTAGCTCCTGTGCTAGAACTCCTTTTCCCTTCTGGGATACGTGCATCCCATCAGTTGTCAGTAGACCAGGTATTGAGTAGGTCCTTCCATTGTCAAAAAACCTAAAATTTTTCTGATGACACCAACTCGAGAGCCATCCATTGACCTGACAGATCTGTCTATTCCTTATGGATATTATTCAGTGGTACTGGAAAAAACAAAGAAACCACTACCTGTGCTCCTGTTCCCTATACCAATTGTCCCAGGGCCTAAAAGTCTCTTTTGATTGCCTGTAGACTTCTCTTTGTTATTTCGTCACTGCCAGTTGGAACTATCAATACAGTTAGTATTCAGGGGGCCCTACTAGACTGGAGAGTTTTCTGGTAATATCTCTTATCAGAGCCTCTGGGAGACAGCAGAATTCCCTGTGAGGTGGGTATGGGCTGCATATTGGACCCCCCATTCCTCTTAGAAAGGTGTTTCCTATTACAAACACCCTTCTTTTTCTGCTAACAGAGGAAGGTCCAGGTAGCATTGTTTTACGAGGCCCCACGATTCCAAAAAGACCTTTGCCCACCTCATCAGTTATCTGGCTTTCTAGTTCCAGAGCCTCACACCTGCTGTAAAAGCTACCAGTCCTACTTGTCAAATTCTGAGGAGGAACCTTCTTCCTGGTACATGCATGACCTGCTTCCAGCCTTCACCTTTAACAGTCCCTTGGCTACAGGTCCTTTGACTGATTACCTTGCAGGGTTCTGAGCCCATCTGCTTCTCCACTACAATGCAGGTTCAAGGCTCCTGAGAGTCCTGAGACTGTAGCAGCTCTGAAAATAAAAGGTCTCTCTCATTTGGTCACTCGAGTGCTATGTAACCCGCTTACTTCTTCCTGTAGCTCCTTCACCTGGTGACAAAGCTCCTCCCCCACAGCACACCTTCTGCAAAAGAGCTGTTTGTCAACCCCAGCCTCCCGAAGAGGCATCAGACACTCCTAGCAACCTGCGACCTGGAGAGCTACATCTACCATCAGCAGATCTGGCTGGCTGGAGGGCTCTGTCATAATATGGGCAGATAAAAGAACGATCAGGACGTGCTCCTGAGACAAAAGAATGAAAGAACACTAACGATACAATAATAGGCAGAGTACTCAAATGGAAGTCCAGAAAGACAACATAAATAAAAAACAGGAAAAGATTCTATCATCCTTTCCTGAAATGTTTGAATGAAAAAGAAGAAAATCCACTGTCTAGATCTGACAACTCTATAAATTTTCCAGTATACCATAGTATATATCTAGAACCCAAATTTTGAGGTCACAAAAAGCTGATTTCCCTTCCTTTGTGTTTCTGATATTCCAAATTTTAAATCAATCAAATATTCTGCTTTTAGATAATAAACTGATTTTAGCCACTAACCAGACAATGAAGTTTTAGCAGAATCATGGTATATTGAATCAAAAACCAACCACAACCATTCAGCAGAAAGCATAGGTAAGTTGAATGTTTAAAACTGACTAATAACAAGTGATAGTCTTGGATCAGATTTGAATATTTTTGCCACTAAAACACCTACATTTTTTTCTGTCTAAGACAGAAAAAACTGCACTACATGAGGAAGCCCTTCTTCACCCAAAAGAACTCCAGAAAAGCCCACAGCGAAAATCTCAAAAACCCAGATAAGCCACAAAACGGTGTTTCACTTGTTGTTACAGAAAGGGCACTGAAGTGTTTTAACCAAGTGCTCCTCTGCTGTGTCCTGATTGACTCTGCAAATGAGAATGCAATTAGCTACTTGCATTGAGCAGTTAAATCTCTCCATAAGTGATTTCTAGATGGATATGGAACTCAGAGGCCTTGTTTTGTTTACCAGAAATATTAAAACTGCAGTCAGCACATCTTCAGTACATCTGACCAATCTGTAAAATCCTAACAGTAAGCTGGCACACAAAATATCTTCCATCTGATCCATAACACCATAGGAGCTGTGGAAGACTCCTTTCCACTCATCTAGGTATTTTGTTTGGGTTTCACTACATCCACAAGCTTTTAAGCCTCCTCTACTCTGAGAAAACAGTATTATTTTCTTTCATGATTTTGCTGGCATAATGACTAGGCATGGACCTTCCTGGTTCCCCCTCCAGAACAGGCTATTCTATTCCTGTAAGACAATGTCAGCCTTTTTCTCCAGCTGTCAGGAGCAGAAGCAAAGACCATGGACCCCTGTACTTTTGACCTCATCCTTTCCGGTATATACTGAAGTTGAAGCAAAAGATATACAGATTTTTCCATGTGTTCCAAAGCACCCTTTACTTTCCCAGCACACAAGGCTGTGAACAATACAGTTCTTAAGTTTCCCCGTCACTCATGAGAACTGATGGAATGTCAAGCAGTACCCTTTGAGGAACAGAGGATTGTCCACACCTGCCTCTGTCCCCTCACCAACAGAGCAATCATCCACTGCCTGTGCTAATTTTTTCAGCCACATTTCTTCTGCTTCAGCTGGCTTGCAGCTGACAAGGAACCCTGCCCCTTGTCCAAGTTCCATTTGTCTCAGAAAGCACATTACCCATTCAACCCTCTCAAGTCCAAGCCGGTGTCCCTGGCTCTACAGTTTTAAAGAACTGGACTTAACAGATGTCCTTTTTACTACTCTTCCGAGTTCTCTTCATATAGGCAGGCTATGAATCAAATAGGAATGATTTAACTTCTCTCATATGTGTTTGTGTGTCCCTGAATAAAGATGCATGTGCACACCAGTGTGAAAACCAAACTCACACATTTCTGCAGACAGAATTAGCTACGCAGTACAAGCTACAGACTCAAATGATGATCCACCTACATATCCAGACAGTACTCATCCTAAATACCTAGTTATTTACACTGAATTTCTAAATTGCAAACAGTGAACTGCCTTCCATCACAAATATTCGTTGATGTACATGCTAGCAATATTTTGTATAGCCTTATTTTAACTGCATTATGACAAATAGCTGGGGAAAGAGAGAGTTGGCAGAATAGGTAAAATGCTACTGTTCCAACTTGATAGGATTTTACCCACCCAGGAATTAGTGACTATGCAAGACACAAGGCAAATAGGAGGCCAGTCTTAAGGCAACTGAAATAGCAGCTGCTATTACCTTCAACTATCTAATAAAGACATTCATCTCAAGGAAGATAGATCTTATTGAATTTGTATTAAGTCAAGTATTCCTCTGATAATTTGAAAAAAAATTCTGGAAAAGTCACCCAATTATTCTGGTAGGAACTAAAAAGTATAAGTGTGGCAGCATTTTTCGTTTTCAAGGAATATTACTGAGAGAGAAAGCAGATTGTTGGGGTTAAAGGACATAGAAGACTTAAAATGACAAAAAAAATTATTCAAGGTACTCAGACTTCTTTTCATAACAGTTATTGAAAGATGGTGGGTATATGGGGAAAGGGCTTAAAAAATAGCTCAGAGAAAAAGCACGCACTGCACACTTACTGAAACTGGTCTCACACAGCAGAACATGTTTTGAGAAAATTGTGTCATACATATACAAATCAAGGGCATATTTTTCATCTCACTAGAATGGGGATAAAAAACCAGCATGATTTTCACCTTCTAAATCTGCTTTCAGATACACCATTGAAAAACCACTTGCCAAAAGAGACCTGTAAGCAATAGCACAATAATTCATTCTACCACAATAATTTTTTTCACCAGCATGGTGAAAAATTACAACTCTGACCTAAATTTTCATATGTTTATTGAGAAGATTGTTCACTACCATATAAAAACCATTGTAACACCAGTATTTATGTTTTAACAAGTATTTTTTGGGTCCTTGGCATCTGAGACCATAATCAAATTATGTTGAACGGTTCCCCAGTTCCTGCTTCCTCACATTTACCTGCTTTGCAGGCAGAGATGGTTTGCAGTGTCATCTGGAATGCATACTGTGGTCAACACAAGCGTCAAGCCAGGAGAAACACTGTTGGAAGCGACCAGTACATTAAAACCACTACCAGGAACCAATCTACCCATCCAAGCACTCCCTACAGCTCTACAGAGGGATGTCCCTGCCCCAACAAAGAATGTAGTTGGACGTTAAGAAACAGTGAGTACAAGCAGTGCAGAGGAAGCTATGGGGATTGCAATGAATATTTAGTAATATAGGTTATTGGTGAGAGAATTTCAGCATCAAAACATAAGCATGAATGTGGGGAAGGAAATAGTTAATTGTGGTTTATAGTTACTACTGCATTTGGTCTAAAATAAAATAACTTTCTGTTCTTAATGTCATCTTGCTACCTTCATGCAATATGCAACACCTGTATCAGCTCAAACTATGTTTTTCATTCTAATGCAGATGTAAAATTTTGCTTAAACATAGCAATAAAGGGCTGATATTTGCATATATTGGATTTGGTCATCCAAACTGAATTTAGTTGTCTGTCAATCAAAAATACCTACACATAAGAGCCATCAAAGCACGTCAAAATGCAAAGTCATAAATATTGTATTGTGGGTACAAACAGGAGACATGATAACTATCAGCAAGCACTTACTTATTTAAGTAAAACAACAAAACTCCCACTTGCAACCATGAACATGTTGCTGCTGTGCCACCAAGTCCCCACACATATATTTGCAGGATCTGTTTGGCCAGTGCTAACTATCCTTTAAAAAGCATTCAGCTCAGGAGGCTCTACAAGCCTGGAAGCTCAGAGAAGGTCACAGCCTCCTTAAACTGTTCCTGAGGAAAAGGGAACTTATAAAAGCCAATGCATTGAAGAGTCAGCCAATTCCCATATATAAAATTCTCTAAACATCTGTACAACATGATATTATCCCCATTTCTTGTGAATTCTTAAAAGATTTTAAGAGCAGAGTCTCCCTCAAATTAAGGTAGACAATCTGTCCCTTGGTTTCAACCTAAAATAGATTGTATTTGGTGTAAACAAGGGGGAGGGATGAATAGTTCATTGCTTGGACTAGTTTTATTCTTGTGAAACAGGCATTGCTGCAGGAATGCATTAAAATATCTAAGCAAGAGAAACTGAAAAATTTGGAGTGTAGAAAATTCAGGAAAGTTAATGTAATTTTCCACATTTTGGAATGCATTGCGTTCCATTAGTGACGATGTCAACAATTAGATTTCAGTTTAACCTTCAAAATACAACCTAGACCTGGAGCAGTTGATTAGCTCTTCTTTTGGCACCACACAAAATTTCTTTTTATAACTTTCAAATGCACTCAGTGAGCAGGTGAGGTAAAAATAAGTCAACATCAACAATGGAAAAATCCCTATCTAATGAAGTTGCCTTAACCTGTTTAATAAACTTAAGAGCTTTCACTTATTACACAGTACCACAATCCCACAAGATACAAATCTACCAGCTGTGAACTTCACAGCCATTCAGTAGTACTCCTTTATGGATGATTATCTGATTCCATGCCTTTTCCAGCAATTTCAATGCCACAGTCACCACTGATGCTGATGCATGGTCTGGACACATGCCTGATACTCCCCAGAGTGATATGAATCAAAGCTGTCTCAGTCACGCTGGGTCCAGCATGTAACATAACCATCACCAGTAATCAAGCAGCAATGCAGCAGCTCTAAAAGCTGCTGCCCCAGGAAGCAAGAAGGCCTCCTGCTATGATAACCATAAAATGCTCCCTTACGCATAAGATCTAGGTGTTGTCCAAAGCACACAGCAAGGCATTGTGCCTGACTAGATTCTGATTGCCAGGCTTTTCACTGCAATATTGGTTGAAAGATTTTGAGGGGGTGAAAAAGACCAGAATACTTTTGGAAAGTTTTTGTTTACATCATTTGACTTCAAGGCAGAGGAGGTCAACCATGTGAGATTTAGCACTGTCACAATCAGGCAAATTACACCATCGGATTCTGTGGAGACCAAAACTGAAATAAGTAAAATACGTCAGATATGTCAAGTAACTCTGATGATTAGGTTTCTCACCCTTAATGCAAGTCTACAACAAGAACATCTGAAATGACAAAAAATTTAATTATATTATGAAAAATAGGATTGATTTTTAAATGCAGTACAGCTCTTGAGTCTCTTTATCCCAATGATTATTCACTACAGAGTCGAGGAGCAACTAATGTCCCTTCAAAATCTACAATAGGAGTCTTATTTTGTTGAGCTCTGAAATCAAGAATAGTGAATTACTAAAATCAGATGAGGTCGGCATTAGGAGCATTTTGCCAATAGAGCAATCTTGGTACACCACTGTGGCAAAGCACTAAGCATGTAATCAGCTATATCAGCAAAGATCAGCTTTAGACTCATACAGGAAAGTCATCACTTTTTAGCAAAACAAGCAATATCAGTAAAAGAACAGTTTTGCAAGTAAAATAGTATACGTGTAGAGGTTTCTGCTGATGGATCTTTGTCCAAGTGGGATACTACATCACTTAGATAGCCCCAACTGATCAAGCTATACCAAAATATACTATAGACTTGGCTTGCATTCTACTCTTAATCTTAGTTCAGTATTTCCCTCTAGTACCTACTGAATAACAAACCCCATTCAATCTGCCAAGTTAGCAAAATATGAATGTCCTTTTTAGTATAACATCTAGTTCAAAATGTAGAGCACAGCAGCATTCTTGATGCAAAGAAAATACTGTAGACAAAGCAATGGTACATGCTGTACAAAAGCAAGTTACAGCCAATCCATTGATGAGTACTGGTCACTGATTACACAGGTGACAGGTGTACAGCCCAGTGCAGAGTGTGTCTGCAACCCTGTGATGCTTCAAGACAGCCCCAGGACTACCAGGCTGCCAAACTCATTGAACCCTGCAGTTTGGTTACAAAAAGTCTTTTACAGCTTGAAACTCTCTCCCTGTCTGTGGACCATCTTTATGTTCCTCACTGAGGATAGCCAGTGGAGAGCATTCCCAGAAATGACAAATTTTTCTACAGGGGAAAGGAGAGTTGCACAACAGCCCCTCTCTTCCAGCCATGTGAAAGCAGGATGTACAGTGACTTACATGAAAGGATATGCAGAAGGCAACATTGACACAGCAGCCTCTCCTAACTCTGCAATGACCTTAGAGATAGCAAAAGTAATAACCATAATTAACAAAATCCAGTGCAGTCATAGGGCTTGCAGGACTACTGCCCCAGGCAGTAAATGAGTCACTGGAATTTAGCAAGAGGGTGGAAAACTGTACAGGACACTTCTAGGGAAGGAGTTAATTGATCAATGTATTGAAATACAGCCGCACAAGACCTGCACAAAGATGCGTACAGATCCTGGCTGTGAGTCAGCTGTGGAGGAAACACACTGCAGTGTCACAGCTAGCTACGGACAGCTACATGAAATTAATTCATTCAACTGCTGCTCCATTCCCCACAGTCCATTTAGCTGACTTTTGTGCAGAGGTAGGGGAATTTCACCTTTTATATAGATGCAGCTGGAAAGACTACACGCAAATTATTCCCAGTACACAACACATAGTCTAAGTAGTGCAGCCTGATTAAATGGTACATGATACAGCATCTTAAACTACTCTACATCACAGTCTTTAATCTCAAAGATGGCACAGACCCAACATTGCTTATGAAACCGTAAGACAAAGTTCAATGCAACTATAACAGGCAAAGGCATCTCCTTTCCTAGGTCTCCTGTTGCTCAATGTGCAGAAAAATTTAAGTATGACAGACTATGTCTATCCTTTTTGTTGACCAAATTTTTTGATTGGTATCCACGAGAAATTTATTCCCTATTTAACAGAAATTATCGTCAAATCTTAATTATATAATTTTTAGTTCATATGGTACTGTGGTTTTCTTGTTATTTGTTGTTTTGGGGTTGGGTTGGAGTATTTTTTGTTAGCTTTTTGGAACAATAATAGAGAATCACTTCATTGCTAAAACAATTAAAAATTGTCACCTGCCTATGGCACTTAGAAGTATGCTTTATGCTTCATTGTCTTTTTCTTTAAAATTACTAAATTTTCTTTCTCTTCAAAAGTGTGTATTCTATGTGCGTGCGTATTCACATGTGAATGTGAACATGGAACTTTTAAGCCCACAAACACCTCATGAATATTGTATAACAACAAAAGTGAAATTTTACAGAATGCAATGCAAGTCTTGTTTTCTGTATACCAATTTGACAAGATGCAGACTTTGCTAAATTTTCACATATTTTAACTGGAGCACTATTTGTCTTAAAGGGAAAGCAAATCAGCATTTAATACTTTAAACTGACTATAGGTATCACTATCATAATGTAATTTTAGTGTCTTTATGATAACAGTTTCTATATAAATAAGTTCAAAGTTAGCAATATGGCTGGATGTGAAACAAGAGCTGTGTCACTTTTACATCATAAAACCCTACGGCCAGGTAGAAGAATTCATTGATTGTTAAATAACAACATAAAATTAGGCAAGACACAGCACTGTGAAGGGCTTCTAAGTAGCCAAATAAACAACCCAGCATATAGAACATGATTTTTTGGTTCCTATTTTGGGAGGTAGAAGAAAAATGAGGAATGAAATGTCAACCAAAAGGTCCATTTTCAGCAAACTCTGAACTTTTTTTCAATAAAGCCTTATGCTTGCTGATTTCATCATTTAATCTTCTAGTCCTCTGAAAAACACATGTATTTTTAAACAAAAGCACCATTTGAAAAAGAAATTTAAAATAACTCATTAAGGAACAAAACTAACATAAAAGATTCTAGGGTTTCCAAAAAATACCTATTTGCTCTTCTATTTGGATAAACACAATCACTGAATTTGCTAACCGTTTGCAAATAATCTAGTTTTGCTTCCAGAAACAGCTTTCAAAAAAAAAAAAAAAGAGGGAATTCACTCGTAGCCATCACTACAAACACAAATTTTCAAAGGAGAATTGTCTCTGTATTTCAACAACGTCACTATGCAAAACAAGCTCACATTACTTGAAAGAAGGCTGCAGCCATCTCATACTGCTGCAAGTAAAGAGTGTGCTCATGACTCACTGCCCCTGCCTGGTTGCAACTCATCAGTGCCGGCAGCCCTAATCTGCTCCCAGACATTATGAACCAGCAGCTCTGATATATGGATTAGATCTACCCCAAGTACTCCGTGCAGGGAAAGAACTCCATGAGCCCTTTATTCCCTACGGAGTACCTGTGCAGGAGAATAAATCAGTGATATGAAAGAAAACATGAAATCCTTCCCAGTAAAATTTGCAGATGACACAAAACATAATAAAATGGTAAATACCGGGGAGTTGTCAGTTCCACAGATTGCATGGCAGCCTGGGCTCACCTGAATAAGATGTGTTTTAACACAGCTGAGCACAAAGCTGTCTGTCTCATAACTAAGAGCACACATTCCAAACAAAGACAATATAATAAGCTAGAAGGAAGCATATGGATGATGGTGGATAACCAAATTAATATTAGCCTACAGTGCAATACCCTGGCTAGAGCAGTGAAAAAGATCCTTTGATGTACAAGAAAGTAAACACAGAGTAGCAATAGGAAAGGATTATATAAATCACTACTGATGTTGAGACAGAGAATCTTTCTGTTTCAAACAGCATGTAACATGGTTCTAGTTTATATCTGTGATCCCCGAGCATTCCCACAGGAACAACTAAAGGACTATACTAGTATTCAAACTAAAAAGCCCTAATCAGCTACAAGAAGCATGCAAATTCTGGAAAACTTGCCTGGCTAAAAATGAGAAACCTGTGTCAAAGAGGAGGATAAATGATTACTGGTTTACTGTCTACAGATATTTAAATGGAGGGGTGGGAGGAAATGAGGAGCATCATGAATATTAAAGGAGAACTCAGCTTCTTAATGCTGGATTTTGCATGCTTCTGCTACATAAAATTAGAAAAATTCAGACAGAAAATAAGGTAACAATACTTTAATAGGAAGTACTGTTCATCTAAAGAGAAGCAGGATTTTCTTTCATCTGAAGTTTTTATAATCAGCATTTTCATTCTAAAACGAAGAGGTTGCAAGACTATGTTAGTATCTTATATTATAATTTTAAAGCAGATGAAGACAAAAAAGTTGGAACTCTATCATTCAAAAGCATTCTTAAAATGCTACAGGACAGCTTTGTTACCGTAGCTTCTGCCACTTGTTTCAGCTTTACAGCAGGTATTTAACTAGCTCCTTATATTTGTGGGACAATTATTTCCCCTTTCCCAAGTTATGCAATGATCATTTAAGCTGTTAGTAAACCAAATGAACTGCTCACTCCTTTCCCAAGTCACAGTTTGGATATATTTGGTATTAATGATTCTGTATTTGTGCAAAGCAGCAAATTACCGAAAGAGCATGGGAAAAGTGAAACCTTGCTGAATACACAGAATAGCTCAGTCACAGATAATTTTAATTGATCTTTCCATTTCTGAAACCAGTAATATGACTTGTGAAAAAAAAGCAAAAAACAACCAAAACAAAACACTACAAGACCACACCATAAAAAAAACCTTCAAAAAACCCCATGAAACAAACAATACAAAAAAACCCCTACATATTTGAAAGGAGAAAGAAATGCAAAAGCAATTTTAGTCCAATATCAAAAAAACCTGTCTTAACAGGGAATTAGCAAGCTGTGACTAATACCATATTGAAAGGGTGTGGTTACAGGACCTGAAGATCCAGACAGTATAATGGAGGTAATTGCCTAATTCATCAATTGACCAATACCAAATTCACTTCAGAATTTGACTCAGAATATGTATATTACAATTTGATACTACAAAGCTTAAGTGAATCCACAAAATTTGTTTTGAACTATAGACTGAACAGCATTTTCTAAACCTAAATATGAACTTTTCAGTGGAAGAAAATTTTCAGGTAACATGTATGCATCACACCTACCCTCTATCCAGGCTACATCTCATTAATCTCAAAGCAAAACTTTAAACCAGTGCAACATCTA
The DNA here is from genome assembly GCF_029207755.1 of Chamaea fasciata. Lineage (NCBI taxonomy): Eukaryota > Metazoa > Chordata > Aves > Passeriformes > Sylviidae > Chamaea > Chamaea fasciata. Next base: position 36,682,875 of record NW_027094092.1, on the reverse strand, counting down.
ACTGCATCAAAATCGAAATATGACAAAATTTCTGTTACTAAAAAATTATATTTTTTGAGCGCTGTCCTCTCAAATGCTCCAATCAGCCAAGGATTGGAGGTTCAAGTTAATACTAGCCACAGATCATTAATCATTTCAAAGTATCACAGCTAATCTCATTTCTTACCCAGAGAAAGTCCACTCACCTCTTACGTGTAACGGAGACATTGGCTTATTCTTGAATGTGTTTTAAATTTGGTTAATGACACCTTTTTTCTTCCTTCAAAAGACCTCTAGAACACCACTGAACAGAGGACCCACAGATAAGCTCAATGCTACACAAAGCCAAGAGCAAACATAGGCAGTGGTAACAAGGATAAAGTTTTTCCAGGCAGCTTCACACTGAGGCTGTAAGGATCAGCTGACTTATGTTAAAAGCCTGTCACATGAGTATAGCAGTGGCTTCTCTGCCTTTTGCTGATAGAGAATGAATTGGGTTATAAGCTTTCAATATTTTTTGAGAGGTCAAATTTATGAAGAGGAGATATCTAGAATCTTCTTCAAATACACCTATTAAATTCACATTGTGAGAAGAAAAATCAAGCTGTGAAGTGATGGAACATTGCTGCAAAGTGAAAGCCACTGTGGAAGCTGTAGCTTCTCCTTTCTGTTTTACTAGACCAGAACAAACTAAATAACAGCTTCTTCAATCGTTCTCTCAAGTTAACCCCTAAACATAGGATCCTGAAGCCATTGTTAGAAAAAAATACTCATGTACCCTACAGCCTTAGCCTGAATGATAGTTGTGTTGTCTTACATGTCATATGTTTTTCCTGGAGCTAAAATAATTGTTTAAAACTACTGTATCTTTTCCTTAGCCACATAGCTTCAGTTGAGTCAGAATATACAAACAAAAATACTGAAGAGTCTTATGTCTTTCTAAGGCAATTTACGTGCAGCACCACAACTAAGAAACAAGATGGGGAAAAATAGCAACTGCTCAGCCATCCTCAGCCTTTCTATGCTGCTTAAATGACTATACTGACCCAACCCAGCAGGCCCAGCTTCCAGGGGGCCAGCTGGGGGTTCTAACCCACTTTGACAAAGACACAGTTCTCCATTTGGAACCACTAGCTTCTCTTCTGCAGGGTTTTTACAGTTTTGTCCACATTAAGGTGACGATGGGCACTGCAGACCACTTCAAGTACCCATCTTCCCACTTTCTGCGCCCAGTTTAATTCCCTCATTAGAAACCCCAGGTGATCCTGTTAAAAGGTTCATATTCTCATTTGTGTTGACTGGTATGGCCATTAGATCTCTCATGTACACAAACCAATCCTGCTTCTGTTATATCTGATAAATATATAAATCTGAATCCAAGCCTTTAGAGGCTGAATGGACTAGCTTAGGCTTGTAGTTGTTTTTCTCATTTGTAGAAATATTTATGCGTTTCATTCAACACGGAGCTTACTTTGGTCTATCAAGTTTGGATGTTTTGAGCATTTACAGGCTCAGGATGAAAATGTGTATGTAACCAAGCTACATGTTCCAGGACAGGTTGCTCCCTTTAGACTGAAATCACTGAGCCTTCTTTCTATGTTCATTTCACTAACTTGCTGAGAAATAAAAAGAGCTAATAAGACGATAGCTGTATTTGTGGGATTTAAATGAACTAGGTGTTTTCCTTACATCTTTATTCTATGCTCTTGATTTCAGAAGAAATAGCTTACTGTAGAACTCTTCCCTGTTTTATATATTCCTGAAGAGAGACATGGCCTTTAAGGGTCCTTAATATGGACAGGACAAAATAAGGGAGAGATCATTCTTTCACCCTTGCTTGGGAGATAACACACAACAGCCATCCAGGTGATACCCTGAAGGGTCCTTTGTGAAGTGACTTCCAGGCTGAGAACAAAAACAAAAAAAACCCTGAAATATCCTCTGCTTGTTTTCAACAGGTCCCCCACAGACAAGCAAAACTGCTCTTTTTTAACATGCCAGTATTCTTTGTAATATAGCAACAAATAAAAAAAAAGAGCATGGGCAGGTAGCTCTGCTCCTCTCCAGCTGTCTTTGGAAATCATCCACCCATGCTTTGTTCACTGTTTGACACTCCATAAAGGTGACAGAGTGCAAACCAAAGTGTCTGAGGAAGCAGAAGATTTTTCATTCTGGGCAGAAGGAAAAACCTTCGCTGTTTGGTTATAACAAAGTAGTTAGAACTGAACTAGAAATATCTCTTTTTGTTGTCAATTTTGTTTGACATCAGAAAAAAAGAGCCTGGACATAATCTCTCATTATGTAATAATACCATATTATACCTTGCTACAGCTGAGGGGACTGGAAAAGAAAAAGGGAAATATTCAGGAGTTGATAGACAGCTGTATTCCAGGTCAGTAACTGATAGGCCTCTGGTTTTACCTCCATAGCTTGAGACAAGTCCCTACCACTTGTGAACATATAAATTATTTGTAATGATTTTGAAGTTGACTTTAGATCTTTTTAAAGAGCATATTTACATGTTTAGTGACCTAAAAAACCCCCCACAGACCCATGGCAACCAAGGTGGGGGACAATGTAGGAGGGGAGGAATCTGTTGTCATTTGCCATCATCTTTTGAAACTGTATGTTCCACCCCACTCCAAGTGAGGGATCCAGCAGTGGCTATGAGACTCAGTTGCAAGAATATCATAAATAGTCAAGAGAAATCTGTATAAGAATATTTACTATTTTTGCCCACATTATATATATATATATATATATATATATATATATATATAAAATAGCTAAAGTAACCAGTAGGCCAGCTCCTCAGGAACTTGTGCCACAAAAACCTTTCTGCATTTTTTTTTAAATAGTACAAGAATGTATTTACTAATCCATCCTTTACAAATAGTTATTTTCAATATTTATTAGCACTAAAATTTGCTTATAAATGTTACTTCCCCAAAGGTTTTCTGAAAATTATTTTTGGCATAGAAGGTCATGGTATGATCCTTTAAAATTTTTACAGGAAGGATCAGAATATCTTGATTTCAAGAGCTAAGTAGCTCTACACAAAATACTTTTAGCAGGTACATGCTTAAGCATAAGTCCAGAGCAGGCTCTCCGCATAATACCTCTTTTAATTTTAAAATGACTAGAGAGAAAGAAGTCAAGCTCCAAAATCCATGATTCTCTGTCCGGTCCTGATCCGTCCGGCCAGCCCTTTAAATTCCCTTAGCTTTCAGAATAAAGCAGTTTGCTGCTTTGTGCCCAGCCCAAAAATTATCCTGCATAAGGAGTTACACGGCCACTTCTATTAACAACTAGTGGCATTTTTATCCATTCTTCCTTTCCCAACCTAATCAGGGGAGAGACTGAGCACAAGATGCACATGAACATCTAGTACCACATGTGCATATATCCTGAAACACTAGACTAAAGGCTTTCAAAGTATTATGAATTTTTTTTTAATGTCTTTATTAGTGAGCAGTTTTCAGCAACTTGCTATAATAGTTTTGGAAATAAACTGCTATTGTAATAAATTACCAAAAACATCCATTGGGAAGAAGACAGAAAGAATACCTAAGCGACCTTAAGCAGTGTGGAAGTAGAACCAAGAGAAAATTTCACTAATCAAAAAGAACTCTATATCGTCTCCAGAAAGATCTAGCTGTTAGCTTCCCAAAATAATCCATGTTTTTTGCAAGCAAGATGAACTGGGCTATATTACTTCATAATTCACATTTCAGGAATGACAAAACATATCAAAATCAACATTGTTTCACGGCCAGTATGATTATTGGATTTTGCCCTTTTTTTGGCAAAATAACTTTTTCGGAAATTTTTATTTGCAATTGCAAAGGAGGATCAATGATTTCATTTTGTGGGTAGCACAGCTAGCTGGTTTTAAGTATACTGACTATAAATTATATCTAATTTAAAAGAAACAAAATCAAGATAGTCAACTATATTGCAGCATTCAGAGTGAAGCCATCACCGTATTTAACACTCATGAAAAACTGTGCCAAGTTTTCTTATTTCCAAAGTTTCAAAATCTTGAAGTTGTTCTAAAAACTGATATAAATATTGCACAACAAATCTGTTTCATACGTTTAAATAAATGAATATATTTTTATGCTTACTGAACTTACAAGAGAAGCAAAACCACTGAAATTAAGTTCTGTAGTGACATTTAAAATCATACTACATGTAGACTCCTTCAGTTACCCTGGACACTGCCATTATTTAGAGAGATAAAAGGGAAAAGCCATGGAAAATTCAAAAAGTCCAGAAAGTATTTATGTCTATGTAAATCAGAAATAAGTCATATCTCATACCAAACCAAAAGTAGCCATTCACAAAAAAAAAAAAAAGCCAAGAAAGCGGTCAGATTTTCATTTTGGCTCACCAAGTTACACTGATGTTGTAATTATTTTGATAAATCTAGATTGCTCTTTTCCTCTCCCTTCTGTAAACCAAAACGATAGTCTTCATTTACATCGAAGTAACAGCTTTTACTGATGTGGTTGTACCTATTACTAAGAGAAAAGATTCAGGAAACAAGCAGCAGGTTATAGAATCAAAAGAGGGAATAAGAGAATATGATCAAAAAAACTGTAATGAGTATGATTGCCCTTGCCAAAGAAACATTTTGTTTTAATGCAAAGTACAACTAATTTTTAGAATTTAAGGGGTTGTTGGAAAATGAAATGTTATACAGAAGATGATAATGGTAACACTGGGATACAAAACAGGAATATAGCTGGAGCATGAAAAGCAAACACTAAGTGACAGAATGCAGTTTCAAAATCCAGTGAGACAACAGAGAATTCATAATGCATTTGCAATATATTAATACAAAATCATCTGCAACACACCTGTCAAATATATACTCTTCGATTCTGTGTTGAAATAGATAATTAAATCTTTGTTGCAGTAAAATAGAAACTTCACTGCTTGTGAAACTAACAGAAGTCAAGCCCTTTGCATTTGCCTGCCCAGAGCAATAGCATTTTTGTCAGAAGCACCAGTAATGATCTTGAGTTACGCACAAAAGCGGGCTCTGTTAGGGCAACGGACAAAGGCAAATGACTGCAAAGAAAGAGGACTCAACTTCAATTTAACTGTCCTGTAAGGTACATACTAATTAGCTGCAAAGCTATGAAATCCTAGCTAGCATGTTAAGTCTGCTACATGACAGTATAATTTGACTTCTTAAAGGATTATGCAAATTACAACTCATCATTCCATTACATGACTGAAAAAAAGTGACAGCTAATTTATACATAACACACCTTTCAAATCCCTAAGATGTGAAGCACCTGTGCAATACATTTTGCCTAGATTTTCTAGCGTGTACACTCTTGTTTATTGCACTGTACAGAAGCATACCTAAGAGATTTAGTTAAGTCTTAGAGTTTTTTATTTGCTTTTTAGCTTTTAGAGCACAATCGCAAAGAATTAAACAACATACTTCTGTCCCTGCTGTAGAGGTTTTGCACACAAGTGTATGGTTTCAACAGACGTGTAATTTCGGAATAGCAGGAGAGCACGAGCACTAAATGCACGAGCTAGAGGCAAGACTCACACAGATTTCAACATACTTCTGGTAGGTAGATTCACAGTAGATTCCGTCATATCTGTAGATTTTCCTACATTCTGATTGGTTGGGCAGAGGATGCTGGACAGTTATTCTGTAGAGGCATCAAAAACAGATAGACATGACTAGAGGATCTCTACAGGTAACTGTAATGCAGGACAAATCAGTATGTTGAAATTGATTTTTTAAATTTTATTTTTAAATTAAATGCCTTTCTAATCTCTTTAAATCAACTGCCTTGTGCACATAACACCCATAGTTTCCACTTTTCAAAATTTGCACTGAGAGTAAACTAAACTTCAATTCTCCACAAAAATGGTGGTTTTTTTCCCCATCAAATAAAAGTGGAAGAGGTATGGAATTTTATAAATCAAGTTGATACTTCACATAGTTTGTATATATACAGTAGTGCTTATAAAATTGATTATTTATTGTTTACTGTTGCAATCCTTCCTCAGGCAGAATATTCATTTATCTCAGCTGGGAGTTTGTCCAGACAAAGACCAAATAACCCTCAAATTTAAAATGTCAACAGCAATTCTCACATTTGCACAGAATGAGGATGTTGTGGTATTATGAGGACTGTGATTGAAGGTGCTCAGCACCATCTGAATAATGCCATATGTTCTCAGATCGACTGAAAGAAAATGAAAGTGATTGGCAGCAATCAGGAGGTGCGCAGCATCTTGTAAAATCAGCCCCTAAAAGATTTGTCAATCATTCTCTTATTCATCCCTCCCCAGCTCCCTGTTAGCAGAAAATATAATTTGGCTATAAAAATTCAATGTTGTTTTTAAAATATACTTGGGAATTGCACACAAAACAGTACCCACCAATTTTCTTTTTTTTTTCCTCCCTCTGCTCTGAAATAAAAACACATTTTAGATGCTTTTGTATCTTCCACAAATTAATACCTTCTTCCCTTGTAATTTAATGGTATTTCACTGGAGTAAGGATAAATTATTTGAGAAATTTTACAGGTTTTTCAAATGTAGAATTTTAGGCTATGATTTTTTTTTTTAAATTCTAGTGAGTAGAGAATTATTTTATGTTATCATTATTTTTATAGTATTAACATTTACATAGCTCTGAGCTAATCTTGGTTTTTAAAATTGTTTCAACAGTACTTTGAGACTGCAGGTTTGAGAAAAAAAAATAGCACCATTCTCCAGCTACAAGCTCTATGAGCAAATGGAAGGTTATCTATTGTGGAAACTGAGGACCTTCCTCAATAGGGCTGCACTTACAGTGTGTCAAGTGCAAACAATTTCATATCTTTATAGTCCTGGCTCCTTGCTCAGTTAAAGTAGAAACGTGGTCTGAGCTGGCCTCAGCACTGTTTTTGCCCAATGGGACCCCATAGGCAGAAGAAAGAAGAGGACTCTGATGAAGGCAGGACCAAACACCTCTGAATTCTGGAATTTTTCTGCATTCACTAATTGAGACACTACCAGGGAGAATTATTTATTGTGATACCTGGGGCCTGTAAGTTAGACATTTAAGTACCACATACACCAGATGAGGAAATTTAAGTGTCTTAAAATAGGATTTTAAACACAAGTGCTATCCACAGGGAACCACGTCAGCTAGTTCAAGGGATCTAGGAGAGTTTCCTCTATGTTGTGTGTGCATGAGAGATGCAAACCCTTCACTTTGG